>NW_024528821.1:8695222-9138752 GCF_017590135.1 Pyrgilauda ruficollis | reverse complement strand
TCCCCCCCCCCGTGAGCTGAAAAAAAAAAAAAAAAAAAAAAAAAAAAAAAGTCATTTGCATGACTATTTTTCAAACTTTGTGTATTCTAAAAGCGTGAAAGTTAACAACGCTTTTTTTGCTCCCTGTTGTCTGAAAGGCAGAAACAGAGCTGCCAAATTTCCCACCACCAAGCAGGAAAAGAGGACAGTCTTGCCTCAGTTCAGGCAAGAGCAACGCAAAAGGAGAATCACTTAGATTGATCTAAGAGAAATAGTTTTGATAAAATGTTCTTTGCCTTGGCATTCACTTGCAATAGAAGTTTAACTTTAGTTAGGATTATGCCCTTATACTTTGATAAAGAGGTGGCAGCCTCCAAACTGGCACTATCTTACTGCGTGTTCTCAGTACTAGAATGTCTTCAGAAAGCAGTGCTGATAATACAGGACACATTTCCTGCTTTGAGAATTTGGCTGGAGAGAGTTATATGCAATTTTTATTAATCAAAATAATAAAACAAATTTTCTCAATGCTTTCTGTATAAAATATACTGGAGATCTTCAGGGTACCGCATCCTAATTGAAGAATTCTCTTGCTCTCTTGTGAACTATTTTGATGCTTTTACTGCACAAAGTTTGTCTTCTATGAGAAATTTTGAAGAATGGGATGTCTCATAAATCCCTCCAGTGTCTCCTTCTAACTTCCTAACTCAGAGTTTTAAGAGTGGTGAATGGTCTCAGACACAACTTGGTATTAAATGCAATCTGTGAGTGCTCAGTGTGATCAAGGATGACCTTGATTTATTAAAAGTAAAATGTTGAATAGTCTGCGATGCCAGATACACTCTTAAGTGTCATGTACTTTCTTCTGCTTGCAATCAATTATATTCTTATAGCTTTTCAATATCTTTGACTCTTGTGAAAGTATATTCAGAGGTATGCAACCTAATATAGCCCCACCTTCCACTCAGACATGGTACTGGTCAGAAATGGAAGTGTTCCTGTGTATTGCTCTCTCCCTTGACCTGCATTACCAGAGTGATGGTTGTAACATGAAAACTTTGCAAATTTGATTTTAAGTTTCTTAGTCTGTTTTGCCCCTGCAGTGGGTTCCATTTTGTTTGGTTTTCATTTCAGCTATAGGAAGATAGATCTGTGGCTTTCTAGAGAAGTCAGTAATTTATTTAATCTGCAGGCACTGCTGCAAGGTCTGGCTGTTGATGTTTCTGCAGCAGTCAGTCCTGCAGTGACTCCTAAAAGCTATGTAAAAAGGATGTATTAAAAGGAAAGAGTAGAGATCAGAGAAATGTACTCAGGTTCCTGACTTCTGCTTGTGCCCATTATTTTTTCCTGAATTGTATTTATCCTGACAAGTTTTACCAATGTGTTTTTATCACAATGCTCCAGAACACTGCACTCAGCAGTTCAGCTTTTTCTCTCTCTTAATCACTTTCTTTCTTATCAGACAAACATCACTTGAGGAAAAAAACACCAGTGCTGGAATGCTGAAAAGCTGGTTTGTTAGAGGATTAAAGAACAAATAAATGCACATATTGAGTATGAGAAAGGAAGAACAAAGCTAATTTTCTCAGTTATTAGTTCTCCTTCTTTTGTAAGGACACTTTTAGGGAAAGATGTTACTTGAAGACGCAGGAAGAAAGTGCAGAATTTTTATCAGTGCTGTTGCCTGTTTTAGGTGGCTTTCCATGGGATGCTACTGAAACTGGCTGATCCACAGGGACGGCTTTGTGAGGTGGGGGTTTCCCTTTGCCAAAAACCCTCATGCCAACCCCAGTCTCTCAAGACCAATGAGGATCTTTTCTATTTGAGACTTTTACTTCTGCCAGTATAAAATAGTGTATTTTCAAGAAATTTTGGGGAACTCTGAGTTTAACTGAGACTAGCTTTATCCAAACTGCCTCCCTATTCTGCTATCACTTAGAGAAGTTTTATTATTTTACATTTGCTTCTAGTTCTCTACCCAATAACTATATGTGTTTATTAAAATATTTTAAGGTTAAATAAATGACTTATAATTGTCATTTTGTCTGTTCTGTCGTGTGTAGCACACCCCTAGAATCTGCTGCAGTAACTATTATATGAGGTATAATGTGGTTCTGGGTTGATTTAGAGCTTATATTTTTAGGAGAAATTGAATACTGATTAGGAGACTTCAAGTGATAGAGAATTCAACACACCTATAGGCAAATTGTTTTAAGATTTGATTATTCACATGATAAAATTATATGGCTACTGGGAATCATGTTAGAAATCCAGCTGTGATTTAATAAAGCTATTCAGGAAAAAAAATCCTAAATTTATATGGAGAGAGAAGAAAGATTTTTGTGAGAAAAAGACATACCTTTTTGGAGGAATAATTTTTAAAAGCTGAAAGCAACCTGTGTTGAGAAATTATAAATGGGAAACAGTGGGGAAATGTAGGGAGGTAAAATCACTTTTCTCATTCTCTTCTAGTCTAAGCCTATAATGAAAGGCTAAAATGTAATTTCTTAGTGGTTCTGAATGCTGGCAAGACAGCATTTTCTCCTAGGATGAAATGCACAACTTCCCAGTGCCACCACTGAAAGGGGCAGCCTCAGCATGCAGCAAGAAGCCACATTTCCTGGGCAGAGAGGGAATGGAGATGCCATGGCATCCAAGGTTTATGTCCCCGATAGATTTGCTAGGCTGCACAGCTGAACTGAATCTAACCCTTGCTGAATTGCTCTCTGCTGTGCAGCCTGCATTCAGAAATGTATTTCACATGTTCCCAGGACTTCACCGTAGGAAAAAAAAATCACCCTTCTTGTGTATAAAAAGATTTGAACTACTCTCATTTTGGAGATTAATATAAGCCACTTTGATTTATCAGCAAAATGTGCTTCACATCAGGTGTTGAACCAACAGACAATCCATTGGGCAAGGGAGCAGAAAATGAATACCATTAGATCATTTTTGTCCTTTTTAACTGTCATTTTATCCATTTCCTACCATGTGAGTGTTGTTGTGACAATATTTGGTGCATTCAGTCATCCACTGGCTGTTGTGTATTTCATTTTTTCTGAAAACTGCTGCCGCTGGGGAAGAAAGCAAAGCAAAACAATTGCCACAGGTCAAACTGTGAGGAATCCAATTTTATCAAGAGAAGTCTGGAATTCACAAGCTCTAATCTGATGTTTTTAAGTCCCTAAGGTCAACAGTGAAACAATCCAATAAAGGGGGCTTAAAAATGTAGATCTTTATAGAATTTGTCTCACTGGCCAAACCTATTAAAAATCGAATGTGTTAATTGATTTGGTGAGTGGGTTTTTTTACAGTTTGAAGAGATTTGAATTTATCTGGACTAGTAAATAGCAACAGCAAAAACTGATATCAGCCAGCATCAGGTTGTGTGGTAGTGTTGATTTAGTGGAGGGCAGGAAGGCTCTGAAGGGACCTGGCCAGGCCGGACCAGTGGCCTGGGGTGGATGAGGCTTGATAAAGGCAAGTGCTGGGTCCTGTCCTTGGTCCTGCAGCCCCTGCAGTGCTCCAGGCTGGGCAGAGGGGCTGGAAAGGCCCTGGGGCTGCTGGTTGGCCGTGGCTCAACATGAGCCAGGGGTGCCCAGGTGGCCAAGGGGGACAGTGGCTCCCGGCCTGTTCCAGCCATGGTGTGGCAGCAGGACCAGGGCAGTGACCACCCCTGTGCTGGGCACTGCTGGGGCCACCCCTCAAATCTGTGTCAGACTCTGTGTCCTCATGTCAAGAAGGACATTGTGGGGCTGGAGCATGTCCGGAGAAGGGAACAGAGCTGAGGAGGAGGAGCTGGGGGTGTTTAGTCTGGAGAAAAGGAAGCTCAAGAAGGACTTCATCACTCTCTGCCTACAGCCCTGGAAACACCATATACACAAACAAGACGCTGGCTTTTTGTTATTGTAGCTTCCCAATTTCAAAGGGTAGAAGCTGCAAGTAGAGGAAGATAAATTAATTTTTTTCACAGAACACAACAATGCCTCAGCAGAGGTTGTAGACAGGCAGGGGTCGGGCTCTTCCAAACTCTTGCTCTCCATGAGCAATAAGAAAAGAGGAAATGACCTCAAGCTGTGTCAGAGGAGGTTTAGATTGGATATTAGGAAAAAATGTCTATATTCAAAAGTTTGTCACACTCTGTCACAGGCAGCCCAGGGCAGTGGCAGAATCACTGTCCCTGGAGGGAGTTAAAAGTTGTCCAGAAGGGTCACTTGGGGACATGGTTTGAGGATGGACTTGGCAGTGTTAGGTCAGTGCTGGCACTTGATCTTTCATGTCTTTTCCAACATAAATGATTCTATGACTCTAAATCTAAAAGAAAATAATGAAAATTTAGTATTTCACTGGGGGGAGAAAGGAAGAAATGTCAGCATAATAATAAGCAATAACTTCAGAATATCAATTTAACTGTCATAAGGTTGACTTAGGGTTAGCCATGATTAATATATAGTATTTGCTAGTTTAACTTTTGTGTTATAATAAATTATAAACATTCCTTCCACTGAGGCTGTAGATAATAAAACAGCACAGTAACCACTCACAAAAAAACTTTGACATTAAATGCTTAAGATAGTTTTAATACAATGTCATACATTCATGAAAATGTCTAAGTTCTGACATATATAGAAAACCTTTCCAAGAAAATACTTATTTATACCATCTTCATATTGATGCTGTGTGATTCATTCAACTTAAGTCTATATATTGTGGACTTGAGGTGCTACACTGCATCAAAAATAACTTCAAGACTGACTATTTTAAGTCCATAAACTTATTCAAAATACTCCAACCATACTGCCAAGGCAGATGCTCCTTGACATTTGTTCATGTGATAGATCATTTATTGGTCTTTAATTAAATTATAATAAAAAATTTGGGGTTTAAAATAATAATTTTAATATATAGCAGAATGCAATTAATACTAAAAATAATAATTTTTTCTTCCATTGTAGTATCACTCAAAAACATTTGTTTAAAGATGTTTATTTAACACTAATAATAATACAGAATGCCTGCAGAATTCTGAGAGTAGATAAAAATAATACTTGGGTCTTAAGTGAGCCAGCAGTTGAAAACTGATGCAGTGTCAGTTGATGAGCATGACTCTGCAAAGGCATAGTTTAGATTAAACACTGGCTTAAAAGACTTGTCAAAAACTCCTGGTGCTTCCTGGGCTTAGTTTAGCTGGGAGGGAGAGCTGCACCAAACCAACCAACTCCTCTCCGTTGTTATGGTTGTCATTAATGTCTCTCCTGACCCTGGGAAGTTGGCCTTGGATGGGGCATGTGCACCAGCTCATGGGTAGGAATCAGCTCCTGGACTGATGGTTGCTGTTGAACCAGAGCAATATTGGAGCATATCTTAAATAGAGATGAAGTGGAAAGCAAATCTGGTTTTGAATCAAATAACTTTATTTAAAAAAAAACCCCAAAAAACCAAATTCTTATTTTTCTCCTAAACTAGGGCTTGTGAATCTGAAGGTGATAAAGAAATTTCATTCATGTCACATTCTCAGATGTCATTTTCTCCAATCCTTACAAAATTATAACATGACACTAATATTTCTGGAAGGAATGCAGTGTAGAATGTTCTTCCCCTTTTGTTTTGAGCTGTTCATTGTAGGTTGAAAGTATTGAATGCCTCTGTACTAAAAGTAAAATAGAGCCAGTATTCAAAAAGTACATACAGCACAATCATACAGAGCAAGAAAATCTTGGCTTGTCTCAGACATAAATTATATTCTTCTCTCTGAAATATCAGCTCTACTGTTGCAAGTATGGATGCAAGAAATAATGTTGGGGCAGTGGCCAGTCTGGAACATAAATCAATATACTCTGCATTTATCAGATTTTAAAAAAAGAGGAAAACGTTCACGGATATTTAGTGAATGAATGCAGAAAATTGTCAGTCTCTCTTTAGAAATTCAGTATGTTATCCAGCATATTGCTCTTCTTCCCTAAATAGTTGGGCATAGCATTACCTTTTCATGTTTATGTAGAGTATTGAAATGAGATGGAAATTTATAGGCTCACTCCCTAAGAATTATTTCCTAAGCATTAACCTGGTCAGAAATTACTAAAACCAACCAACAAAAACTTTTCTAACATTATTATTTGATACAATTGTTGCATAAAAGGTTATGCTCCATTAAAATAAATTACTTTCTCAGTCATCATAACTGCAGTGTGGTTCCCAAACTAATGAGGAATAAAGCAATTCCCTCTCTCTACCTGCAGCCCTGGAAACAGCATATGCACAAACAGGGCACTGGCTTTTTGTTATTGCAGCTTCCCAATTTCAAAGGGTAGAAGCTGCAAGCAGAGGAAGATAAACAAAATAAATTCATTTTTTTTCACAGAATGTAACAATGCCTGACTGCAAGTCAAGGGCTCCCCGATAAAATATTTCAGTCTAACTTTTTGAAATATTTCTGATATTTTAAACTGATTTAGGGTGCTCAAGGGGGTTTTGGTCCTTTTTTTTCTTTGGTTTGGTTCTTTTGTTTTGGTTTTTGTTTGTTTGTTTCTTTCCTGATTTGTTAATTTTGTTTCCCTGTATTCCTCATTTAGGTATCGCTAGGGCATGTGAATGCTTCACTCCTCCCAAACAGGGGCTTAAGGGGACCTGTGTGACTCCTTAATCCTAGTCATAGTCTGCATCATTTCCTGCTTGAAAAGATAAAAATAGCTCAAGACTTTCTCTGCTGCCAACTTCCATTTTATCTTCCTGTTATGTAGTCTGATCCACAGGTAAGGCAAGAGTAGATGCTTTCTCTGCCATAGTAATTTTAGGTTTTGAGAAGTAATGCTTATTTGTGGTTTCAACGTCTAGTATTTTATCACAAAATGCTTTAAACCATAATGTGGTTCATGACAGGAACGTGGAGAGCTCTGCCATTTACATTCTCACATTTTAAGCTGTTCCTCGTGGCTTTGGCTTTCCAGACTTTATTTCAGTGAGATGTGAAAGACAACACCCCAGCATCAATACTGAAACTCTGTGCCTGGATGCTGGTATAATTGACTTAAAGTTGTTAAAATTCACAGGATCATCAACGTGTACCTCAATTAATCAATTTTTTAGAAACACAGAATTGACAGTTTAATGAGAAAAGCTTTCCCAGGATCATAGTCCCCTCCTCCTCATTACGAGAGTCAGTCTTACATTAAAGAAATGGTAAATCCTATTTGATTTCCCTTTCATGAAAGACTGAGCTGTCCCAGGGGTAACCTTTCTTTTTGCTGGATGAGGAGGAGAAGTGCTAAAATAATGAGATAATCAATAGGAGTTGTTTCTGTATTGTCCATCTCACACACAACTGGGGACTTTATGTGTTTCCTTTAGTTTTTGCTCCTTTGCTAGCCCAGCCCATTACTGACAGGCACAAGCAGTTATTCAAGGTCAGGCCATTCCTTGGTTTCAAACTTTTCTTTGGCTCTTCTCCCATTGTCATTTAAATTAGCCTGAGCTCATCAACACTTTAAAGCAGCTTTTAAAAAAATGCTACTGAGATTCTGGTTTAACGAACTGAGAAATGAATGTGTTGACCTTAACTTTTTAAAGGGGATCATAGGATGGTTTTGCTCATGGCTTCATTGGTCTCATTGTGGAATAACCCCTTCAAATAAATGTATTCTTCCACAGGTCCCCTACAAAGTTACAAAATATCTCTCAATTAGCTGCAGTATTCTTCTTTTAAAGCTCCAGCATCTTTTGGAATAGGTTAGCTGACTGGCGTAATTTACTGGAGACTGTATCATGTCATTGATGTTTTAAGCTGTGCAAAAGTCAGTGTGTAAGAATCCCACAGATTTAAATCATTTCACTACTTGTATTTGAATATTATGTCAATCTGAGATTTTCACAATTGTCTCTCATTTCCTGAGAAGAACACATTATACGGTGAGCTTTCTGGTGTGTGGTGGGAAGGATCATGAGAGGAACAAAAAAAAAAAAAAAAAAAGGCAGAAAAAAGAACCAAACCTAAACATTCTTCACTTTTCTGAAAGAGAAACAGAAAATAACTGCAACAAAACCTGGCATTCTTCTGTCTCAGCCCTGGGCTCAGCTGTGGGCACCCAGTCTTCTCTCGATGGGGTTAGCAGCTGCCCCCATCACAGGGTCACTGAAACACCTGCCCCGACTGCTGGCTCTGACCTTTTAATATGTGGACTTGTTACTTGTGTTCATCACCTGGGAGCCTTTTTACTTCATTCGGATTTGCAGAATTTGGTGGGAGGGAATACTGTGGTACCAGAAGGGAGCATCTGGTGAAGTATCAACACTGTACAAGCTTTAACTGAAGAAAATGGTTGATTTTACATAAAGCAGTATAGTTTAGCCACTCCATTATTTTCTTTTTTTTTTTTAACTTGAAATACATTTCTTGCTGGCCTACATGTGCTCTGTGCATGCAGGCTTACATGGTGACTTACCCAGACTGGGAGGAATTAAGCATGCTGTATTTTGTGTTTAGAAAAGTATGAAAATACATTATTTAATTCCACTGGTTCCAATTAAAGTACAGTAGGCTGTGTGAATTCTGGGATAATTGTTTGACTGTGGTATGAAAACTTTTCTTTTGCTTCCTTTCCCTATTCATGATACAATTTGCATAATAATTCTTTAAATTCTAGTCTCTGAATATTGTCTTATTAACATAATTACCTAATTTCTTGTTTTGTGAATTGCAATAGATAAGTAACAATAGTCTCAGCTTATTATCACACTTTCTGCTGTGCTTTGTGATCACAGTAAACCGATGAGAAATGAGATTTTTTTTTTTTTTAAAGGAGGGACTATTCAAATATCAGGATGATTATGTGACCCATTTATGCACATGGAAAACTCCCAGGAGATTTCAGCTACTGACTGCAGCATCCTTTTAGGCACCTGCCTGAAGTCTAACTCTTCATTAAGGCTTTCTCTTCATCAGGAACTTGTTTTACTGTATTTGAACACCACAAGGAGCATTAAATACCATTTTTTCCTTTAATTTTAGAAAATTAAATCCAAATTATTAAAGGATTTTAGTCCCTGCAGAGATAAGTCCCAGACACCTATGCTAATTTGTGGGGAAAGTGTTTTTATAGAAAAAATAAAATGTATTTAATTGCTGTTAGAAGCTCATTTTCTGCAAATATTTAATGTGTAATTTATTTGTACTGGCATCAATGATCTCCCAGAATCCACTAAAACTCCTTTTGCATATAACATGTTTTGTGTATTTGCAGGATGCTCCTGCAAAGGGAACTCATCTTCAGGAAGATCTTTAGATATTAGAATCCACTAAAACTCCTTTTGCATATAACATGTTTTGTGTATTTGCAGGATGCTCCTGCAAAGGGAACTCATCTTCAGGAAGATCTTTAGACCAAATTTTCTATTTTTAATATAATGTTTGCCATATAAACACTGGTGCTGGAATATACAAAAATATTTAAATGGGGAACCAAGACAATTACAGTTTTCAATTATATCTGAATCTATTTGATCTTAAAAAAACCTTTATTTCAAAGTGCTTTAAGAGGTTTTTATATTGGAGCTGCTGTTATGCAAGTCTCTGCAAGGAGATCCTGAGGTGGTTTTGAGAGCTCTAAAACCTTGCTTTTACCCAGAAAGTATTAGCTCTAATTAGGCACATTCCCTGAAACCTAAGTATGGAATAAAAAGGATATTTTTGAGAGTAAAAAGCCATATAATATATAGGCTATACTGCTCTTTTTCAGTCTAACCTATGAAGAAAGTATGGTAATGCTTAAAATTCATTTGACACAACTCTAGAAACAGAGATTCTAAGATCCCTACTCATCAAATCTGCTTACAGGAATATTATCTGGGCTTCCATCTGCGTCCTGGATGTGGGTTTGGTTGGCAGCACAAAGGAATGCTGGTGGCTGAGCACAGCAAGTGCTGGGCTCCTGTCCCCATGAGTTTATAAATGTCCATTTATGTGACCATGGCATTTTTTATCTGGATCAAGTATGTCCTATTTTTAACTAATTTATGTGTCTTATGCATGATTCTTTACATGTAAAAGAAGTTATTTTGAGGAAGGAAAGATTTTCAGCAGTTTTGTTAAACTGTGTTAAAAGAAATCATTATGTAGCAAAGCTCTACAAAGACCTTGTGAAATTTCCAGTGTCAGTTAAAAGTAAATAAGGAAGCAAAGGAGCCTGTGAGGCTCTTACTTGGCCAAGTTGTTTGCTTTGTAGCTGTTTGATATGTGCATAAAACAAGACAGAAAAATTCATTAATATTTTGCTTTTTCTGTCTGTACCAAATCAGAATCTTATCTGAGCTGGTAAAAGGCCTCTCAGCCTCCATCAGGTGTGGTGAACAAGGGAAAGCTAAAGAAGGAAAAATCATGCAATTAATAAAAGCTGCTGGGGGTTGTTTTGTTTTGTTTTGAGGGGGAACATCTGTATATAATAATATAATAATCAAAGATGTAATATAATTATAGAACCTGGGACCTGAACACTCATGTTTTGAGATTGTTGCAAAACCCAAGGTAGATGATTAATTCAGTTGTTGCATCTGCTTGCCTTAGTCTTGGTATTTTCAACAATGGTAGAACTTCATCAGGGAGACACAAGTTCTTTCCATTGAATTTCTTGAGACAAATATTGGGATTTGGACTTTCAATCAAGAATTTTTGACCTAAATAGTAAATTATGTACTTGGGGGGGATGCATGGTTATTGTGCCAATTTTCCTAAGACCAGAGATGTTTCAGGAACAATAAAGCATTTTCCTCACAGAGGAGTGGAAAGAGAGATTATTACTTAATCACTGTGTGCTGGCATGGAAGCTGTCCAAAATTATACTGGAAATTCTGGTTCTTTCCTCAGATTGCAGACTCCTGTGACATTGTTACAGCCCAAAGGATATCCATCCATCGTGTCCCTTTGAATTTTTAAAACAAAAACACAATTAATATTTTATTGCATTTTGAGTCCTGCTAAACATAAAATGATCCTCTTCCTTGTTGTTTTGTTTGCCCTGAATGTTTTTAAAGTGGCATCAAGGCTTGGAAATAGGGCCCTTTCTTTTCTAACTTCTGTAGGAAGCCTTTAATGCAATGCTGTCCTTAAACACACTTTTTTATTGTCTGGATCAGGGAAAATTTCCTCACAAAAGAAGCAAAACTTTTAAGATAAGCTGTTCATTTGAAATGTGTCTGACAGGAATAAACATGACATCTCTAGAGTGTTATCTCACTGAAATAAATACAAAAGACAGTGGCAGTAGTTTAATAAGTGGGTTGCCTCCATTTGTTAGGTCTTTGTAGTCAAGACTGCCTGTGCTCAGAAATGCTGTATTCCTAATTTGCACTGGAACTTCCCTTATTCACAGAGCTGAACAAAAGGAGTTGCAGAGTGGTGTTGTTGGATAAAATCTTTATGGGCACTTGTGTTTGAAACCTGCTTTGCTGTTGATAGCGCGGGAGACAATTGCAACAGCCAGACTTGGGGTAGTGTTTTCTTGAGGGAAAGAGCATAAATACAAAGTACTGTCTTACTTAATATAACTAGAAGTATCACACATTAAGTGATTTTGAGATGAAATTTCAGTGCATTCTCTGCCTGTGTTTGGCTTTTAATTCTAATTAAGCTCTTTTTGACAGGAAGAATCAAAGTTAGTACAGAAACCTGCCTTAAAAAGGGTAATACATGCAAGTGTCTCAAATTGTATTTTCAGATTGTGACCAGATTATTCATCTGTTCTGGACATACAGTACGTGAGAAATTGATTTTGGATTACAGTGGTTAATGGGTAGAGGATACTGCCTGAATTGTATCATTTAAAACAAGGATGTGAAAGTTTCCTGGATCCTGGACTGATCCTCTGAGCAGAAGTGATTTTTTTTTTAATTGAAAATTGATTTAACTTCCAAAGAGCTATACAAAATCAAAGCTTTGATTTGAGGACCAGAGGGACGAAAATCTGAGGCAAAGCTTAACTAACCCACATACTTTTTCTTCAAAGCACATAATCAAGCAAATCTTATTTATTTCAGCAATCTGGTACATGATTCTCTCCCTCTGAAAAAACTCAAAGGATTGTGTGGTAGTGTGGATGGTCTCCTGATACATGAAGTCGTATTGAAGTCTTTATTCTCTTTCTTGCAGGAATAATCTAGTGATCTAGAATGTTTAATTAGGCATTTAATTATAAGCTATATAATTTCACAAACTTCCATATGAATTCAAAAATTTGAGATCAACAGTATAAAATTCATCCAGTTCTTTGAGATCCAATTAAATGCTTGTTAATGTTCCGTATCTCTCTAGAATTTTAGTGAATTCCTTAAGGTTTGTTTGCACTTGTCATTTCTATAAATAGATGGTATCTACTGTGTAATTTTGGAGGCCATTATTTCATAAATCAAATAGAAAATGTAAAAAATTCCTTCATTATTTTTTTAGATGGATGTTATATTGATTTGTCTTACAAACAAATGCTAATCAATTTAAAGGGTGAAGGGACAGTCTAAAACTCGTTTTAAGATCAATAGAAACTGCCTGTTTGTGGAAACAGCAACTTTTGTAATTTTTGCTGCAGCTCTAAGTTAGAGCGGATTCCAGCTGCCTTTCAGAGAGACTTTAACTTGTTTGGAGTAATGGAAATAAACACTCATAAAAGCAAACTGTTTGTCAGAGCAGATATATATATATACTAAGACCTTAACAGATTTTATGGTTATGGGGATGTTTTTCCAAAAAAATTCATAATAAAAGTAAGGAGCCTTTAGGGGCGAGTGGAATCTTCTTAAACCAGTTCTAACTGATAACAAAGCAGCATGGAAATATTCAGTTATCCTTCAGAAATATTGTAATAGAATTTTAAACACAGGAAAACAATAATAAAATGTACAAATATTTTATATGAAATTAAAAAGGTGTGAAATGGAGCTCCATAGTTCTTCATTTATTATCTCTTCATAAAGTAATAATATTTCATTGCAGTTGTCCAGGTAAACTCGGCTTCAAATTCTAAAAACTTATTTGCATTTTTCAGCATTCATTTTTAGTATGTTTTATAAAGTTACTTTTCAGTCTTTCTCTTTTGTAAGGACATGTGGAGATAAAGGTGTGTCAGCACAAATATGTTTGTAGATGAGTGGATTTTTTGATTTCCATTTTGAGACACCTTTTTCTTCTGATTTTCTCAATCTCAGCTGTTAACATCTCTGTTTCAAGCAGCGCTAAACAAATATATCTTTTCTTATATTAAATACTTTAAACTAGGGGTTGACCTAAATTCAAGCCAGATTTTTTAACATTCTTTGAAGCAGAGAAACCAAGTGTTACTACTCTTTTAAAACATCTCTGAAAGAGTTTTTCAGTATGTTCGATTTTTTGTTTATTTTGGAAGCAACATGAAACCAGTCTTGTTGTCTATGTTGAGATAATGAATCCTTTTGGTGTTTTGATTCTGCACTTGCAAGAAGCATAGAATAGATGGTAACAAGTAAATAAATACTCAATGTGTGGGTCTGTCAGGAGGGGTTCTCAGGAGTTTGAATACGTTAGCTCAACGGTAGTGACTGCAGTAACATTAAATATTGTGAAATATTTATTTAAATTTCCCTGTGCTATTTAAATTGTAGCACATGCTCTCACTTTGTTCAGTAATATTAAATAAAGCCAAGTTTCTAATTACTGTCAAGTCTGGAGAAGGTGATGGAAAGGGGCAGTTGGGACTCACGGAAAAAGCTCTTCTAGGAAAGGTTGGTGTAAAAGTTGCAGTGAAGTAGTTTTGTGACTGAGGAAGCTGAAATGAAACCTCTGTGTCTCTTGGAGTTGGAGGGCAAAGGAAGCCTGCCTTTTTTGCTTTTAAATACTTTGGTTTGTTAACAAGTGGGAGTTTGGGGGTTTTTTGTGGCTGGAAATAGAGGAAGACTGAGAAAAGGCTAATTGTTTTATTTGTTTTGAGCAGCTATTTAACACAGAGCAATGAAGGAAATGCACAAAAGCTAACTTATTAATTTTTGAATGACATGGATAAGTAGGTTTAGTGTTGATAAATAAGAGTTATGAAAGATGGTGGAGAGGGCTTTTTTATAAATCACCAAAGCAGTATGATGTAAGCATTTTAGATACAAAAAGTCATCTTAATTCACTGACAAACTGTGTCCTTCCTTGGATTAAAATAAATGTTTTAATATCAGAATACCTTTTCAGCATAACAGGAAGGTTAAACTGGGCAAGTCACATCAGCTCAGGCTTTGGCAACATCATCTCAATAAGGATTTTACATCATGAGGTTGAAGTCTCTTTTGGCAAGTTATTGGAAAAGGAATTAAATTTCAGTTTCAGTGCTACAGTAACAGGACTTGAGCTCATGTAATTTTTCTCTTTCAGTTTTGCTATGAAAGTGAATTCCAATTGATTTGTCTGTCTTATGAGAAACTGTGTGTAACAATAAATTCATGCTGTCAGCTTTGGACTTACTTGAGGTGGACACATCAGAACTCACATGTCAAGCAGTGCCTGTGAACTAAACTGCTCTAAGGATGGAGATTTTATTTATTAAAAGTCATTATAACCTATAAATAATTGTTGAAAATGTTTACAGATCATCTCTCATTCTCATACTAACAGAGGGCATTTGGATACTTGGAAGTCAAATAGGAATTAAATATTTGTATGCAGATATCTCATAAATGAGCTTCACAAAAAATCTAAATGGAATTATAGCACCTGACATTTTACTGCAAGCAGGGGTCCCAAGAATTTGTGTCATGGCAAAATCTGTAGGTGCACAGTTTGTGGTGATTGGGATGGGGCTGGCCCAGCCTCATCCCCAGTGGCACAGCTGTGAGCAGCAGGTGAGCAGCACTGACAGCACTGAGCCATGGAGTGCCCAGGGGCACTGAACAACACCAAAGGGAGCAGAGGGCACACAGGGGCAGTGCATCAACAGGAGGGGTGTAAAAGGTTGGGCTAAAGAACAAGAAGGGCAGATGTTTGCAGCCTTCTGCAGTGACGTGATTTTACTCTGTATTTGCAGACCCCTGAAGCCTTCTGAGGAGGTATGGTGATTCTCTGGGTGGGTTGAAGCTTTCTGGAATTGTGTGATGGCTGTCTCAACTGCCACATATGCTGTGACAAATATCTACTTGAGTACGCTTTCATCTCCCAGTCCTTTCAAGCCTTGCAGCACAGAGCTTGGATATATTGGCACTTTACCTTCCAAAGTCCCTGTACTCCAGGAGCATTCCCAAATTAGGAAATCGTTGTCTTTATAGCTTCTTTTAAAGGGAACTTGGTGCAATGCAGAAATGGCCTCATAAAAATTATATCTTGCCTTGACCTATTGGCCTAGGAATGCTTGCAGTATTTTAGCTGTGTGCCAAAGTTAGTGCCCCATTACGAAAGGGAGGTCTTGTTGCCACTGATGTTTTGCCACTGGGTCCTGAGGGACATGGTTGGAAGCCAGAACACACTGACCTGTTTGGTCATAGCTTACTAGTAAGATGTGTGACTATGGAACTGATTTTTGGTACATAAACTTTGCTGGTTTTGCTGAGAGTGCAAGTCTCTGTTTCTTCCCAGTTATTATCTCACGCCTGGGAGCAGCTGTACCACTACCAACTACAAGTGTAAGGTTTTCCCTCTGTATTTATTTATGGAGTGGGTAGTTGTTTTAATATCTTTGGCTTGTAATTATAACAGTGGGTTTTCTTTCTGCCATTTAAGCTTGGAGGTATTTATACATTGTGTTTACTTAGCAGCAGACACCAGGAAAATGTTCTTTGAAGATTTAGCCTTTTTATGGAGCTTTGTACTTACTAGCAAATAAATCTACCTATTCTGTGTCACGGAAAGAGATCTCCTGTTCAAATAGTCTCAGTTGCAAGCAGCAACGGAGAGACTGGAATTTTTTTCTACTACTCATCTACTATCTATTTCTTGATTTTTATTTGGCAAGTTTGTTTTACTTATTGTTCTCAAATGGCATATTTTGGTGACTGAAGCAAAGTGAACATTTCTTTAAGAGTCTGCATTCACATAATAATAATAATAATGTAGAAATAACTGCAGTAAAGAAAATCTTCATTTACCATGCTAATGGTATAAGCAGAATTATGTAATGTTTTTGCAGGAGGCTGAAAGCATACTTTGCATCCCTGTGTAGCCAAAAAGCAATAATGTTTCCCACTCATGCTAAAGGAAGTCCTGATTGCAGGAATTCTTGGCACTTGACAGTACTGGGCTAGTGGACAGACTCCTCTTAGAGACCTTTTTCAACCTAAATGGTTCTGTACTTGTGCAATTCTGTGATTTGGTGTAGCTGGAATATATAACTCCAAAATTTTAGCTTGTGTGGAAAAAGAGTCTTAAGTGCTGGAAGACATTTCAACAAAGCAGAAAGTCAAACTGGTTGTGGTCTTGTTGGTTATTTTTCTTTTTCCATTCCAAGGTTAATTTCTGTCTTAGTACAGAGTTGATAGAAGTGTTTTCTTTTTAAAAATTTCAGGAATTTCCTAAATATCTCCTGAAGGAACTACTTTTCTAAAACCTTTTGAATGTTCAGTCTTGGCTTATTTCCAGGACTGCAACAAAGCAATTGCTTTTGTTTACACCCATTTCAGTTTAAGTATAAACAGAGAGCAAAATAAATGGTGGTATTGGGGGCTGTGTAAGAAACTGGAGTATAGATGGTAATGTAGTTCTTTGGACATCTTTATTCTGTGTGAGTGTAAATAATACAGATTTATGGTGATGATTTTAATAAGCAAAAGTTATTTTGTCTGTCTGGTACCTGCTCTCACTTCATTTAATGATGTAACTAGGACTGAGAGCTAATACTCAAGGAGAAGAATTGTTCCTGCAAAGCAGTAAGGTAGGGGTTGGGTTTTCCCTTTGCCAGAGAGATTTCTATACCTGCCAGGTCAAGGACCACATGTTTACTCTGAAGAGCCTCTGTTTTGCAAAAGTAATTTTCTGAAAGATCTGTGAGAAGCATTCAGGAAACAGAGCAAACTGGGCTCCTTCAGCCTGCTGCAGATGCAGCCTAGGAAAAGATTTTACATCTCTGAGGCACCTAAAACTCGTACAGGACCATGAATAGTAGGTCTGGGAAAGAGGGAAGAGGAGCACCCAGTGTGGTGTACCCAGAGGAGCTTCAGGAGGAGGACACCTGCCCCACACAGCAAACAGACTGGAGTTGTTGGGCGCAATCTCTTACTTCCCACAAGTAATTTAAAACACAAATTCACTGAACTACAGCAATTGAAACAAATGCACTTATCAAAACTCTAATGAGATGAGAGACTTTTGGGGAAGGTTTGGGTCTTTCCTTGCCTGTGCAGGGTTTTCCTGTGAAGACAGTGCTGAGCTTTGGAGCTGTTCATGACAATGATGCTGGCATAAGCCATGGCCCGTGGTGTGTCATGAGACTCAAACACCCCGAATCTCAAAGAATGTCTTCGCTGTGGATGTGTATACTGGCCTTCCTCAGCCTGAAGTTTGGTCATTCATAAAACAATTACCAAACAAATTTGAATTTAATCTTAAAAAATGCTCAATGGAAATTAAACTGTTTTAGTTATTTCTGCTGTGAGATCACAGCAGTTTTCACACAGACCTTAGAATTTTTTCCTACATTACTAAATCAAATGTGTTTTACTATTGTTTATTTCCCACTTTTTACCCTTTGATGTTCTAATGTTAAATTAATAGCTATTATCTTTCTGAAGATTTAATTTACACTAATTTAATTTACTCCAGTGCATCTTGGTAGATATTAATTGCAACATCAATTCTAGCACTCAATAGTTTCTGGAAAATAGACCAACAATTATTGCCATAATTTGTAACAATGTAGGAAACATTTTTGTAATTATTATATTGCTCTATTTGATGGCAGAATTCTACCTAGCATGCTCAGGACTTCAAATAGTGGTCATTATTCTAATGTGATTCTTCTTCCCATACTGTTGTTGACTATTAAGCATGGATGAATCATGTTTTCAGTTAATACAATATAGTAACTCTGCACTCTGTTTAAATTGAATTTGTGCTACAATTAAATTTTGGCTTCGGTGATAAATATCTACATTTTCACTAGGTATTTCTGGAAGAATTGAATAAAATTGCTTCTTTTTGTGTCAAAGAATCTCATTAAACTAAGCTGGGATTTTTGTTTATTTTACCCTTTATGTCCATTTTATTCAGTGGTTTAAGCAATCATCCTTGTAATTGAATTATGAACTTTATCCCATCTCCAAATGAAGTCTGTGTTGCTGGTAGCCACAGCAACCTAGGGGCCACTAGACATAATGTCTCACTTGAAATGGTTTGGATGTGGATTCCAATTCAGATAAGCAGCCAGTATTTCATATTTGGAGCTTATCTTGAATGCTCTGGGTCTGGAAAACTAAGCTGTTGTCAGAATTCTGTAAGGATTTCCTGAGCCTCTTAAAACTCATCTTCAGATTAAAAAAAAAAAAAACAGAAAAATTAATGGAGTAAATGATTAAATATTTTTTATGTATCTTAGTGGGGATTAGTGACACAAAACAGCATAAATTAATTCCAAGTCATTCATTCATAAGCATTAAAATTCAGGTTGAGATGTTGTATTCTCAAAATTTTAGAAAATAATTTTCTTTGGGCAAAATTACAATATTTTTTTCTTGCTGTTTAAACATTCTACTACACTGTAGAAAAAGATTTTTTTTTCCTAATAATTGTGGGTTTGTATTTCGTAAGTGCATAAAAAGTGTAGCCTGAAGGAAAATATAATAAGCAGGTATATATTTTATTAATATAGGTAGATATGCAAATTAGGATCACAGTTAACTCTAGTTGTGTCAGACATAATTATAGCATGTCAAAACAGAATCATTTTCAACCAGGTTGTAGAGACCTTAGAATGATTATTTTAGATGCATTTTTTCTGTTTTCTACCTTTCAGCTAATACCTGAGTAGCTGGCCATCTGACTCTGTTAAATTTATCTGTTATTTGTGGGGGGTTGGGTGAATTGCAATATAACTCTGTTATTTGTTAGGGAGATGTGGCTAACAGGTGTAATGCATACAGATAATACATTAGGGAGTGCTAATCTCATGCAGCTGATTTGTATTTCTTCAGCTGAATGTATTGCTCCATGGAGGCTGGGATGGGATTACACACATTAGTTCATCTAGAAGTTCTACAGGTAAAGAATAACTTTCCTAAGGCAGTTTGCATTATAGAATGTTGGGTTAGTCTGTAAAGTGATTTCTTTAATACCCTGAAAACGTGCTGGTCAAATTTCTAGGACAGTTATTATAAGCTCTGTACATTTCCCTAGGGAACATTTTAAACAGTTAACAAATCACCCTGAGAAGGTGCTGGCAAAGATAGACACAGTGCCCATCTTTGTAGTGATTGCAGCAGCAAAAACTATATTTTCATTTAAGAATTAGTGATAACTCAGAGATTCTATATATGTATGTATTACCAGTTGATTGTTTCAGAATTATTTTGCTTTCTGAATTCAGCTTTCTTTGCTGGTT
Organism: Pyrgilauda ruficollis; assembly: GCF_017590135.1. Lineage (NCBI taxonomy): Eukaryota > Metazoa > Chordata > Aves > Passeriformes > Passeridae > Pyrgilauda > Pyrgilauda ruficollis. The sequence continues at coordinate 9,119,256 of NW_024528821.1, read as the reverse complement.
TCTGAAAGGGCTGAGCTTCTCCCTAGCTTTTTTGCTCTGCAACATTAAGCCACAGATTTCTGCTGTGATAATTTCATTTGTGTAAAATGCTGTATAGCGATAGCAACTAATTGTTCAGATTGACAAAGCAATGTATTGACAGTACAGAGCAACATGGCTTTTACTGCTTGGAAAAAAAAATTAAGATATACTTCCACTCTGTGAGTCTGGTTGGGAAGAATTATGTGCTGTGAGATTCTGCCCCCTGAAATGGGAGTAAAGGTCTTCAGCTCTGTACTCACAAAGGCAAGCTGACTCTAAGCAGCCTTTTTTCAGTTCCAAGTGGTACAGTGTCACAAATTAATACAATTGGATCTCTAGCAGGAAGACTAATCTTATTCTTTTTTAAGTATATGCTACCTCATAAGAGTGTAAGAATACAAACAGAATAAAGCCCATAGCAATACAATTTTTTTGCTGTTTGATTTATGTCTACTTGAAAATATGTGTATTTTCAAAAAAAGCCCTTTTTCTGTCCTGAAAAAATGAGATTCAACATCCCTCAGCAGCTAATTTTTAGCACTTAGAGGTTCCCTTGGGCTGCTGTCAGCTACAACTTATTGCATAGGTGCTTTCCACTAAACTCATTATAAAATGAGTAGCCCCAAGGAAAACAGTGTGATGTTACAGCCTGCACTTTTTATAGGCACTTTTGCAGCTGAATTGTACATTGTCAAATTTTATCAAATGGTGAGCATAGAAAAATCATGGGATTAAACGGGCAAGTTGTTAATATGGATGCAGTCTCAGCTATATGTGTAAGAAGGAGTATTTCTAAGGATTTTTTTTCACCAGATTTTCATTTGCTGGATAATATTGTGGTAAGAAAAGGACTGTAGCAAAACATAGACCAAGTTATTGATGTTATTTGTCTTTCATCATTTGTTAGACAGGGGCCTTTTTAAATAAAATAGCATGTTTGTTTTGTAAGCGGTGTTTCCACATAATGAATTTGTGACAGGAAGGTGGGTTTTGGAGGGTTCCTTTGGACCAAGAATGTTGGTCATGTGAGATTTGGTCTAGCTCAATTTACCAATTACTTCCAAAGATACAGAAGTACAGCAACAGTCTCAGAATGTTTCAAACTCTTATAACATAATAATTTAAATGCCACAGATGTTTCTTAGTTAAAAAGCGACAATACTTCTGAAAATGTCATCTTTGGAGAGTGAGTGTTCCCTTCAGACAGGCAGTGTTCTGTAGTGCAGATTTTGACATGGATTTTGCAAAGTTATCTGGATCCAAGAATTATATTATTATATTAAGAGAGCAAAATCATCAGTGCCTTATAATATCTGTTTGGGAAAGCTTTCTGAAAGAGCTGGAAGCCAGGGAGTCACTGGGGTAAAATGCCTAGGTGCAGGAGAGCCCTGCTGGCATTTAATGTGTATCCTACTAGACAGAGACTGGAAGAGACCTTTGTCCAGATCAAGTTCTTTATTTAAAAAGAGTCTTTGAGTTAAAAGCTTTTGACAAGAGGGCAAATCGAGTGGCTGAGGAGCTGGGCCATAGCAATGGTGGCAAAGGTGGTGTCCATCAGGATTTAAGGTGTGACTGAGGGGCTGCAGAGAGCATTTTGTGGTTGCATTTCCACTACCATGGCAGTAACAACTGGGTAGATTTCATTTCTGTTTCTCATTTTAGTCTACAGAGGTTTTAAAACCACAGCCTATTAGCTCTAGTGCAATATACTTCATTTTCTTTGCTATGTGTGAGGCAGGTTGAGGGCATAAGAATAGCATTTAAGGGTTTCCAGAGGACTTTTAGTCTTCTGGACTTTTGGTCTTCTGGAACAATCTTCTGCCTATTTCAGAAACTTAAAGATTAAATTTTTTTCTTTTTTTTCTGGAAAAAAAATATTTTCCCCCTCTGTATTTTCTCATGTGGTCAAAGATAATGCCTTCAGGACACTAAATCAATGAAGCCACTTATTTACCTGAAGAAAAAAGGTGCATAGCATAGGGTACCTCCACCTAGGGAGTTGATATTCTTTACTGTTGCACCATATTAATAAGCATTTCAAAAGCTGCTTTTTAAAGATTCTAGAAATTCCAACGAACATCCTTATTTGAATTATAACTTCAGTGTGCCCTAGCACTGTCAAGTGTTTTATCACAGAAAGGGCAGTAAAAATTTCCTCAGAGCCCTGGCACATGAACAGACCCTTAACAGACCCTAATGAGAAATCCGCCTCGTGGACTAGAAGAGAAGCTGAAATGTCAACTCTGGCAGCTGAAAGGGTGCAGTTAGCCCAGGATTTCCTCTAAGACAACTGAGAGGGCAGATGTTTCAATAAAAATGTTAAAAGTAAAGCATCCTGTCTGTGCCCCAAAGTCCCTAATTAATTAGTGGAGCTATTGGAGCTTGGTGGTACTTCTTAGTCCTACCACCTAAGCACCTTGGGGCAGCTGGAAACCCAGCACTGAACAAATGGCAGGCCACTGTTCTGGAGTGATTCCAGGTAAAGAAAGCATTACCCAAAGAGCTCTCTGAGGAGGAAGAAATGTACAAATCAGAGAGACAGTAACTACAACTCTTGCTTTATTAAATAGAGCTGATATGGGCCTGTCCTGATAACTAGGACTGCTATTTACCACTGTGTCATTTGTCATCAGAAGCAGAGCCAAGATTGTGAGTCATGGGGAGAAGAGGGAAACAAAAGGATCCTTTTTATTATTATTTCTTATTCACGGTTTCAGATAAATGGCCATTAATTGACTTGCTGCTGTGTTTTATTTATTTGTTTGTAAGTGAAGGAGTAAGAGGTTTGTTTGCAGGATTTTTTTTCCCCCCAGAACTCTCTGGGAATCCTTTTGATGTGAGATCAGCTTTCTTGTCTTGACAGCTAGCAATATATAAATGCATGCACGTACATAGCAAGGGTCATTTGCTGCTGCTCTGTACTTTACTTTTTCTCTTGGAAGCATCCATAAAATAACTGAAATGCTGACGTTATTAATACATGTTGCATCAAATGCCTAGTGAGTTATTTTCCGAATATATGAAAGGATGTATCCTAATATATGTGTTCATACAGTGCAACCAGCATCAAAATGGTATGTCTGAAAACACAAGGCTTTTATTTTGCTGATTTGGACCGTAGTTATCTTGACAACAAAAGAAATAGTTTCTTATAGCTTTGTGATAAAGTTCTTTCAGAGCAGCAGAAAGAAGACAGATACTAAAATATTAGAGAAGAAAAGAACCAGTTGTTCACTATATGTCACTAAAGCTTCTCCAGCCGGTGTGACTGTAGTCTGCCCACATGCCAAGAGCCGGATCTCGCAGCCCTGCATGATCCCAGAGTAATATTCCACTTAATGCAGCCCTTTGTCATGAGAATTTGTTGTAAGATATTGTTTGGTTTTATCTTTGAAATTTAACAACTGTTTGCAGGATTTTCTCTTGCAAGCCTTTTGTCCTGTTCAAACAAGCCAGAGTTCCAGGACAAAGGATTGGAAATCAAATGTCTCTTTCTTGGGCGCTGCTCCAATGGTTGCTATACAGTGCTATTTGCAAATAAAAACCTAAAACTGAAAACAAGTGTGTCATCTCAAATACAGCTGTGGGTGAATTTTACTTTTTAGAGGTGAAAATTGAACTTTAGTTCTGAATTTTTTGCAACCAATAAGAAAATCATCTTTAGACAAGGTAGTGCTGTCCTCATCATTGTTTGCTTTAGCAAACCTTCCTGACTTTACATTGTGGTTTAAGGTCTTGAAGACCACAAAGAATAATGCTATTTGAACTATGAAGTAGAATTCCTTCCTTCTGTGTATAATTATCTTATTTTTTTTTTCTTTTAGCTATATGAAGGGGTTTTTCCCCAATGAAGGTCAAATGATCTTATTTTAATAGGCAATGCTTGCAGTGTGATCATATCTAAAGATGTCACTGCCTTAATAAAATTTAACTGGGTTGGCAGTTTTCATCTCTGAAGCTATGTGTCACATTGTGAATAAGTCTCTAACGTATCTACAAGAGCCTGCTTATTCAAGTAAGTTTTAATTTACTGGTCTTTAAGATTGGACCAGGATCCTTGAACAGCATCTTAAGGAAGAATATTAATATACTGCTTTTAAGCTCCTCCCACTCTCTGTGATTCAAAGTCCAATCTTTTTTTTTCCCACACTTCAATGAAATCATTCACCAAGGAGGGCTGCTCAAACCAAACTTATTAGCCACATTTTGCTATTTTCCTCCTGGTGAGATTAGAGCCCATCAGTTCCAGTGTCTGTGACCTGTTCTTCACTGCAATATCAGTATCAACTGCTACTGTCATGATGGGCTAAACGTTGGCAGCCTTTTAGACACTTCCACTTGGTTCTGATTCAAAGCCATTGGAAACTTCGAATTTTTGCATGGTTTGGTGTGAAAACATAAATGTGCTGTGAAAACATAAATATGTCTAATCATGCAATTAAGGAAGCATTCTGAGGAAGATAATTTACTGTCAAATATAAGTCTCTAGTTTTCTTGTGGATTGGGATATTTTTTAAGAATAATTCACCTCAGTCCTATAAAATAATGTTAGTAGGTTTCCATAACATTGAATTGAATAGATGATTTGTTTACAGTAAAATTGTATTTCATTCATAAATAATAATTTCTTATCTTAAAGAAGATAATTATATGTAGCTAGTGAGAGAAGAGAAGCATTTGATTTAAAGTTCAAATTGAAGGCTGTAAGTTGGAAGTTTCATAATGTTCTGCTCTTCCCTTGGGATATATAAATATAATGTTTGTCTCAATGTTAGGACACAAAAATAAGATTGGGGTGAATGAATTCTACAGGGTTCTTAAACATGCTTCATGTTTTATGAAAGGTGATGGTTTAAGAGTGAAGAATTGAAGCAAAAATGCATGGAGCTGCTACTGTTATGTGCTTTCATGTAGTTTCATTTGCTTTACATGTACTGGAGGAGAAGTGTGTGTCTGTGTGGGAGGAGGGCAGCAGGGACAGAGAGAAGCTCCAGCCCCTGCACTTGCCCCATCTCCTGCTTTGTGCACCCCAAGGCTGGAGCACACAGGGACAAGGCTGTCCCTCCCTGTGCTGGGGACAGGCTCATGTGGCACCAGCAGTGACTGCAGCACTCAGGGGGCTCTGTCCTCCCCTGGCTCTGCCTGATGTCCCCAGTCGCTTGTCCCACACAGGGAGGTTGTGCAATTCAGATGCTATTTAGGCAACAAAAAATTTCTTGAGTCCTGACCTAGATAAATCAAATAATATCCTAATTGGAGATCTGTAATTGGTGTTTGGAGGCATTTTTAGACAGTGTTTTCTATTTCCACTGGGAATATTTTCATTTTTCTGTTTATAATTTACACCACAAATTTGTTTATTAACAATTCTTGGCATTTCTTTCATCTTCTTATGAATTTCTGCTTGAGAGCAAGGAAAGTATATCTTTGTTCTCAGGAAAGAAAAGTTACTTTGAGTTATACTTTGAAGCACCCAATGATATAACTGAAATGTCATGAATAATTTAAGCAAACATTGATGCAAATGTTACTAGAAATAATCAAGGAACTTTAGAGGTTGTAAATAAAACCAATTTAAAGATGAAAATTGATGCAACTTGCAATTCTAATTTTGCATACATGCAAAAGTAGGACAAAATAGTATCTTGGAACATATGGGAATGGAACAAACAGCACCGACACTACGTGGGTGATTCATTTGTGAGTAAAAGAACTTAAATATCTTACGCTGGCTTGCATATATACAGCAAGAACACTGAATTTAAAAGCCTTTTAGATTTCTTCGTGCTATTTTGAAATGGATTTGTTATGGAATCACAAAATGGTTTGGGGTGGAAGAGCCTTGAACACTGCCAGGGATGGAGCATCCACAGCTTCTCTGGGCAATCTGTTCCAGTGCCCCACCACCCTCACAGGGAAGAATTCCTTCCTAATATCCAACTTAAACCTACTCTCTTCCAGTTTGGATTTAGTAGCGCATATCTTGCCAATAGCCTGAATGTAAATAGTTGTGCCATTTACATCTCTGTATGCTTCAACCTTCTAAACTGCTTGACCTAAATGACCTTGTGGTACTTGTTCTGTGATATTGTCTTGTTTCTGGTAATTTTATCAAGGGAGTTGCAGGGGAATTAGGTTGGTGAGGGTGTCATTCACCAACCATGATATCAGGTTTTCTGGTATCTGCAAGTCTTGCTTTCTTGTTCTGGTGGTTTTTGGTTTGTTTGGTTTTTATTTCTCTTGGTATTCTGAATAGTACAGTCCATTTACTAAGCATGTTTTATGCTTTGAGACACAGTCTGTATGTAGGAGATAATCACAGAACTGATTTTTCACCTCAGGGTTTCCATGTGCTTCTTCCAGCCCCCAAGGGATGGGTTTGTGTAGGGAAAGCTGTGCCCTTCCCAGGGCTGTGCTGGGCAGCAAGGCACGAGCTCACAGGGTCAGGGTGGGTCTCAGGAGTGTCACAGGGTCAGGGTGGGTCTCAGGAGTGTCACAGAGCTCACAGGGTCAGGGTGGGTCTGAGGAGTGTCACAGGGTCAGGGTGGGTCTCAGGAGTGTCACAGAGCTCACAGGGTCAGGGTGGGTCTCAGGAGTGTCACAGAGCTCACAGGGTCAGGGTGGGTCTCAAGAGTGTCACAGGCACAGCACAAGCTGGGAATCCCCCCACACAGAACCATTCCTGGTTTGCCTAAAGAGTGCCTGAGCTGTGGTGCTGGACTCCACAGGGTATCTATCCACAGTCCTCTGGATCTTGCTGAGTTTTAAGTAGATACAAAGATCCTTCCTTCTTGAATAGAATTTTTCAGACTGGCTGAAAGGTAATTCTCTCAAATGTGGAGTATAAATAAGCTACAGTGAGACTAAGGCAGCATTTCAATCAATTCAGCTTGCTACCAGTCACTGTATCAGTACTGGTAAAGCAAATAGATGGAGAGAAAAAAAGTTTGTATGGATAGTCTTTTTAATAAATAGTATAGAATAAGTTCATTAACTAACTCCTTTTAGATGCTTTTAAAACATTATGGAGATGATAGTGCAAAGTTATCTGATTCAGATATGATTGTGCTCCTATAGTTTATTTCTCAAGGAGACATCTCAGAGGAGACTATAAAAAATACTTGAAAGATTTAATTAAAATCTGTTCTCTCACATTTAATACTGCCTAATACTTTTAATTAATCTGAATATTCCTAATTGCTTCTGTAATTTTTGCCATGTGTAAATAGCTAATTAAAGTATTAAGCACCATCATATGTAGTCTAAAATTAAATATATAAATGCTCTGTTGCTGATTAAGAGGATTACATGAAAAAATAGTCAACTTTCAGGTATGAATGCTTTCTAACTGCAAATAAAGGCAGATTAGTTGTAGTAAAAGGGGAAGTAAATAAAGGAAGTTCATGCAGTTTCTTACTGAGTTTATAGTTTCCTACTGAGCCAGCCAATATAAGACTTGTGTAGTTCTAATGGTGTTTACAGAAGTTTGGAGGTTGTTTGAAACTTCACCAGTTAGTTACAGTCCTTGAGGGACTGTGTGTCAGTGGAGAGTGCTGGAATGCAATATATTCAGCCTCCTTTACTGGGTTTCAAGGACCATATGGTAGGGGACATAGTTATGACCTACATCCTCTGAGAAAACTTCCTATCTCATTTTCAGAGTCATGTCAAAGGTAGAGAAAGCTCTTCTTGCTCCTGGAGGTTGCACAACAGAACAACTTCATATTTGTTCGTGAGCCAAAAATGGATGGTGACAAACTCTGTGTAAAGGCTGAAGGAGAATAATTTGACCTTTTCCTCATGATCAGCTTGGGAACACCATCAACACAAATTCTCCACAAAGATATGCTCTGGCATGGCTGTCTGCTGTAATGAAATACAAGCCAATAACCTCTTAGCTTAGACCAACCTGAACCAGTAAATTCCCCTGAGTGTCTCTGAGTGTGCTCCTCAGCCATTATGGCTCTGGAATCTGCTCATGCTCAACTAATCCATCCCTGTCCCATGGAATGGAGTTGCCATAATCAGGAATGTAAGGAAATCCCTCAGGTAATCAGGTATTGGGAGTTTTTAATGGGGCAAAAGTAAAAGCTGCTTTTAATATAGAGACCAATAGAAACAGTTTGCTGAAGGAAGCCAAACCTATTTTTTTATTTCAGTTTCTACTGAAATTTGATTATTTTGGGAGTACAAACTTCTAGACTTTCAGAATTTTAGGTCATTGCTCCAGGTCTTTATGTTACTTATGGTAACATTCACCCCTCACAAACTTATGGACTAGAGGTAATCAAATGAGATATTTCAGTATAGAATGCTATTATTATTTTTTGGTCCCCTGAAAGGCCTCTTAGATAAATTAGACAAGTAAATCTTTTAGCAGTCATTACTCCCAGTGGCCTTTCTGGATTTTATTTCAAAAATGAGATGGTGTACTCGTGAATTGGCAAAGCCTCAAACCAGTAATGAAAAGCTGAAAAGCTCTTCTATTTAAAATAATCTCCAAAACTGTCAAACATTTCCTACAAAATATAGAAAAATCTCATCAGGTTTTGTCTTTGTTACTTCAATAATGTCTCAGATATAGTACATTTTGCCTCTTCCATATATGTTCCAAGGGCTTTTCTATGTGCTTTTTCCTGTTAAAGTGACAGACAGAGACTGGGTTTAGATGCCTTTTATGCTCCTTTTTATGGAAAACTAAGCCAAGAATAGAAGAATTTCACTTCTTGTTCTGGTAGTACTTTCATGTTATCTGAGTGCTCACATCTAGGAAACGTTATTTCAGGTACAGTGCTCCTGGGCATTCTTCCCAATTATGAGTATTCTCCTTAGGGAGACCTGCCATTGTTAGTGAGGCATGAATTTTGGGATTCAGGTAGTTTATATTTCTGTCCTCTGGTTTAAAATTATTGACCTCAGCCTCACATCTCATTTTTAGAAAGATGAGACCCAAAGGATAATATTCTAATGTTTGTCCCAGCTGATTTTTACTGTAGCCTGTACTCACCACCTCCAGCTCCCCTCCAAAAAGTCAAGGCAGCAGTTGTCTCTATCCTAATCCTGAACAGCAGACTTCTTCCTAGTAGATTATATAATTCTACAGCTTCTTCTGGCATAGAAACAACAGTTCAAGTGAGAATGGTGTCCAGGTTGTGGTGGGTTGGTTTGGTTTGGTTTTCTTATATAATGCAAATCAGGAGTACTGGTATCAGTGTCATTTGGTTCATTGAGTGCTTTATTGTGGCTGAAATATTAAACATATTTTATGGCTTTGTAGTTTAATTGATGTAGGCATCAGTTACAAACAGAAAGTTAATATTATGATAATACTTTTACATAAATCAGATATTTTAATAGAAAATTACCAGTCTAACTTGACTAAAAATTGTTCTGTTCTTAATCACACTGAATATACCATTGGATACTGCACTTGAGCTTTTGAAATCATCCCTTGAGATTCTGGAAAACTTGCATAAAAATGTTAAATTTCCTTTGTTTTCATTGACATTTTGACTTGATTAGCTGAAATTGTAATATCTCCTTAAAGTATGGGTAATTGTATTCATGTCATTTTTGCTTCAAGTTGTGGCATGTTGCAGATAATTTTTTTTTTTTTTATTCTCAAGCACGTTGGCATTTGTGGTGTGTCAGAATCACAGTATTTTGTTGATGTACATTTACGAACTTATTATTTCTGGCATCCTTTAGAGACCTGAACTAATTTCCATATCAAACAATTTCAATAATCTAGCATGAGATCTCTCCTCCTTTTCATTTTGGAGGTAGAGTGTGGGTACTCTGATGGGAGCCACAGACAGGGGTATCTCCTCTCTCTCGCTCCCAAATTTTTGGTTATAGAATATGGCCAGTGTTAAGGGAATAATGCAGCTGATTGTTAGGAAAAGAAAACCTCATGAAAGGGAGATGAATGTTCTGCAGCAGAACTGGTGATGACCAGCCTCTGCCATAAAGCCCTCATGGCATACAAGGGAAAAACCAGTTTCCCAAATAATCACCATCTGTGTTTCATTTTTTTTGATTTCTAACTTAGTAACCAAGGTCTGACTGAGGGCTGAGAGCCATGCTTTGAAAGCATAAAGTGCTGTAACAGAAAATAATATTATTGAAACAATGTGGTCCCACATTCTCAAATTCTGTATCTGAAATAAACAGACATTTTGTTTGCTTGATGCTTAATGTGCCTCATCCATACAATGGGAATCATATATTTACATGGAGCTGTTATGGAAATTATCTCTTAATTAGAAGCCATGTATGACCCTGTAAAGAACATAGGTCTCTGGAAACAAATTCAATCTTTCTGTGATAACAATTGGAGCTGAGTTCTGCAGACTTTGTATCTTAAAGGTTGCTTTTTAAATTCATTGTTTTTTGACACTTCACCCTTCTGCCCTCAAAGGTCTAAAGTTTATTCTTGAAACCACTAAGCACACTTGATAAAAATTCTTTTTTTTCTTTTTTGCACACAGTGTAGGAAATCAGCAGACCATACTGGTTACTTTTCATTCTCCTCATAGGCATGAACCTTAGAACTTGATTGTGTGTATGTAGATTTAATGAGCAATTACGTGCTTTCTAACTTTGGAAAATAAACTGTCTCCTCAATCAAGTGACAAACACATGCAAAATACACGGAAAGGATAAAAACAGAAAAACTACTTTACCACTTAACTTCCCCTCCTGTCTCATGCAGCCCAGGTTGGAGGTGCTCCTTTTCCTCTATACAGTAAGAATTTGCCAAAAAAAAAGAAAAATTTGGCAAATCAGGCGGAATGTTCTGCACATGTATCTCTGTAAGCAGATAATTATGCAGGCTGTTTGAAAATCACAGCAAGAATCAGCAGTAGGGCTTTTGTAATGATGCTACTGCACAAACTTGACCAAAAAAAAAACAGTGATAAAACAGCAGAGAAATGTGTCAGAGGAATGATGAATTCCTAAAATTATAATGATGTCCAACTTGTCTCATCTTCTTGTCTCATTTTTTTTCTCCTGTCTACAGAACGCAGTGAGAGTTTTACATAAATGCTTGCAAATAACATGGGAAATTCAGGTCAAATAGGCGGATTAGTAATTTGTAAAACACAACGAGGGTTCGGCAGTCAGAGACATTCAGCTTATGTTGGTTGGTGTTGTCTTGAACATCTCCTTAAACTCTTAAAAAGACTAACTTCAGATCTGGAGAATTGTTTTGGGGGTTTTCTGTTGGGGTGGTTTTGGTTTTGTGTTTGTTTGTGGGGGGTTTTTGTGGGTTGGTTGTTGCTTGAGCTTTTATTCTTCTATTTTTTTTAACATCTGAGGAATTCTACGTGTCTGTAGATATATAAAATACTGTTGGATATGGGAGACATTCTGTCACTGCAGAAAGTAAACCTATAATATAAACTATTGTTGGATTTAAGAGATTTTCTGTCACCACAGATTCTAAGTCTATGCATTGCATCTTTTCTAGTTCTTTGCATAGGTTAATCATATTTTTTGATGACTTTGTTAAAGGACAATTCTTTGGAATTTAAATTTCACCTTTGTTTGCCTGTTTATGCAGGAAAAATAGAAATCTAATTCTTGGTTGAAGATCAGAGAAATTGTCAATTTCATGTTAGTGGTCAAGGGTGTAGGGTAAAGTGCATTTGTTCCTCATTAATGACACAATCACTGTGGGTATAAAAAAGTTCTTAGTGAGGCCAAAACAAAGCTTCTTCCAAAAAATGAGTATATGTCTTATATAAATATATTTGTACTTAGATTCTTTGGGTGATACAATGCTGTTTCAGGAAGGAAGAGCTCATCTGGTTCTGAATGTGAGGTGGCATTGAGGGTGTTTGGAACATGCTTCACTCGAGTGCCAGAAAATGGCACTGGGACATGAGGAACATCTGTCTGTCCAGAAAATTTCTGACAGTATTTTGGAAGCAGATGAAGTTGTGGAAGATGCTCAGCTTATTTTAATTACCATCCTTTAGAAATTAGGAAGTTATAAAGAGGAATGTGTGACATGAACAACAGGAGAAAATACAAGAAAGACAAGTGTCAATTGCTACACTTGCACCTGCAATGTCCTGGTGATTTCAGTACTAAGAAATGAGTGCAGACCTTCCTCTTCTGTATAATACCTGGGCTAATTTTGGAAATAACCTTTCTGGGTTTTTCAATGCAACCTTGGAACTGGTGTCCTAGACTCTATATTTCACCATTTTCTTGTGTCATCTGGCATATAACCTAGCTGAGATGAGGGTGATGCATCATTTGCTGGGCTGAAATTAGAGAGTAAGTTAATTAGATGTGAGAAGTTTTGCCTTTTTGTAACAGAACAAAAAAAGCTGTAGAAGATTAAATTACAGTATCACTGGGGGGAAAATGCCATGGTTTAAATCCAGTTGTGCTCTGTGATTAAGAAATATTATATTTAGAACTACAGTGCTGTAAAAAGTTAACATTTTTGCATCATGTGCATATTAAGACTAGAACCATAGAATTTTTTTACCTTGGGAAAGATCTTTAAGATCAAGGCCAACTGTTAACCCTGCCAAAGCTGTGTCCCCATGTGCCACACCCACACATCTTTTAAATCCCTCCAGGGATGGTGACTCCACCACTGACCTGGGCAGCCTGTTCCTGGGCTTGACAACCCCTTCAGCAGAGACATATTTTTCTAATGTCCAGTCTAAACCTTCTCTGACACAGCTTGAGGCTGTTGGGAGAAGAGGCCAACCCCCATATGGCTACAATCAGCTGCATCTTAACGTCACTCACCCCAAGAGCTCTGTTTATTTATTTATTTATTTAACTACAAAGCAATCAATTTGCATCTTGCCGTGAGATGTGTATGGAGGGATCTCTGAGCCCTTGTGGTCTGACCCGTTCTCTTTGTGGGTTCAGCAGTGTGCAGGAATTTTTTACATGGTTCTGTAATTGATAGCCCTGCAAATATAAACCTCACCTGTATTCACATTTCATTGTAGGATTCAGACACGTGTTTCTTCTTTAAAAGAATTTATAGCAACAACTTATTTCAGGCTGCATTTTAATCTTCTCACATCTACAACTTCTGCTCTGTAGGGCAGTTCCTGCCTGATGGAACAAGAGGATTATGTGAAAATCAGATATATAAGATTTGGATTTGTACAGGCTACTATGAGAGAATAGAAAAATTCCAACTAAAGGAATGGCATAATTGAAAAAGTGGAGAGGTTTGTTTGTTTAAAAAAAAAGAAAAAGAAAAGAAAAAAATATAAAGGGCCTTTAATCCTGTACTTTGGTTCTGGAACATTTTGCTCCCCATTACCCTACTATTTTTAAAGTAATTGCCTTAATTAAGATGGAAAAGGCGACTTGCTTAGTCTTCTAACAGTTACAGGTGACCCAGGAAAATTGACCTTGTTGTCCTTCCAGGAAGGTTTAGCTATGGAGCTGCTGCTTGCTTGGCTTTGGCATCATGTATCCTGGCAGGCTGCAAGCTGCAGAGAATTCATACTGTCCTATATGGAAATCCCGCCCTGGGTGATTTGGCATCATAAAATGAACCAGAGATACAGGACTCTCACAGAAACAGCCCTGATTTACCCAATATCCATGAAAAATGCTCCTTTTAGATACTCACTTATGGTTTTGCCACATACATCACCTTTGTGCACTATTACTAAAAATCTAGATTGATATCCCCCTCCAAAAGGCTTTTTTAGCTTGGTGTGAATCTTAAAATGGAAAGTTTGGACTCTCTGTAATCATCCCATTTGAAGTTCCATATCTGAAAATCCAGCAAGTGAACCATGCTTTAAACAGTGATACATTTTGAATTTTAATAGACTTTATTACAAGCCTTCAAATTAAAAGCTGTCAGGAGAGATAAAAGGTTGGGGATTTGGATTCAAAGGGACTTTGATTAGACATAAAGGTCAGCAATGGTGGCAAAAAGTCGATGCATCTAAATTAAGCATAAACCTCTGGAAGAGAATATGCTAATCTTTCATGTAAAGTACTTGTCAGGCTGATCTTGGCTCACATCCACAACAGTTAAACTATTTTCTGTGATGAAATTTTAACAAATGGTAATCCATGTGTAATTTGCCTGTCAAGTGTGTGCCATTTGTTTCTACAAATGTTAGATTTTAACTGCTAAGGAATCATATTATACTACATAATGTGCTCCCGATTAAAGGTTTTGTTTTAGAATCTTTAGCTCAGTTTTTATCTGCAACTTTTTTCCCTTGGGAATGTAAAACGCAAATGGGAGTAAAAGAAAGAAAATCAAAACTCTAAATGTCATTGCTTTGTGTAAAACTAAGTGTAAAAGTATAAATCATGCTTTAATTGAGCAGCTACTTCAGGAGCTTAAAGTTATAGTAACTGTTAATATTTCTGAATGTGAAATTAAGAATCTGCACTGTTAGTGAGCAAACTCATTAAGGACATAAAAGGATGACGGGATGAAAAAGGATTTACATTTAGAGAATCTTCTGTAAAATTATAAGAAATGACAGGCTCCATTTTTTGATGCTGAAATCAAGGTTGCATGTCTAAACCACAGTGACACTGTGGCTGGATTTTGCATAGCTGAGAACTAATAGGAAATTAATAGAGTGTAATACAGGCCTGTTGGGTTCAGTCTAGCTTGGTAGCTTTGATGTGGAAGAACAGAAGGCATAATTTCAACCTTTGTTTAGTGTGCTGGACAGATAGCTTCACTAACATCTAACTATGGTTGGGATTAAAACTGTGATGGATGGCACCACAGCACATTCTTGACAGCTTTTCTGTTCAAATACAAATTTCTGTCACAGTCCCAGAATGTCTGAAGGAACATTCTGAGATGAAATATTGTAGCTGCAACAAGTCCAGTGTGAAGCTGGTATGCTTTGAAAGTAAAAATAATTACAAACTGTACATCTCCTAGGCACATATCTGTATTAATAATGAATAGCAGTAAATACACTGGAGTATACTAATGAAATGTTATTGAACACACAAGTTTTGGAAACTGTAAGGTTATCAATCTTTCAAGGAAATTGCCAGTGCATCTGTCTGGTTTTCGGGGTTTTCTACCTCTTTTAGGTGAACAAGTATTTTGAAATGTTATTGTAGAACCTGATTTAGTCTACCTTTCATAACAACTCTTTAGAATATTTTCTTTAAGATTTTTTTAAATGTTCATCAATTTCTGTATGAAAAATATTTCCTTCCACTTAAGACAGTTACTATTGCCTCCAAAAAACTCTGGTTAAACCAAAGCTTTTATTGAAGCACTCATGGATGTGCATTGCCCTTATTATAGCAGCAAAGTAGGTCAGAACCTCACTGTTTGACAGATGTGACATACAAATTCCCTACCTCCATATTAGTCATGAATAAAAGGAAAAAGAAGCTGATTAATTCAGGGAAAAGTCTGCATTTAAAGAGCTAATACCTGTAGTGATTTTCTTCTTTGTGCTTAACTGTTAATTGAAGGAGAGACTTAAACTTTATCGCATTGCAACCAATTCCCAGACAAGCACGGGGAGTCCAGCTGGCACTGAAAATGGCATAAAGCTCTGTAATATGAGCCATTGATTTAGCACAATAAGAAAGAAAATTGGACTCCATGAAATGAGAATAAATTGTCTGACTGCTGAATCTCTGTCATGAAATCTGATCTCTTGGTTCATGTGTTGTCCATGGGATGAGGTCATTTGTCAGCTTCCAAAGATCTCCCAGTAGTCCTCTGGTGCCATTGTACTCTGGGCTACCTCTGTTATCTCAGCAGAGGTAAACACAGGTGAGCTTGCTGTTCATGTTGAATAGTCCGTGGTCACACCTGTCAAATTTAAGTATCAAAGAACTCAAAAGTGGGGCAGAAATATCTTAAATATCTTCAACTGCACTACGTGTACTTGTTTGAGGTAACGTCGATGAAAATGTCGTTCTATTTTAATTAAAGTACTTTTGTACATTATTCTAAAAGTAAAAGCATAGACCCCCAAACACTTAATAAACACGCAATTAACCTGTCTCCTCAGTGCAGTCTTGGTCTTCTTGGAATTTATTTATGCATTTCTAAATACTGTTGCTAAGTGGGCCTTGATTGTGCTGAGAGCAATGACTCTCAGTGTGCAGTGTCCTAAAGCAGTTCAGAACAGAGGGACCACCTCATTTCACACAACACTGGCTGCATCCTTGCTGCAGTAATGTACTGGTTTTATTTATTCTTGGCTTAATCTGTCAGCCGTATAACATTTATACCAACACTTGGGATCCTCCCTATAAAAGTCATCGGATGAGAAAACTGCTCAAGAAGGCTGAAAAACTGAAGTACTTAGAATTTATTACAGTCAAAAATACTAATAGTTGTGCATACAACAGGGCAGAGGAATGGAAGAGAGACGAATGGATACAAAAAAACCTATTTTAATATTTATTTTTAATAAAATGGGGATAAAATGACTGGGATGTAGTAGGTCTGTGTCTGAGTAGGGCCTGAAAGCAGGAGAAGCATTTTAATAGTAACTCACATTAGGAACTGGTTAAGCTGTGAGATAAATGTGAGTTTTCTTTGCTTAGCTCTATCTCCTTTATTCTCCAATTCTGTCAGTCTTGTGCAGACTACTGTCTCTCCCATGTTTTAATTAATACATTTCTTTGGATGTGTATTTTTAGAATAGAAATAATCCAACCACACCTTTCTAAAAAAATGAAAATCAAAAAAGAAATCTTGTTCAATGTGAAAATATGATATTCAATCTAAGCAACAAAAGCAACAGGATTTGCTGCCTAGAGATAGAGTTTTTAAAATTCAAACTATTTTGGTTTGACTATGTAGGTTTGAAGGAGAGCCTGGACACGTGGTTCCTTGGCCATGGAGCAGTCTGGCTGGTGGGTCTTCCCCAGAGTCATCCCCATGTCACTGCCACAGAAAGTAGACAACCAAGTGTAAATTTTGGCTCTGTCAAAGTTTTCAGGACAACTTTCCCAGAGAATTTCCTGGAAGTCCCTTAGTTCGGAAGCTTATTTAAGTTCAATTTTGGACTAAAATATCAAGTAACAAAACTCCCTGCAGCTCAATTCTATTCTTTCAATTTACTCCTCTAACTCCTGCCCATACTTTTAACTGGATGTCATAATTCCCCATTTTCTGAGGAAATCACCATTGTTCTTATATGACCAGAAACTTATATTTTTTTCACCAAAGTAGAGAGAAGAAACACGTTGTTACCTGGATTTGTATTATGGATAATATCTTGACATTAGTCTCTTAAAAGGAAAGGACTTTCAGGCTTGAATACTTTTCTTAATACCATATTTTATGGAGAATGTGGTTCCTCAAATAGGCAGGAACCTGGACATTAAGACTGTATAAGTAAAATGAAAGGCTTTAAGTTTCATTTAGCAGAGGAAGGGCTACAAGGGGACTGTTACCTGGCTTGTGGTTGTGCACATATGTTGTCTTAGTTTGAGTTTCCATCATGGGCCAAGGTCAGAAGCTGCCTGGAGTAGGAAATATTTTTTAATTTAAACTTATTTAGAAAAAAATGCAAGTTTAGAATATAATTTTGGCTTACATTTGGAAGTATGCTGTATTTTGTCAGATCTTGAATGACTGACCTAGTGCATCTTTCTGCTGATGTTTAAGCAACAGCCTGAGCAATATTTCAGCAATATTTGAGTCAATATTTCTGTAAGACACTAAAGTTCAGGAATGAGTGCATTCCTTTGCTCCCCAAGATGTCTGTACTAAGTAGGTGACCTTTAGGTTGAGGAGAAAGGATGGATGGACTCTCAGAGTGTCTCACTGGAGTCAGGTTTAGTCTTCAGGACCACTAGCAGAATATCATGCTGGTCTGTCACAGCACCTTCACCCAAGGCATGCTGAGCAACACATTTGATCTCTGTCAGCAGTGAAGGCACACACCCATTTTAGCTGCTCTCTCCCTCTCCTATTTTTTTCCAAATAATCTGGAAGTAAATGAGTTGTGTTTGATATCAAACCATTTTTCTACTCAGCTGGCACAAGTATGAGTTTCCTGATTTTACTTCTTTTCATCTCATCTTATCCTCTCTGAAGTTAGAAAGAAAATAGTTGACAAAAAAATTACTAGGAGCTAATACCAAATGCATTACACATATAACATTTATGAATAAAATACTTATTTTGTAAAGCTTTTGCTTTGTGAACCTTGATGATATTAGAACGCATAACCTTTGGTATTTTCTTTTCAACTATAGGAATTGGGTAGGATTGTGTGTTTGGGCTTGCATTGTCTTCTCAGAATGCCTTTGTGACTAAAAGTAATCTGTAAAATGAGAGTAAAGTTCTGTAAGGAAAAAAAATGAAATAAACAAAATCAACTTCAAACCGTTAGAAGTTCTCTTCTCAGCATGGTAGATGAATGTGTGCACTGACCCATGCAGCTGTTGCTTGAGAATGTAACCTGCTGAGGTGAGAGTCTGTTCATGTTTTAAGGAAGCACAATTTCTCATCATAGCTGTGTTGCTAAGGGATATCTCATGTTTCTCCTCTTTCTTATTCTCTGTCAGATTTCAAAGACCAAGAGGAAAAAGTGTTGCATTGTGTCTCGGTATTGCTTGTTCATGGTGGGGAGTTAGGAATTGATTGCACAAGCAAGAAAACCTTTAAATAGACTATACAATATGTAGCTCAATTCTTCTCTTGAGATACCCCCTTCACTCACTTCTTAGTAGTCAGTGGTATTTTCCAGATTTCAGCCCTTCTCCTTAAACCAGACTTGGTGGTTTCATGTTAAAGGAAGGTGGCATATCACCATCTAAAGTAATGTTTTCTGCCTTGCACCTTGGTGCTCCTCATAGTTCTCTTTTTCCCATATTAGTAGCATGACTGATCCAATAGAAAAATAACCCTGAAAAAGATAATGCTTCATCTCAGAAGCCAACTAACTCATCTCTCCAGAAGAGATAGAGAATGCCAAATGGTTCTTGCCATGGATTGGCAAGAAAGAGGAGAATTGTCTCTTCAGTTTCAGCTCTGTGTTAGATTGGCTTAGAAGCAGCCTGGAACTGCACCTGCAGAAATACTAAGAGTCTCAAACAGCACAGTGGATGTAAATTAAAAAAAAAAAAAATCTTATCTTTTATATACATCATTAACTTTATAAATAACCTGAGAAAATAAAGCAACAAAGTCAACTCCATTTGGATAAGCACATAAATAAAATGTATGAGCCCCAGAAGTAAAAGGAGAGCAGTGGAGCTTTCCCACACTGAGGAACTCAAACCAAGGTTGGAACGTGGGGGCCCTCTGGTCCTCCCCAAGATTATATAAACCGGGACTAACTGATTGACTAACATGGCAAAAAAAAAGCATTAAAATCATATGCTGTGTAAAAGGAGTTTAATTCTCCATCTCCATCTTATAATTTAAGATACAATATTAATAATTTAGCTGAGCTTTAGTAGCCTTTTCTGCTGTAGCCCACTAATGACAAGCTTGCTTTCTAATGTTTAACGCCTGCTGTGCAAGTGGTACTTTTAACAAAATACATTTGCTGCAGGCTCTTTGACATGGCTTCACACTGAGATAAACACAATTAGCATGAGCTATTTAAAATGCTTTTCTCTTCTGCTTGTTTATAATTGGTCTTTTAAAATCTATTTTTATTATTAATTTTAAGGAATGTAACAGATTTGATAGCACAGTGAGGCTGTGTTATTCAAATGTTTTACTCTTGAGATATTCCTGGGTCATCCTCTGTCTGTAATAGCATATTTATATACAAAGACTCAAGAAGTGACCAGATTGGTCCTTCTTTTAACATGCTGTACCATGGGATGTATTGTAGCAGACCATGGAGGATAATCCAAAGGAGTGCAGGCAGGCTAGCTTACATCGCATAAAAATTTCATTAGAAAGTATTTCCAGTGAATCCTCTTTTGTATAAAAAGTCTTATCTTTTCTATATGTCATATCAAAATGTCTTTTAGTAAAAATAGTCTTGCAGAGAATGTCTGCTGAGGCGGGCTGTGCTGAATATTCATAACATCTGAGCATGTGCTGAGACATTTTAGAATAAATATTTTTTTTTGTTAAACTAGTTCAGAATATTATTGTTAATCTTCTTTACATCCTTTCAGGCAGCCCATGTAAGGAAATTTTTGAATTAAAATAGAAAAGAAATACTGTCCACAGTGAGAGCCCACAGGCTCCAAGTTCCATTAAAATCAGTAGAAATCTTCTGGTGACCTTGCCAAGAGTGGATCTACTCGGCATGGTTTTGGAGAGGTAAAGGGAAAAAAAGACATTCCTCAAAAAAAGACAGATGTCTGTTAGAGCCCTCAGGTGTAAGGCTGTTGTAAGGTACATTTTATGCTCTTCTTTCCAGGCTGCCACTTCTGCTGACTGATTGAAACATCTCTACCCACTTTCCTGGCCTTTTGTAGGGTTTAGTATGAAAGCACAGCCCTCGTGGCAGCATCAGAAGAGAGACTGTTCCTTGCATGTTCCTCAATATGTGCACCTGGGCAGGTGGCAACAATAATTGCTTTTAATGGTTGGATTTGCAAGAGGCAGTCAGCTAATTTGATAATAGACAGGTCTTCATCTTAATAAATGAGCATAAATTGAAGCTTTCTGGTTCAGCAATTGAAGTACAGTAAATATTCTAGATTAGTTTAGCACAGCCTTTCTGCCCAATGGATCCTGCAGCTGTTTGTGGGCAGTTCTGATAAAGATCTGTTCCTGGATATAAATAAAATGCTCAGTCTGACAAATCACACGCGTGCTGGCTGACTGTAGGGGCTGAGCACTGCACTGGGGATCATGTGTCTGAGTATCAGGCCTGATTCTGACACCGAGCCCCTCGAGACAGAGGGACTTGTTCCATTCTTGAGAACAAAACACTGTGGTCATTTGGCAGCTTGTGCAGCATGGCAGGAGGGCTGACAGGACCTGGGAGGCTCCAAGCTGGAAAGCTTTTAGAAAAAAGCCCTGCAAACTGTTGGGACTGCTGTGATAGTTAAAATTTAAAAATAGTTTACTGAGGGCACATCCACAGCCATCACAGCTTTCTGACTGCTTCAGGGCCAGTGGCAGCATCCCAAATTATGCTTCCCTAAGAGGCTTTCAGAACACTCTGGAATTCCCCATAAATCAGACCAGGCCATCCTTGACACCCACAAGGCATGACAAATGATGGATGGATGGCTTAGCCTTGCTTTGAATGTTATCTCTTATGTCCTTTGCTGTAACTGAATTTGTGGGCATTAGTTTTGGACTATCCAAGTAGGATCTGTGGCTCAGGAATGGGGGAGAAAACCATGTCTTCTGGGGGGTATGTGAATGGTAGAAGCCGCTGAGAATGGCTGGAGTGCAAAAAAGGTCCAAAGGAAAGGATAGCCCACCTTCCTCAGTGCATGGACTGAAAAGAGGGAAATCAATTTGGTTTGAAACATTTTGTTTCATTTGTCACACAGCAGTTTTTCACCACCAGGACTCCATCCAGTATCTTACTGTGGGTCATGACTGCCGAGTCCTCAGTGCTGTGAAAACACCTGCATTTAAATCCCTTGCTTTGAACCCTGAAATTATTTTGAAGCATGCCTGCTTCTATCTCTGCTTTCATCTAGCTTTTTGAAAGTGACAAATACATGGCTGAAACATGGAAACATTCAACTACTGAATAATGTCATTACTTGGTCGATTTTAGTGACTAGATTTTGGAGGATCTATGATCAAATATAGCACCCAGGGATATTTTTCCTAGTAACTTTAAACATGTACTTGTTTTTTTTTTTGCTGTCTGTAATATGTTGCTATGATGACATTAGTGGAAATGTATCCTTTGTCCAGACACTGAGTCTTGTATGGAGAACATTGAGATTTTGGAGAAAAAAAAAAAAAAAGGTCCTTTTAAAAAGAACTTCTGGTATAACAAAACCAAGCATTTGAAAAAAAAAATAAATTCATGTTTTGGAGTGTTATATAACAATCAGAACTGGTTTCTTTAAGAGATCCAGTTTTGCTCTAGTCAGGCTACTGAAATCCTACTTTCATTTGAACTCACATGTCTGGGATGTCTGTAACATTTAAATATTTATAGCTTTGAAGGTTCACCAGGTCTGTAACAAGCACAGGGGAAAATAAATACATTATGCAAAGGGTGATTAGTTTTATCACATAGTCTTCTATGGGGCAGCTGTTTATTTTCAGTGTTCATTTTCTTGGATCAGTCAGGTAGACAGCTGTTCTTTTAGGGCATTTTTGTTAATTTAAGTAACTTCTTTGAATTGCAAATCTACCACCAAATTCACTTCTAAAAATTCAGCCTCCAGCTCATAATTATATCATCAAAAAAAAAATCTTTAGATCACTAATTCAAAAATATCTACTTGTCAGAGAGATTTCAAACAAATGCAAAGCATATACACTCTAAATCATCTGATACATCAATGTCTATATGAAACCGAATATAAAATGTCCAGGTCTGCTAGATTTCTGAAATAAAAAATATAATGTACATCCTGTAGCTTCCCACAATTCTACGGCAAGCTTGAAATACTGTTGTCTCATATATGTGACTTCATAAATGCTGGTTAATATCAATAGGCTGTGGCAATGATAGAAATATGATAAGTTGTCAGCCTGTAATTAATATTTTTATTTTTTTAATTGCCTTGGATTTTTGCCCTAGCTCAGAGGACTTGAGGAGAGTTCTAGGACAGGGAAAGGAAAGGAGTACTGCAGAGCGGGCTGGCACTTAGCACACTGTTCAGGAACAGGGCTTTTTGTGCTTTGGAGCTGTCAAGAACAACTGCAGTGGAGAAGAAGTTACCCGTGGAACCCTTGGACTTAGAATAAACTTGTTGGAGTCGGTGCATGACTATTCACATACTCATTTCGTATTCACACTCTCAGGCTTGTGCTATAAATATTTGTGTCCCATCAATTCATGTGAAAACATACCTCTCAACTACCATGGTTTTATGAGGGCATTACTGGAATGTTGCATTAAAATTAATTCTTTGTATTGCAAAATGCTCAGCTACAGAAAATGTAATATTATTGCTCCAGTAGATCAATCACACTTGGTGGTGTAGGCACTTATGCTGAAATTGCCATCAGATATTTATTGAATGACATATTTTGACCATTCTGGACTAAACTGTAGTCTGCTTAAGCTGCAAATGCAAAATAATTTTTATTTCACTGTGAACCAGAATTTGTTCCATTGTGAATTGATTACTGACCTAGTTTGTTCTGAAATAGCCTCACCTGGAGTGTCTGCTCCCAGCTCACCCTCTTCTGGAAGGCACAGTTTGGGGTGGGGATAAGATCAAGGGGTTTAGAAGGGCAGATTTCTTGGTGTAATTACACCCAGAGCCGATGGAACATGAAGAACATGAGCAGGAGAGAAGCCAGAGATGGGCAGGGATGGCAAGTTTATATTCTGTGAGCTTCTGGTAGTACCCAAAGTGCCCCTCAGCAGGACTTTGAATCCAAGCAGGATTTGAATAGGCTTTGTCCATTCGTGTTACAGAATGTTTTTCTCATTCAGAGCTGTTACTGGTATATAAAGGAAGATTATCTCCACTGAAATTTTGGAAGTTAGCAAGAAGAGTAGTTAAGTTTAAATCAAACAAATAGAAGTTTTGATTGTAAGAATAGAGAGGGAACAAACTTTTAATACACTTGGCAAATGTAATTTCACCTCTTATGTAATTAATAAGCTTTGTGTATTTATTTGTTAGGACTGGAAACTTTTGACAAAGTATACAAACATTCACTTGAATACTTATCCTTAATACGTATCTACCAATACCTGTTGTTTTAATTTGAAATACTTACAAAGAGTATATCAGAGCAAGTGAAGATGTTATTATGATGTAAGTACAAATGGTGTTACACTAAATCAGTAGATTGTTGTACCCACAGTTAATTGTAAGATTGTGTCTACTATATCTAGGTAATTAATATGCTAATTAGCTAGTTTAAAGATAAAAGGGGTATTAAAAGAATGCAATGAAGAGCTTGTATTTTTCTCTTTTACTGTGCAAACACAGCTCCCTGCAATAACTTAATGAGGGAATTTCAAAGGAACAAAACTAACAACAAATGAATTAGAAGCTTAACTAAGTAATTACACGGTATTGCTGAGACCTTTTGGGTAGGGACTGGCATAAATATGAGTTTAGATTGTCAGAGCAGCAAATAACAGAGAGAGTGGGAATACTAAGAAAATCTGTTTATTTGTTGGAAATTTATTTTTCTGAAGCAGCCTAATAAAAATTTGAATTAAATGGTTATTATTAAAGAAATTGAGTTTTGATATTAAGAAGATTGAAAATATATCTAAGGTAGAAGAATGTAAGCTCTTTGAGGGAAGAAAACACAAAGTGCTACTCTTTTTTCTTTCAGCCAGCCTTTAATATATTGGTAGAAAAGGGATTCATGTTCAAAAACCACAATCTATGTTTGTTCAGCATCCTGAATTTTGAATCTGTTCCAAGGGCCAGGTTTTGGTCTGACCTGCAAGATTAATATAAAATCTTAGGTGTGGCACTGCAAGAGGAAAGATCCTTAAGCACAATGCAAATGTGCCTTAAACTGAGTCTGAAGATGCATTATGGGCTCAAATGTGGCGCAGAAGATTTCAGAACAAGTTAAGGCAGACATTTCCAGAGAGAAGCCAGGAGAGCTGTAAGAAATCAACAATTTTTGGGTTGGAAAAATGCTTTCAGAGCTTTAACTGCTTTATTAGTGTTAAATTTCTTGTCTCCAAACACTTCTTCTCAGCTGGAGGAAGCCCATGTTTGAAGCCTTCTCTTCTGTCAGGAAATCACACAAATTTAAACTTGTCAAAATCATGACACTCTCCACACTAGAAAATGCAACTTGAACTACTCTGTACAGCTTCATTTGACATCCATACTTGATAAAAACGAAACCACTATCTACTAATCAGTTTAGTTTGTTACTAATTTTATTATTAATAAAAAAGCACTGTTATAACTAATTTCAAAAGATACAAACATACAAAAGGAAGCATGCAACAAATCTTCTGTTTTATTTTCTGGTTTTATGAACAGTTCAACAGTAAAAAAAAATCTATCTTGTGCTAAATGAAAGCCAGAAGTTGCCTTTAAAAACCAGTAAATGTTACTCTAAGAATAAATAGTATCAATTTTAGAACTTGTTACATGAAGAGATGGCTTTTTAAATATTAGAGTAAAGCATCTTGGACTTTTGATTCAAATTTAAGCCCTATCACATAATTAATACTGAAGAGAAGCAAGGGTGATTTATTCATGTTATCTCAATATTGATAACTGAGCTGCATTTGCAAGAACAGTGAGCACTGAAATAATCTGAACATCACACCTCTCCTCCAAATGAAAGAGTGTCTCCTCCTGGCTCTCAGCAATTGAGAGCAGGGATGTGTCTCTAAAAGGTGGAATTTTTTCAAAAGTGTTGGAGTGACTTAGAATCCCACTGGGACTCTGTGTCTAAAAGCTGTGCAATTCTATCTTCTGAATATTTAACTGTGCTGAAGCAAACATCTGAACTTAGTTAACTTCAAGTGGATTAGTTCATCACGCCACTAAACAGATTCTAACACACAGTTTAGATGCAGTTTTCTGATTTGATTGGTCTTTTAGTTTGTTAATTATAGTAAGAAAATGTGTAAGATGCAATGTATTTTTGGCCTTTTCTGCTAAGGAATGGAGGTTTATGCCTCACATCTTTCTGGTTTTTCCCTGGTAACTTTGAACCTATTTTGAAACACATTTCATGAAGAGAGAGAGCTCAGAAAGGCAGTGAGTTCTCACAATGTGACAATCCTCAAAGCAGTTTAGTGATCAGCCTTCAAGGGTTGGGTGGGGAGCCCCTGTGAGCAGCCCTGTGTCTGCCTCCAGTGAGGCTGCAGTGTGTGTGTGCTCTTTCCTGAACACCATCAGGAGAGCACCAGGAGAGAAATGAGATCAGCATTCACTCTTGGAAAGTTTAGTTGTGAACCACTTGGGAATTAAAAATTAGGCCCTGAACCAGACTTCATCAGTTTTCTGCTCAAGATATTTCGTGTTTCAAATGCTGAGGTTTCGTGCTGGGTCAATCTCATTACTTTTTAAAAAGAAATTGTTGAAGATAACTTTGGGTGAGATGAGAGCTCATGTAAATTGTGTGTATATATATATACAGACACACACATGTATACATACATTATAATGTGAGCTGCAGCTGGCTTTATATCTCTGTAGACAGTTAACTGTAGAAATGTCAAAAGGAAATAAAGAGAATTCACAGAAGTGGAACAGACTCTGAAGCTTAGGAAAGAATATGGTTAATGAAATACATCCACTTAAAAGGCAGTGCTACATAAAACGTAAAAGAGCCCAGGTTATGAATCTCAATAGCTTTGAATGAGCTCAAACCACTGCTACAGAGATGAGTTAGTATGGCCCAGATGTGGCACTGGATAAGAAACAGCCTGGGGAGAAGATTTCTTCTTTATTAAAGAATCATGTTCTATGTTTGGTTTCATATGGATTTATATAGACATACATACATATATATATATATATATTAGTTTTCTTTATCACTCAATGCTATCAATTTGAAATTAGTACATTTTAAACTTTGGCCTAATATTATTACAAAAAATGAAACTCTGGTTAAACTTTGTGGCATTTTTATGTCACTCACAGGATCTTTCTTGTTTGGGGTTTTTATCAAAATCACTGGGTGTTAAAAGGCATCTTCTGTATTATTTCAGTTATACTTGTGAATGACTGGCATGTCTTAAGTGAAAGATCTCTTGTCCCCAGTGGTGGTTAAAGTCAGAGCTGTGGTCTTTGAATTATTTTATTTCATGAGCTTTTAATCATACCCCGAGGACGTGTCAAGCTCTTGCATGCTCTTTCTTTCAAGTATATTCTTTCACAAATACAGGCTGTGGAGGAGATGCTGTCATTTCTTCTCTTGTCCACTCCAAGAACATACTCAGCATGGTAGAGCAAACTTATAAGAAATCTAATATCATAGTAAATTGCAATTTGGTGAGGTGTGGCACAATTTCAAAGGTCCAAATTTTTTGTGGTTATAATAAAATAGCTAAAGCAGTACAGAATGTGTTTTCAGTAAATCAATCAGTGCAGTCACTGTCTAAATAAATTCTCAGTTTGTTAATTAGATGGAGTTAGTTGCCCTCAAAATTATCTCTGTGACATTTCTGTGAATGTAAATTAATTTGAAGACATTGTGAGATTTGTTCATCTCATTATTGAATTTTCTATGCCTGAAGCATCAATAAGTATATTTATAGTAAAGCTATTGAACAATTTGGTTGGGGTTTTTTTTTCCATTGTTGTTCTCATGAATCCCAACTGGCATGTTCTTTTGTCTCATACACAGCACTGCATCTGAATGTCCCAAGGGTTCACATATTTTCAGAAGGGGCCTAACAGGAGATCTGTCCTGCTTTTACTGCTCAGGATAGGATATTGTCCTTTTTCTGGCAGGTTTTGCTACAGAACTGTAATGATGTCTATTGTGATTGTTGTTATTTTTGTATTTGTTATTTTATAGCTTCATAGGTAAATAAATATTAGGTGGGGACTCAGTGTCTGAGCATCATTTAGAACACCAGGCTCTAAAATTGCCTCCTGTGAAACTTCAGTAATATCTTTGAATGGCTATGTATTAAATGATTGACTCAAATGTTTCTTTGTGCTAAAGGGAGCAGTGCTGCTTAGAGAGCTTGCAGTTTGCAAGGCATTTTTGAAATGAACACCAGGAAGCAGAGTAGTTGTATTTAAAATTATTTATTGATGGAGAAGCAAGTGAAAGAGTGATATTTAGACCAAAAATTGTTTTCTGGTAGAGATAGCCTGTTTTCCCCTCAAGCTCATTTCTGAATTTCAGGAGAAAAGACAGTCATAAACCTCTAAAAACAGCTGAGGCTGAATTACCAGTGCTGAGCATTGTTGCTTTCTCTCTGTGGTACATTAGAAATCCACAGGTATGCCCTTAGATGAATGTTAGGACTTCAGCTTTGTAGCTGACAGGGCAGCCTGCTTCTGCTTTGGGTTCCAGCTCTATGTAAGTTAAAATTCCCAGTGCTCATGCCAGCCTTTCTTTAGGTGCCTTTGCACTTAATGAAGTGACACCAGCTGTCCCCTCTGCATTACCCTGCAGGCTGAGGCAAGGTGGGCACACCTGGGCAGTAGAAAAGGTCTTGCTGGCCCTGGAGCCACTGGAAACTGTGGGTGCAGGGTGCAGACACTGAGCTGGTGCCTGAGCTCGGGTTTGCCTGGATGGGCTGGGTACCAGCCCTGCCTCATCGGCTGCTGCGCTCTGGCTCTGGCACAGCCTCTCTGCACGTCTGTGCTGCGATCCCCGGGTTCTGGGAGAGCATAATGGGGCAGATGGGGACCATGCACAGAGATCTCATCTTGTCATTGCAGGTTTTGTTGGCACAGTCTCTATGCCATGCAAAGAATCTGCCTCTGCTTTCCCTCTGCAGCAGCTTTGCAAGCAGGCTGTCACACACTCCTTGTTGTGCCTTTAGTTAATCAGTTCTGGAAAGGAAATGATGTACAAGATAATCTGAGCCTGGAACATTTATATTATCATCATTTTGATGGTAGACTACCTCTTAATTCCAAAAAATGCTTCTTATGCGATGCTCGGAGAGATATTTCAGTAAATTTGTTCTCCAGAAAATTAACTTTAATATAAAATATTGCTGTCATAGTCATAGACAACTTTAGTCTTTAAAACCCACATAGCATCTTGGAGTGCTCAATCAACAAACAATAAAAAATAAATTCAATATCCATACAAGCTATCATCATGCAAGGAGCTTTTGCATTATGGTCTTACAGCAGTTTGAAATGCCACTTTCTGTACAGTCTTTAGATATATTTGCCACATTAAATAATAACTATGTATGTAATTGAACATACTTAATGATAACTCCTTGCCTACTACAGAATGTTTGCCAAATTCTAGTGGCCTAGTGTGACTGAGGTCATGGTACATAAATCTGATTGTAATCCCAAATTAAATTTATATATACTTGTTGTGCAGTAACAGCAAAGCAGGAAAATGAAACAAGCCTCCTCCCCAATGTAGCTTTGAGAGCTTTGAAAATTATAGCTCTGTTGGCCAGATTGGTTAGATAGGTAGTTATTCCTGGTCCATTGAAATAATTGTATTAATGCCACGTACTGTGTAAGAGTCTGGTCTTGTGGTCTTTTGAAATATAGAGCATAATTCTCTGACAAAATATTAGAGGTCTTCTGTGATGGACCTGAGACTTTTGTACTCTGTATGAACAAAAACTACTAATGCAGAAATATCATCTTTGCAGAAATAAGCAAGTTACTTGCTTATTATACTCTGGGTTGCTTTATTTTGTTGGTTATTTGGTTGTCACTTGCCCAATACTACAACTTATAACCTCTGACTCTCTAAAAAATTGCTTTTATGGTTTAATTTTATGGAGGTTTTTATGTTTAGAGCCCTTTCCAATCTTGAAAGAAATTAAATTTCTTTCAGTATCTTTTGTCTTGAAGTGTGAATTGTTTAGCATTATGACTTGGCTGCATTTGAGTCATGTTGCTGTATAATGGTTGTACTCAGTCACGTGTTCATGGGGCAAAGAGCAGCATAAGGAAATGGCATTTTGAATGCTTTACCATGGGAAGATCCTTAGGTTGTTCAGAAAAAAGTGCTTTTAGAACTTAAAGATTAAATCAAGTAAATTCTGACATTACCAATCATCAGTGGACTACTTCTCCAGATGAGAACTAACCCCATCAGCACTTCTTAGCAGCTGTGCACACCCCCCTGGAATCCCCCGTTAATGACTATTTTTCCAACATGGTTGTACTAGCAGGTTGTATACCTATTGAAATCAAATACAAATTGTAGTGGAAGCTACCTAAAACAGGATACATGAACTCACTCTTTCTGCTAGTAAAATTAAATTATTAATGATTTCATTTCTTTTTTTTTTCTTTCCACAGGATTTGAGGCTCCAATTAAATCTGTGTTTGGGCCATTGCTTTGCCTGCCAGTACTTAATCTTTTTCGAAGGCCTCATCACTTATCTAAAACAAAAGAACGAGGTAAGGAGAAAAAGTAATGAAATGCAGCATAGCACATCTGTCAAAGGAACGGAGAGTAGCTTTAAAAAAATCCAGGATCAATGACATTAAAAAATTATTTGTTAAGCACTAAATGTCTTCATGTTAGGCATGTTAATTGTAAAGAATCTGTAAGTACCAGTATGTCCTCGCATACTGAGGGTTTTGTTGTTTGTGTTTAAGAGATTTACTATTGATGTGGCCAAAGGATACAAATGACTGACAGGAGTAGTTGCTAAATGTACTTCTCTGTACTACTGAGTCCTCTGTAAGATTGTTTGACATCTTAATACTGAACAGTTGAATATAATTAACATTTCTGAAGTTATTTAAAATTCACTTTTTGGTCAGTCTTGATTTATGTTCTTCAAATGTTGCATAATGCCACACTGGGTACTTATTAAAAGGCTTAAACTTTCAACACTTAGAGCTGTACTACCTTTTGTTGTTGATAATAGATCTGTCCAAAATACCTGGAATGGGCTTTTACTATGTCACTTAGCATTCCAATAACATACAGCAAGGCATGCATAACTAGAGGTGACAGAGAAGAGGAGTAAAGTGATTTAGCCTTGACAGGCTAAGGATGTAAGGCAGATATGGTTTGAAAAATATAGACCTTCTCTGAGTTGCTAAAGAATAGCCTGCAGTGGCCACCCCTGCAGCCACTGCTGACATGCACAAGAGGCAATATTGGGATCTCATTTCTTTTTTTCTTTTTCTGCCCACTCATTTTTTCTGCATTCTCACATCCTTTCCCAGGGTCAAGTTCAAACTAATATTAGCTGGTGCAGAGCAGGCTCAGTGGCTCCTTAATATGCTTTCACCTCAGGGTCCTTATATGAAAACCAGCAGGTTAGAAAGTTTGTTGGCCTCTCACCTTTTCAACATAAAATATCATGTATTTGGTTTGGGAGTGTTAACCACACATCTCCTCTAGGGTCTCTCTCAAGGATGCTATTTATAATTTTGCTTTTCAAGCTGTGTAAAGGGTGTTATTAAGTAGCTGGGGAAAAAAAAATGTTTAATCATCAGACCATGGAAAGCCATAGGCCAGGCAGAAAATTGCCAGTGGTATTTGTCAGCAATAAGTAAAAGTGGGCTCAGTAGGTGTGTTTTTAAAGCATATTTGTTGCTGAGGGGAGTTGTCCCTCCACATCCAGAGCTGATGATGGAAATAGCTCACTGATGGAAGCATTCCTGAAGTATTTCCTAGAATTTCTATCAGAAATTACTTTTACATGTGTAGATTTTTGGCTTTGCTAAGTAAATCCTTTACGTTTGCCAAATAAATTCCAGGTTTCTGAATCCTGTCTTGCTGTGGCTGTATCTTGCAGCACAGTTGTCTTCTAGGTTGCCTATCTACTCCTCATGTCTGCTAAAATTTCTCATGGTATTGGTCTCTGAGACTTAAAAAGGTGATGAATCAACAAACATTTGTATCATTTAACAAAAATTACTCCCTACCATTGCTTATGGAAGCAAGATGGGATGCTTGTATAGAATCAGTTACTGACAGGGTCCATCTTCAAAAAATTAATTAAGCTTTAATTCAAGTACAAGATGGGATGCTTGTATAGAATCAGTTACTGACAGGGTCCATCTTCAAAAAAAAATAAAGCTTTAATTCAAGTAATTCCTCTTAATAGGAATTGAATATAAAGTACACTTGATTTGTCTGTTGCTCCTCAATTTTCTTTCAATTCCTTGTAATTGCATTTCAAAGCCCTTCTTTCACTAGATAAACATCTCAAATTTATTTTTAAAAAGATTCTCTTATATTTCCTTTTTTAAGAAAAATTTACTTTTTTTACCTTCAAACCTTCCTGCTTCTTCATGTGTTGGTGAGGTACATTAACAACTTAAAACAGATAATCATTGTAATTATTAGCTTCTTATAAACATAATTATCTTATGATTAGTGCAGATGACATTAAAAAAAATCTTACACTGAAATGGTGCCTAAAATGAGTTATGTGCTAACTATGTATGCAGTTTAATTGGGACCCCTACTGATACTGAGCACAGTTGGTTTGTTGTGGTTTGAAACAAAATCAAGACTTAAATGATTACAATGTTATATCTGGGATGTCTGAGCATCTGTATCCCCCAGTAATTTTTAACTCGTTCAATGACATAAGGGAGTTTTTAGCCCAATGACTGATATTAACGTGAAGGTGGAATTTTGGGACAAAATTATTCCTAACATTCTAGTGAAAATACAAGACTTTGCAGTCAACAAAAGGATATTGAAAATACCCTGACTAAGGTAAGGCTGCTTTTTGAGCTTCTCTGGACGATTCTGTAACAGAAAGAGATCTAATTAATGTGCCAAGTTTGGGAGAGGCATTTCAGTCAGAATTTACACCTTTGCACCATGGGAGGGTCCACAGTGAAAATGTGTGAATGCGGGGAATTTCCAGGGCTCTGCTCAGGGAATCAGACTGGCTCCCTCCTTGTGTGCTCTGAATATCTCCCTCTTCCTCATGGCGTGTTTATCCTGTCTGCCTGGAAGATGCTGATATTTGATGTGAAAACCTGTCCTGCAGCCAGAGGAACATTTACTTTCTGGTTATAATTTCTGTGTTTAAAACCAAACACCATTTTTCACGCTTGTGGTTGGCTGGGATCGTGTTTATGGTTGGTTATATTTGCAGTTTCAACTGCAAACACAGAAAAATATCTGTTTCACTTGTGGAGCAGCTTATTTTGCTTATTGAACAGTAACAAACCTTATGCTATGGATGAAAGAATGTGATTTATCTGTGTTCTTGAGTGTACTAGATATGTGATGAGACATCACCCTCATAAACCATGTCTTATGCTGTGATTTCATAAATTCCTCTTAGCTTGTACAATCGAGGAAGTTCTTAAGCACATTAAATATCTGTCAACATGTGGCTTCTCACCACTGCAAAGTCTTGATAAGTTACAGGCCTTCAAGATAAAATGTGGTTTCCTGGACAATTTGGGTAATGGATCTTTGGGGTATTCATACTTTCAAGACCTATGTGGATTTATATGCCATAGAAGATAAAGCATGCTTTGCATTCTCTATTCCAGATACAGCACCATTTGAAATGCTTGAGATTACATCCATACAGTGGATGGTTTGCTCTGAGGATCTTAAACATTCATTTCTCCTGGTTTTCATATCAGAGAATCTCTATTAATATTGCTATAGTGAAACAGGAGAATGACTGCTGGGAATCTCCAGGCAATCAATGAAAAATACTTGGCAACAACACTCTTCTTTTCACTTTTATTAAGGTTGTGAGAGCAATTTACAAACATTAATAACACATTACAGGAACCTCCTGAATCTCTGTGAGCATTCACTTCTAGAAAATTTAACCTAAGCTAAAAGTAGGTAACAGCTATGCTATGACAGTGGAAAAAAGCCATTCTTTTGCTGGCCTCCGTTTTTTATGGACCCTCTTGGACATCCATGGATTTTAGTTTCAAAAAATGCTCATGGGTCACAGTTTCCAATCTCTGGACTCTAATTTTTGAAGCTAATCTTTGATTATTCCATCAGAGCTCTGGTCTATCTTGAGATTTTTAATAGCTTGAGCTGAATTTTGAAAGAATCTGAAGAATGAGAAGGAAACAAAAACACTAACAATATTTAATAATAGCAGTATTCACCTTGTTGGAGTATAGAAACTCTTTTAGAATGAATGTGTTAGTGTTCAATCAGTTTTACACTGTTGAAAGTTTAGACCAAATTACAAATTAGCAATAAAGAGGAATAGTCAGCAATTCAAATGTCAAATAGCAAAGTCTTCTCTGACAGGCATTTTATTATTTTTTTTTCTTTCTTCCTCCCTCCCCCATTTTTCCATAGAAATCTTATTTAAGTTTTGCAGTGTATTCCGTGTGATAACATAAACTTTTTGATTCTAATTTGCTACACCTAACTGTGATGGCTTGATGTAGGGCAGTAACTACTGAATTATCCAGTGTCAGAATGTGCTTGCCAAATTGTTATGCTCGTGTCTCATCAGCTTGTCTCACTGGGGTGGAACCTCATTCCAACTTTCCCTTCACAATCCATTAGCAATTTACTTTGTAGTGATTCCAAGACAGGACTACAGAGTCAGTGTAACTTACAGAGATACCAAAGCAGACAGTATTGCACTTTATTCCTCAGTCTTTTGTGTAACAGAACCTCAATTTGTTATTAATGGAAATCTATGATGTAAAGGTGACTTTTTCACACTGTCCAGTACTATAAATCACATGTAAATGTACACTACCATTTGAATTGTGGTCTCATGAACTCTCCTTATTTCTCCTTATGACATCAAAAAATAGTTTTTATAGATAGAATAAAAGCACTTCTTGGAGAAATCTTGAATTATCTAGCAGTGAAATTTCATTATTCCTTTAATTATGCACATAAAATTAAAAAATGGAGTTGCTATAGAATTCCAGCAATGCAATTTTTCAGTAACACACCATGGAGACAGTTTCTTGCAATATTCCAGGATTCTGTTCTTTAAGATAAATGTATTTTTACGCAGTGCAAATTATTTTACAATCTTTAAAGTATTATTTTACAAATCCCTGATGTATAAAGTTGGCTTAATCATCTGTCTGCATTTAGGCTTCCAAAAGCATATGTGGCAGAGATGTTTTGTGGCTCTTCCAACATCTGTAAACCAATGAATTGGTAACAAGAAAGATAAAATGAATAATTC
The DNA here is from genome assembly GCF_017590135.1 of Pyrgilauda ruficollis. NCBI lineage: Eukaryota > Metazoa > Chordata > Aves > Passeriformes > Passeridae > Pyrgilauda > Pyrgilauda ruficollis. Next base: position 9,084,421 of record NW_024528821.1, on the reverse strand, counting down.
AAAAGATAAATGCTGACCAAAGGCCAGAGATACTTCCAGTATTAATATATTTTTGGTTTCCTGCCTGTAGGCCACAATTTTATATATAAAACATTTTTTGGAGTAAATAAAGCTGATCACTCTATACTATAAATAATAGTAGTATGTGCTTTTGCTAGCATTAGAGGGATTGCACCTTCTGTGATACATTTTGCTAGCATCAAAAAGGCAGTAAGTGATTAAATATATATCTTCTGCCTGACAAATTTCACTTATACTTCCACAAATGTAATCACATCCTGTACTTTTCATCTTCTGGCCGGCAATGCTTTCCAGCAGAAGGGAGGCTTTCCTTTGTGACACCAAACAGCAGCTCCCAGGGCATGGGGATGCTGCTGGAGCTGAACTCTTTGGGGCTTGGCTTAGAAGATGATCAGCACTCAGTCTGCCTCCTTGGGCTGCCAGTGAACAGAGAGGCTACAGATATCAGGGAACTAGAGGAACTGAAATCATGCTAGGCACAAGAGCTCACAAGTGGCTTTTATGCCAGTGCAATCCTTGCAGTAAGATGGTAGTTTCCAGATCTTTTTCTCAAACTTCCAAGAGTGTTTGTCCCATTTCTGAGCTCCCTACGCTCTCAAGTTGGGGCTGTGAGACCAAGCATGGCATTCATGCTGCTCCTGAGTAGTACATGGCTTCTAAAATACTGCTGTCCAAGTTCCACTTCACTTGAGACTACACCTAATGGTGTAGTAATAATAGTAACAATTGTAATAATCATTTTTCTAACAACAAATAATAATACCAGAAATAATACTATAAGCAGCAACCTCTTTGCTTGCAGCAACCTCTACTGAAACTCCTCCACAGAAAAATTATTTTGAAATTTTCTTGGGTTTTAAAGGTTGCATAGCTTTCAGGTAGCTTAGTATACTAAAGTTCTGTCTCTCGAGACTTAGATAAAACTCAGTGTAAGCAGACTGATCTCATCTAATCCCTGGTAGGCATTCTTCCAAATCTTAAAACTACAACTGTAGTCATGTCAAAGTAACTAATTTTTTTAACCCAATTAGCTCAATACTTGGATTAAAAAAGAACAGGTGCAGCAGACCATGACTTATGTAGGTGAGAAAGTCAGAACAGTAGTAACACTGTCTTGGTGGCACTATTCTTTGTTGTAGATGTAAATTCCAGCTGAAAAAAACACCCCAAAATTATAAAAAGGTGTCAACTATGGGAAGAAACTGTACAAAACCAAACCAAGACAGCATGTGTAAGTTCTTAATTTAATTACTGCAGATTTATTTTGATTTCTATCTGAACCACAGCCAGCAGGATTGTATTTGCTGGAAAAATAGATAATTTCAATGCAATCAACTTGTCTCTGTATTTTCTGTTCCTTATTTAAGAAGATTTTACATGTAATTTTCATCATAAAAAACATAAGGAGATAGTAATACTGAATATATCGAGACTGTTTAGCGGCATGGCTTGTTCCTTATAGTGTCAAGAAGTTTAGGGACAGAAACTTGGTGAAATCTAGACTTTTCAGGGGCATTACTTGCCCTGACTCCTTCAGAAATCCCCTTGGAAAAAATTGTCCTCTCACATCCCCAGTACCAGGAAGACTCTTTCTTTCAGCTGGGTGGGTACAGACACACTACAGTCACCCAGATCTTGCCTTTCATCAGTGGGATGTGTAAAATTTGCAGTTTCAGCACAACTTGTCCAGTGGATTTCTGCCTATGGGCTGTATAAGTAGGAATGGAAATTTCAAACCTGTCTCAGTGCATCTCACCAGGGTTCAGGCAGCAGCACTCTGACATCAGCATGCTGGGCACTTAGCCATGCCTTTGCTCAGTGCTCTGCCACCCCCAAATTTGCCTTAGGCAGGGCATGTCTGCAGTCAGTCCTTACTCAGAGCACTTGGAGATTCTCTTCCAGAAATCTGATGGCAGCACTGCTGGGAGCCATCAGCTGTGAGAGAGCAAAGTGAACTTCTAGAAGACAGGTGACTTGCCAGTAGAGGCTGTTTGAGCACTTGACATACTCCTTCACTCTTGTTTTTTTTTCTCCTTCTCAGTCTCTTTAAAATACAATTACAGTTCACCATCCAGGAGCAAGGGACAGGAATTGCTCCAAGTGTTGGAAGGGGTGAGTATGTGCTCTTAGAGAGTGTGCTGCAAAGAACCTGTTCATGGCAAAGAGCAGATTCTGGATAAGCCACTGTCCTTTCATGGCTCCTGCAGGCTGTCAGATACAGAGCAGGCTTGGCTCTGCAGGTGACATTCAAGTTCATGTATGGACAATCACACCAAATAGTATGGACATTTTCAAAGTCATTTGGAAACAGAAGTACAGACAGAGATCGGGGGAAAGATTGAATTATAATTCAGTGATCCCATATTTATAAATTATCTAGTATCTATAACACTTTTAAATAGAATTTATTTGCTTTAATAATTCATGGAAAGTTCATAGTAGGTAATTTATTAATAATACCATGTCATCAGTATGGATTATGCCCAATTCCTATTTCTATTCTATTGAACCTACTGATCTGTTTTATGGAAGCAGCAACAAGCTTGGTTTTAAACAGTGAAAGGAAGCCTATTACCTTGTTTTCAAAATAAAATATGGAGATATCTGTGGAATACAAAGCTTCTGTTTGAGGTCAGGAATAGCTACAAACACAGAAGGAAATGTTTCTGTTTAGATGATTGCTAAAGGTCACTATGCAGAAAAATACTGGAATATGTAGGCACTTAGATTTGAGTCACACAACTAAAATCAATGGAATGACTTTTATACTTATTGGCATAATTATTCTATTGGGACATTTACTTAAGTGTTCTGCTGATTCAGAGCCAGAGTATACAAGCATGCTGCAAAGGCAAATCTTGTCACACTTGAAAAGTACAGTTTGCAGTGTTTCCCAAATTCTTCATTATTCCATTACTAATTTCAGCTGTTTCTTGTACTCTTACTACATAAATTAGTACTGTCCCCACCAGAAGTGTGTAGATACTGGTTTGAAAATGGGGGTATTATAGTAGTGGCAATCAGGAAGGGCCTATTGATTTTTATCTGTGTTCAGTTTTTTTTTCTTGTTTTCACCAAGCAGGTTTCTCAAGCTGCAATACTCTCACATTGTGTCTGAAACAATTTGCTACAGAGTAAAAAATCTCAATGTTTTCAGGAAAAAAGCCAATATCTAGTTAGTGATATTGCTAAAGAGATAGGATTACAGATCTTAAGAAGATAGATTTGTTTGCTTCACTAAGAAAATTATAAACAAATATGCACCAAATATGTCATTCCAGCTATGATGGTTTCATATATGAACTGTAATAAGTGAAAATTGCTACAAATTGGAAGCAATGGAATGGGTTGATTAAGTTCATATCCAGAACTGCACGCTGTAACAGCACAGGTGATTTTCCATTGCACTCTGCTGCTGGTGAAGCCAGACCTCCTGGTGGCTATCAGAGTTTCTACTCTGTATGTGTGAATAGCCCATCTGCTTTGTAAGTTTTAGGAGAAAGGAGGGGGAAACTCCTGTTGTGATTATATTAAGTGAAGGACGCAGTGCATTGGTTGCACAAAAAGTGTTCAAGCACAAATTCCCATATTGACCAAGAGCTAAATCTCAGCAGCATTTGCTTTGGTTTGTGCTGCTGCCATAGTGGGTAAGTGCAGAACTGGCACAAGAATGTGTAGATAAGGTTTGTGTTTGGTGTTTAGCACTGTCACATTGAAAATGTTGGGAATGGTGGAACTGCTGTTGGTGGTGGCTGCAGTTCCTGGCTCTCTCTGAAGTTATGTGAGAGAGGAGGAGTATTTATGCCTTGCTTTCACAGAAAACTGGTGTCTTGTGTTTGTGTGCTGTCAGTCTCATGTGGGGAGTTGTTAAAGCTGGCTGGGAGTATCCGTCAGTAATGACCAACAATTTTATGGTAAAACAGCAAAGTTATTTTGGAGTGAGATCTGGTGACTTCTAAAATGTTTTTTACAAAGCTGATCTATGTACTTCATCAAACACTATTTTCTCCAAAACGATCACCTCTGATTCAGATATTGCTGCAAATATATTTTTTTTCTTATTTAGGAAGCAGAGGAAAAAATATTCAGGGTTTTCTTTTAAAATGGTTTCATTTTTTTGACTGAAAATCTTTCTTGAGTTCTCTTTGTCAGTATTTACTATAAATAAAAAGCAACTGATTTACAAGAATATGCCTAACAGTCTTCTATTGATGGCTGTATAGAATTTTACCAGTTGCATGGGATTTCCTTGTCTGGGCAGTTCTTAGGTTTTTCCTGGTATCGTGAGATAACCAGTACAGCTGAGGTATGACAGTGTCTTATGATTGTTCTTCAAATCAGTGCATTTTCACTTTTAGAAAAAAAAAAAAAACACCTCAATAAATGTAGAAAAGGTTATAATTGAATAAGGAATAATTGATTCATTTAGACTCTGATTTGTTTTCTTTGCTTTTGAGCATGGCTTGCATGTAAATGTTGATCATTACTCTAAAACATGTTGTATCCCTTGGAGTTTTCCCTTATCTAATGATGAAAAGGTTTTCCTGCCTTGTGTGTTACTGAATTAACATTATTCAAATAGGGGTGTGTGCACATTTCAGGGTTTAGGAGTATGCAAAAGCACAGTATTCAATTTATATAAATAATATGCTGGCTTTTAATACAAAAGCAGTGCTTTGTAGTAGAACCACCTTCATCCTTTCACTTTAACACAAAGTACAAACCATTAAAAGAGCAGCATAGTTAACATGAAAGAGATTTCCAGAAACACATCATCATGAAATACCTACTCCCATACACCTGTCCATGGGGAGGAGGGAGAAATTCATTCTTAAATCCTTCTAGCAAAACTGTTGCTGATCTTCAGACATTTGTCTTTGTACTCTTTCTCTTACCAATTCCCAGCCAATGGACAAGGACACAATGTATTACTACTTTCTGTGTGATTCATTCCTTAAAAAACAATCTGTTCTTTTAGTGGCACTTGTTATTAATCAAGATTTTTTCTTTTCATTAGAGTCGTTGTTGGCTCAATCACTTCAGTATATGCAATCACTAACTTTTTCCATTACACTGGTGAATAGGTGCTCTTATATGTCTGTCAGAGGGATGCTGGTACATTTAGTATGATGCTTTGCAATTTCAGTGAGAACATTAATGGTTGAAGTGTGATTGCTTTTTTTTCCTTCCTTTGAGAGAAAAAAAGAAGTTTAACATGTTCTCCTTAGAGAGAAAAGAGAGAAGAATGATGGAAATTTCTAAACTCAATTTATTTTTGTATCATTAAAATGTTGAAAAGTACCAAGGAATACTCTTGCAGAATCAATCATTTCATAACGTATCTGCAGAGGCCCTGGACTTGCCTATCCTGAAGAGAATGCTGAAAAGGCTAAAGTATCAATTTTGTACAATAGTCCATGTATTTTCAGAATATAGCACAAAAATTCTCACTGTTGCAAATGAAATGGAGGAGGAGGGAGGGTGTGTGTACATAAAACCTTTATTGACATGGTATTGTTTTCTGTGCAAAATGTTCTGCGTGGAACAAACAGAAAGGCAAAGAGATGTAATACATCACTGAGTAGGTCTTTATATTTTAATGCAAAAAGGCAACCGCTTAGATAACACAAAAAATTTTGGGACAAATATTAAAAAATTAATCTGTTTTTTCATGCAAATGATGCTTGTTTTCCAGCTGTGGAAGATTGTTCTGACAGGCTTTAAAACCAAGGTACTTCAAAACCAAGTCTAAATAAATAAATAAATATTAAATATGCTACACAGCTCTGTTTTTAAAATTGGCCTTCTCATCATGTTTTCTCTCAATTTTTCAATTATCTTTTTCTTGATTTCCACTGATGACTGCACTTTTGCTTTCCAGGAACCTGGTGGGTTTTTCTGTTTGTTTTAGTTCCTGTTCATTTTCTTACCTGAGCCTTATAGTTTTCATTCTATAATACAGCAAATATCTGTCTTTTCTCCTTCCTCGGTAATTGTTTTGTAGAGATCTGATGAGAAATCTTCCATTCCCACAACTCCAAACATTTAGCTTTTATTATTAGCTTTTTCTCTTGAAGTGATTCTGCTCCATCACTGGATTTTACTGCATCTCATTACAGCAGCCGAAGCATCTTGCAAACTCCTGATAAACTTGGTCTTTTTCTCTTAGCTCATTTAATCTATCCTGTTTACCCTTTGCATATTTTGCCCAAATTAGGTTTTCACCTTTTAGCTTTGCCTCTTTTTTCATGCCACTCTGTACTTCTATATTGACTTTTTATCATTTTTTCCTCCTACTCTATGGAACATTCCTGAGAGCCACCTCTAACCCTCCCTACACATTCATATGCTCCATGATTGAATCTCAATCCTAACCTGTTGGATAATAAGCTATTTGTGAAGGAGATCAACTGTACTATTTTCAGTCTCATATATGTTTTCTGTAGTACTTACAAACATGTTTGAGCCTCCTTGGTCACTGAATTTTGTGTCTGATGCCTTAAAACTGGAACTTAGAAACAATTTAAAATTATTATTACAAGTCTAACAATAGTGATAAAAATACAATGCTCAGTTTATTCAGGTGATTTTATTTATCCAAGAAATGCATATCTGTCTTTAAAATAGAAAATTCGTTCTAATATTTTATACTACATCTCCTAATTCAGAAATCTGGGGTCTCGTCCAGCTCTCAGTCCCATCCTAATTCAGAATGGGAATTTTTCCCCTTGTATTTAATTCACGTGTGTCAGACATTCTGTCCCTCTTGGGGGGCCCCTGGCTACCTGTGGGGAATGTCACCTGTGGTTGGAGCTTGGAAAACAGGAGCGAAACCTGCCCCATCCACAAGAGATCCCACCTCCAGTCCGAGTAGGCACCTTGGCAGTGGGTGACTGTGGATGAGCAGAGTGATGGCAGCCCCCTTTAAATTCTGAGGGAACCTGGGAACTAAGCTTTGCAGACAAGTTTCAAAGCTGGGCTATTACAAGGGCACAGTGTGGGACAGGATGATGCCACACTCTCTCCTGAATGGCTGAAAACTCTGCAGGAGTTCCTGACTCACTGTTTTTCAATGAAGACATTATTAAGAATAAATTTTTGTTTCTGTAGAGATTTGATGTCAGCAGATGGCATCTGCTCTTGGCTCTCTTTGTTACCTATGCTGCATATTCAGCTGGGTGACGCACAAGGCCTGGGCACAAAATTGCTACTTATCCCAAGATAATTATATTTTTTTATTTTTTTAATATGTCTTAAAAGTTTTATTAACATTCTGAGAAAAAATAGAAGCTTGTTTGAGGTACATGATATTCTGCACTGTATAATTTATCTCTGTACTTTCCAAAGTTAATGAAGTTATTGAGTAATCACACCACGTCCCTCGCAGCTTTTTTGGTTTATTGCATATGTGAAATAGGCAGTGATATATTAGGGGCTGTCTCCTATAGAAGAGGTGTGGATCATATTAACAGCCATTGTGCAGTTATATTTTTGAGTTATACAACTAATTGTATTTATTGGTTTTCTTGTGTTTTGTTTTGTTTTCATTTATGTCTACTTTGGCTTGTATATATCTGAACAATGTAGTGGTTTAATTGCCAATAGAATCCAGGCTGAAAGACAGTTCTTAAGGAGTCCTGGTCTAATACCCAAGTAATGCAGTGTATGACTCTGGTGGGAGGAGGAGAGGAAGCAGGAAGGAGCATATGGGATGTGGCTACAAATTACTGTGTTCTTTATCTGCCTGTTGGAACACGATGCTTTACCTGTGGGATCTGAGGAAAGCTGTCTTTTCTGGATCATTGCCATCTCATTGTTACTTTTTTCCACTCACTTATTCTCACACTTTAAATAAAGGGTCTGTCAATAATGTGTTTTATATAAAAGTAAGAATAGATGAATTGGATTGGATAAGATTTCTAAGAAAATAGCTGTAACCAACAGCTCTAGGTTTAAAATCAATTAAATTATTTAAGGTGCAGAACCTTTTAGGTTTTGCACTGCAGTGGTTGTTCATTGAAGCAAGTAGCTCTTTCCTGAGGAGTTTGTTTCTCCATCCATGATGAAACGTTTCTGGAATTGCAGAGTAGAAGTTTTATTGTGTAGGACCCTGTTTTAGTAGTCAGCTGGAAAACTTTAACTACAGTACTATGTCAGAAGGTCACTCATGTGCCATTTCAGCAATACTTGTCAAAGATGCTGCCCCCCAAAAGAAGAAATTGTCTCAGTGAAGAGCTGTTGGGAAATTTAATCTGCAGGGGCAAGTCAAGCATATGAAAGAAAAGGACCAGCTCTGTTTAGAATGGCCCAGTCTTTCCCAAAAGAATGCATTGTTGCACTGTTAATACAAATATAATAGTCTCAATAAACTTTGTTTCATGTAGGGTGGTGAATTTTGCTTACTTCAGAAAATCAGCTGTATTCAGTATCAAAATCAATGATTTCTGATACTACATGAAAACAATGTGATCACAGTTGGAGAAAAAATCCCTGATTAAATAGCACTTACACATGATATCACTGTTAAGCCACTTACAATTATTATATTAATGGACAGTAAAGTTCTTGTGATGCAGTTGTTCTAAAGTATTACACATAGTGCCCATTGCAAATACTGTGAATGTACTGTTGAAACTGGCCTGGCTGTACCTTAGTGTGCATGTGCAGACACTGCCTGGACTCACTTCTCTGTTGCTTTACAAATCCACAACAGTTGGTCACAATTGTTTTCAACCAGTTCCCAAGTATTGCTTTGTCCTTTTGTTGTATGCCATCTTCAAAGCAACCTTCAGTGCTACTGGAGATTTATTCAGGCCCAGTTTCGATTCTTGGAATGCTGCCAAATTTGTGGCTTTCAGAAAAACAAGACTGTTTAATATTGTTATATACACAACACTTTAAACACACTCCTGTTACTTAAATGTGTTTTCCCTTTCTTGTGAAATGTTTTTTTTTTTTGTACGACCCCAGAATTGCAGCAGATTTAGCTGTGCTGAACCAAACTTCAATTTAGATGCTCTCCACAGGTCTAGATAAGACAGATATTGCAGAGGTGCATCCTTGCTCCATCCATGTGCAGGCAGCCACTTGGCTTTCGCCTGGGGTTGTTGTAGGCTTCTAACAAGGAAGAAATATAAGCACACTGATGTGTGATTTGCATCCTTCCTAAATTCATTGCCTTTTGTAAAATACTTAGCTGAATTTAGTGCTCAGATTAAAAATGCTATTTCAGTAATTGTTTAAAGGCCAACTGGTGAGGCACTAAACAAAAGCTCTCATGTTTGTAGAGCAAAAAGCATTTTCTGTAACAGCTTCTTGCTATTTGTTGATGTGGTGGGGAACGGGAAGGCTTTGAAACATACTCTATGAATCATTCCCAGCATTTCATGTTACTGAAACGTGAATATTACTTTTAAATGTGTAACTATGCTATTAGAGCCTTCTGTGATTTAGAGAGATCTTTCAGAATACTAAGAAGTCATTATTTACTTTCTTCCAGTCTATTAGTGCAGAACAACGCTTGCACTGGCTCTGCGGTGGCAGGGTTGATTGGCTCTCAGTGGACTTGTCTTGTTAATAGGAGGAAAGAGGCTCTTGCTGGTATTTCTGTTCCTGCCTGAAGTATGACTTCTCTAGACAGCCAATTGTGCTGCATTTGGTTGGCCTCCCTGGTGTGACAAAGCAGGGATCCTCACGCCCTTACCTTCAGAAAGTGCCTGCTCCTCACGTGTGCCAGAGTTTACCAAACACTGAGACTGAGCAGCAGATACTGAGAGGAGTCACCTCAGTGAAACATCAGCCTTATGAAGCTGGAGTAACTCCAGCCTCAGCAAGGTTTGGCAGCTGTGTTGGATCTCATAATTTTCCTCTTCTATGCTCCTTGCACGTGCTCGTGGAGCTCGGTGATATTTACATGATGGGGCTTGGATCTCTTTGTCTCCTACAAATGGAATGTCTAATGCACTCTTTGTCTCATCATTAATTAAACATTGCAAATGCTCTCATGTAGGGTAATTGTGTTTCTACACAGCTGCAGTAAATGTGAACTCTTTGAAAGCTTTGCTGCTGTAGCTATAGTTCTGCAGCTAGGAGGGAAAGAAAAAGTGTTGCAGAGGTGATGTTTACATACAGCTCCTTGCAAGACTACTGCCAGTGGCTATTTATTGAACTTTAAATACATGTGTAGTAACTGTCAGTAGCTGTATCTGAAATGGCAAGACAGAACAAGCCAAGACCTATACAAAAATATAGGCTTTCATTAAGTTTCAAACCACTTTTCTAAAATTAGTGAAACTGTATTTTCACCTGGTTTTATTAGACTGATGTCCATTAAAACCCACTAACGTTAATTTGACTGCACATTTGACATCAGCAACAACAAAAGTCCCATTCAATATTTCTTTAAATTGCTTTGGTTATGTCACAGACACAGTTAATTTTCTCTTTAGTAGCTGGTACAGTGCTGTGTTTTGGATTTAATATAGAAATAATGATGGTAACACAATGATGTTGTGGTTGCTGCTAAGTAGTGCTTCCCTAAGTCAAGGACTTTTCAGTGTCTCATGCTCTGTCCTTGAACAAGTGCACAAAATGATGGGAGGGAGCATGGCCAGGACAGCTGACCCAAAGAGGTCAAATGCTCATGGTTTGAGTGAGTGTTGTGTTAAAAATTATTCTAACAAACAATGTGAAATGGGTGGTGGCCATTTCTATTATGAATCACTAACAATTGAATAATATCTAGTTTATTTTCTCCAGGCTATAGTATCTATTTTATGAATGCACTTGTACTTCATAAATCACACTCAAGAGCAAAAGGGAGAAAAATGAAAAATCCATTTTCCTTCAACCCCTTGGGTCTTTATTTAATTTTTAATGAAATAGAGAGGATACTTCATCAATGGCAGCAATGGAGTAATGGCTTTAAACTGAAAGAGAGTAGGTTTAGGCTGGATTTTAGGAAGAAATTCTCCTCTATGAGGATGGTGAGGCACTGGCACAGGTTGCCCAGGGAAGTTGTGGATGCCCCATCCCTGGAAGTGTCCAAGGCCAGGCTGGACAGGGCTCAGAGAACCCTGGTCTGGTGGAAGTGTCCCTCCCCATGGCAGTGTGTAAAAACAAGAGGATCTCAAAGGTCCCTTCCAACCCAAACCAGTCTGTGAGAAAAGAAACAAGCTACAACTACAGAAAAATCCCAACCCACAGATCAAAACAAACAAAGCAAAAGAGCTGCCTTGAGACACAAACCAAACTTGAAATTAAATAGATTTTTGAAGCTTTTAAAGATCTGGCAGTTACTTAATTTAGCCATGAAATGTTCTTATATAACATACAGCAGAATACAAACAGTCAATATTAAGCACTTACATGATTTTCAGCTGGCACAATACTTATTTCAGGCACAAATGTATCAATCCTGTGTATTCACTTTCTGATGCTGGCTCAGTGAGAGATCTGGGATCAGAACAATTCTGCCTTTAATGTGGTTTTTGTCCTTTGTCCTTATGGTACACATTGACTGTAAAGCTGTGTATGTGTCATAGGGAAAACACCATTCAGCTGAATTCTGTAAGGTGAAATAGTGCAACATGTTAATATTGTGTGAGACCAGAAGAAGATTTTTCTTTTTATTCCTTTAAGAATTAGCTTTCACAGTTTGAGGCACAATAGCATAATGAAATAATCTGATTTAGCCTTCTGTGTATCACTGACCCTTCTATTTTACGCATGTACCCATGTATTTTATTTTGTTAATACTGATATTATGTACTTCAATCTCCATATGATTCTGATTTGAAGATACCAAGAAGAAAAAAAAAAATGTAGTGGTTTTGGGAGGGTGGTGATGGTATCATTTGGTGTTTTACTTCAACCAAGACAAAAGGTTAATCAACTTTAAAATATGTGCTTTATTTCCAGGTCAAAAATTTCCATCCTGAGTTTCTTTCTAGATTATGTTTTGCTGCTAGGCTTACACTTGCCCTCTTCAATTGTATTGCTTTTTCATAGATGGAGACTTAAATGCCTCGGTGAGCTCTTAGTTCTTTCCTTCATAAATGTTCATGATTTGGTATTTTCCTAATGTGATAAAGTTATTCATTTATTTTCTAAAATGTGAATACCAGGAGCAGATTCAGTGATTTGGTGCCTATCTTGCCCTATTTTCTTCAGTAAAATGAGGAAATATGTTGTGGGTTTTCGGTAGAAAATAGGAAATGTTGTTCAGTCTTCAGCAGGAAAGATACTCGTGTCATGGAGTCGGCATGTTACTGTTTTACTTTCAGGGACCTTGGTCTATTGTCAAAAATACACAGTGCTGCTTATTTGCCTAGGAAATATCTCAGTCCATATAGTAGTTTTCTATAGAGAAGAAGAAAAATCTCTCATTCTCACGCTAATGGAATTTGTGTTAAGAAATATTTCTATTACAGCCATTATTAACCAGGTTTTCAGTACATCATTCAGGTTGCAAACATTTAGTAGGTATCTCATAACTCTTTCAGAAAGCAGGTGAGGAATCTAGATCATCTCAGTGCATTACACTGAATCACCTTTATATATTATGGCACTTTAAAAGTCTATTTAAAGAATAAAAATGAGAGCTTGATTTACATTAATGATCAACATGTAATTCAGTAAAGATTAATGCTTGTCTTTAGCCCTATGCTATCATTCTGAATTATTTCAGCAGGTATTTGCATGCTACCTGCATTGTAAAATATAAAAATATTGGTTATGGAGCAAAAGTGAAAATGCAACTGTTTTGTTATCAGAGGCACAAATTTACTACTTGCTGCTACTTTACCACGGATGGCACTAGTACTACTGACTTGTTCTTTTCTGTTGTTATCACTAGAACATGTTGCTGATCATTTATTTCCTTCTCCAAATGTGCTTTTCCGAACTTGTTGCAGTGTCTGTTATTATCATGCCACTCATGCCAACTATATGTGGAAGTTGCATATACAATTCTTGATACATTTGTTACACACAGAACAGTCTGTGAAAATAAAACTATTTCATCAACTCTCAAACAGCATATAAAAGCTTCATACAGTCTTGAGAGTTCCATCTTTGTTGTGCACTGCCAGCAAAATGACTCTCTCTGTAGCAAACCTAAACATTCTTCACATCCATTAGCAGCTGAAACTCTCCTAATAGACAGTGTTTTTCTCTTTATGCACTGTGATTAGTTGTTTTTCTGCCTTGGATGGCAGTTCTGCTAAATTTTTATTGCTTCTTGTGCTTATGGATCATTTATTGTTTTTCATCTGTTTGCTTACTGAATAGATTTATTACCTTTGCATAAAATAATTCTCTTGAGAGAACTGCTTATTTCCACAGAAGATTCTTGAAGTTTATATTATTCTGCAGTTTTTGGGTTGTATTACTCATATACAGAAGAATTTTGTTAGCAATCTGCATGGATCCTGCATGAATTCTTTTAGAACAAAGTCAGTAAGGAAGAAAGGAACTTATTTTATAAGTTATCACATTTAGACCTTTGCCTTTAAAGAAAATTTCCCTAAATATCAATTTTCTTCCCATACTAGAAATTCTAGTGTCGCTATGGATTTTCAAAGGAACTTTGAATGCTCAGTGTTTTGAGGAGATCAGATCACTTATCTTTCTCTAGATACGTGATCAGATGTAAAAAAATAATTAGGTACTGCACAACTGCAGCTTATTTTCAGTCTAGTAAGAAGTGAGCATATGTCAAGTCTCTGCTCTGAAGCTGCTGAGACAGGTTCTCAGCACAAAGCAAACAGCCATTTTGCAGAATGAAAAAAATAAAAAAAAAACTCTCCAAATTTTGTCTTGCAGCAGTGGTTAAGCCATTCTTGAATGCTTTCACTGTGCAATCTGACCATTTCTTATGAGATGCTTACATTGGAATAGCTATTTAATAAGAAAGAGTAATTTCTACAGAGCACTCCAAAATTCAGAACAGGATTTTATAACTTAGCATAGTGGTAAGGGTAGATACCGCAGACTTCTGCATGATTTATCTAAAAAGACTTGAGCTACAAATAAACCTGTTCTCATCTGAAATACAAGGTACCCTTAATATCAATATTAAGAATAGTTTCATATGTTGTAAAACAGATGAGAAGTGGATACATTCCCTGGCAATGATGCAGATGCTGAATTAAATTAACAATTGGATAGCAGTCTTGTTACCGATATTACATTTCTCTGTATCACTGAACATCAGGTAATTAAAAAGTTCATTTAGCCAGAGGAATTATTTTTATGAATTCACAAATATGCTTTAAGCAAATACAAAGGAAAAGTAATAAAGCTTAATTTACTTATGAACACTCTACCCCATCTGCTGTCTACCTATATTTCAGCGTTCAGATGATCCACCATCATTATAGTATTCCTCTTTTCAAAATATATTCAGCTCATTAACAGATAACTAAATTCTCACCTTTCCTAGAACATGACTGTGAGAAACAAGTTCAAATGGTGATGAAATAATTAACTGTATTTAATTTCCAAAGAGCACTATGTAATGTGACAGCATTCACACATGCTTCTTTTATACCGGGATTTTGAATTAAAGAAGTTTCTCCTATTTGTATTGCTACATAAACTGCCATGTCCATTTCTGTGGACAAGTGATTTCCTTAGATAATGAATTTCCTATTTTTTCCAAATGGAAGAATGCTGAACAATGACTTTTCTCATCTACATCTACCGAAATATTTACAGTCCTGTGAAATTCTGCTTGAGAACAGTCTGGAAAGGTGCAGACAGAGTGTCTGCTAACCACAGACCAGAGATGTGTAAATCGTTACATTTTATTTGATTCTTTTTCAGTCCTCAGTCTTCCGATTTTCAGAAAAGCAGGAAGATCAAACTAGTTAGAGTTGTTTTTTCTTCCTGTATGTCCGCTTAAAAGCTTATTTTCAAGTGAAAAGGATGATGGTTAAAATGAAAGGAGGAAATCATAATAAGTTTATTCTGCTCTTTGTAAAGTAGTGATTCACTACTGAAATTAAGTGAGTGATATACTCTAGGGTTCCTTTGGGGATTTTTTCTTCCACCCCCAGCCCCCAAACTGCAATAATCCATCTTGTAGGAAGAATCCTTCAGTCGCAGCAGGGCCTGAAAGATGTTTAGAGTCTTTACCAGAAGTCAGGAAGTGGGGGTTTGAAACGCTCTCCCCAAGCACAATACCTGCTGTCTATTGTCAGAAAATCACGTTATTCCTGCAGCGCCCTGGCAGGACAGAGTCCCAGGCTCGCTCCATCTGATGGTTGCTGCTGCTGATAAACCATCCTCTCCTGAGCATGCCAAGCAAATGACACCATTCTTCTGCCCCCTTGGCCTTTCTGCTTATTTCTAAGCACTGAGGGTGCTCTCTCCTCAGCTCTTCTTGGCTTCCTTAGCCTCCTGAAGTAACACATTTGATGCATGTTGTCATCCATGGCAACACACAATTCCAGCTTTCTGTTGAAGCTTAAGATGCTTTAAGTTAATACAGTTAAAAAGTAAAAGCTTGTACTGTACTCATTTATGATCCTCCTGCTTAACTTTTGTCACTTGCCACAAATGGAAAAACCCTCACTGTGCAGTGCTGGCTCTGACCTGAGCCTGCCTCTTACAGAAATTACTGGCTGAACTAAATTTTATGATATGTATTCAGAGATGTGTGACTATGAAAGCAGAACCAAATAATTTACTGTGAAGAATTTAGCTTTTTATTTAGTGGAAGGGGAGAGGATTTTTTTTTTTTTAATATAATCTACTTGTTCTCCTGGAGCACATTTGCTGTTCAGGACATGACATTTCTGGTGGGAGATCATTTGTGACACTGAGGACACTTGTACATTTGAGCTGAACAGATTATTATTGATTTGATGTATGGAACTAATTCATTATATGGTCTTTGACTATATGTTTTAAATTCTGAATTTCCTTGGGAAAGCAGGACTAATTTTCTTAACATTCTTCAAATTCAGTCAGCACACTGTTGCAGATATTAATTTCAAAAATATATTCAAGCACCTTCTTTTGAATTGTCCATGTCCCATTTTTTGTACACCAAACATCACGGATAATAGTAAACCTATGATCTTCTTGTCACATTTCAGTTGTAAAAATCATCCTTAAGTCTCTCCAAATGTAGAGTGCTTTTCTGCTTTAATTTAAAAAAAAAAAAAAAAAACAAGCAAAAAAGAAAAAAATCCCACCACAAACAAAGAAGTCCAAACCCAAATCCTTGCTGTTTTCTGACCATTTCTTATCCCTTGAACTGTCACCTCGCTGGTTTCACATTTTTCGCATTGTTTTTTAAAGATGAAACATTTAAGAAACTACTTGGTCTGTGTAGAAATAGTTCTTATTTCAAATTTTCATCTAACAGAGTAAAAAATTGCAATACTTCACATAAAGAATCAAGACAGCCTCGAACTGTTTCCCTTCTACAAGTGAGCTCTCGGAGAATTTTCTGTCTTTCCTTATTTCATAACCAGAGCGAGATGGTGAGGAGAGTCCAAAACACCAGGGAGTGGGAGTGCAGCTTTTGGCTGTCAGGGATGCTAGGTCAGCAGCAGGCAGAGTGCACTGGGAGAAGGAGGAAATTTGACAACTTCCCTAAGCAAAGCTGCAGCTCAAAGGTACTGAAAGGCAAGGACTGCACCTTTGTCTTTCATTTTCTCTTTGACGGTGCTGAACACTGCAGAACATTTGCTCAGTGGCAGGTGTAGCCAAAAGAGTTTGTTGATGCAGACCAAAGAGTACGTTGAGAGAACAAGGGAAGAAAAGGGTGCTTTGAGGAATGCTTCTTCTATGCCCAGAGGCTCTGTATTTGAAGTAGCAGAACTACATGCAAAATCAAAATGACTACAAACCACACCAATGTAAACAATGTTTTCCTCACTGCTTCCTGGGATTATCCTGTCTTTTATGATGGCTTGACTTATTTTGGGGTTATGCATCAAGATTGCATTTCAGATGTTAATTTCTTTTTTGTTCTCTCTCTTCATTTTTCTTTATTTAAATTTCTTTTTCTAATCTCCAGCAATGCTTAAATCTGTATCAAAGTCCAAAAACCAATAAATTAACACCAAAACCAGAACTGCATGTAATGAAATGCATTGGGAGGGTTTTCTGGTAGACATGGCATAGAAGGCTTTCCCAGGTTATGTCTTACCTGTGCACTGAGCCAGGATAGCTCTTTTTAAATGTTCTTCATAGCAGAGGAATAATAACTGAATTATTGAAAATAAATGAAGTGAGCATCTGCTCTAAGTTTTGGAGACTATTTTTACCAAATGTTGCTACATTTTAGGAGCCAAGTTTTGAAAACCATTGATGCATGCCTGTTATCAGCTTAGTAGCACTCCTGGAATTTATCATGAGCAAAAATTTTATTAATGCAAGAATTGCATGCTAGTGAATTACCAGAAGAAAAGACTTTAAAAGACACATTTATGGTAGATTAATAAAATAGTGCAGAAGTTTGTATGAGTCCCCAGAAGACTCAGAGACACTTATAATCACTTAGTGGTGAGAGCCCCCTTGTTATCTCTGGTTCTAACTGGTACACAGGGCAGGGTATAGTTGGCTCTGTGTTTGCTCTGAACCTTGTACAGGTGTTTTGGATTACCCCAAGGAAGGAGGTTCACCAAGTCTTTGGGAGCCTTGTTCATATCTGGCTACCTTCATTGTAAAAAGATTTATTCTTATATTTAGTTAAAATTCCCCACACCCCAGCACGTGTTTGTTGCCTGGTGTCCTGCCTGTGTCCTCCACAGGAAGCATCTGGCTCCATCTCCACATCCTCCCACTCCGTGCTTGCAGATGGCAGTGAGGCCTCCCCTGTGTCTCTTTTCTCAAGGCTGAACAAAGGCAGCTCTTATCCTGTCCTGCAGTTCCCTGTGCTCCATCCAACCTTTCCAGCCCTCTGCAGGATTTCACTCCAATGCACCTATGCCCAGCTTGTGCTCAGAGACACGAAATGAGACACAGCCCTTGGAGTGTGGCCTCACGAGTGCCGAGCAGAGGAGAAGGATCACTTCTCCCAGGTTTCTGGCTGCATTCCTGCTAATTCCTCCCAGGATGCAGATGGCCTTTTTTTGTTTCAAGGGCACACTACTGGCTCTGGTTCAAGCTGTCCACCAGCACCCTCAGGGTTTTTCTGCAGAGTCACTTTCTCTCTGCTGGCTCCCACTTCTCTACTCCTGTGGGATTCTTCCACCCAAGACAGAGGACTTCACATTTTATTTTTCTGAACTTTGTGTTCAACATCAGCAACTGAGAACCAGGATGCAATCAGTTAATTGACCTTGGCTTCATACATACTTTCATGTAGTACCAGAGGCATTTAAATGTGGAGGTAGTTGTCTCTGTCCTTCAAACACTGGCCTTTAGTTCTCTTCACTAATAGCTTTGGTCATTTAATAACGTATTTTACAGCAAGGTCAGGTTAACAGGAGTTTTTATAGGTCAATATTTTACAGGGAATTGGTGAACCAAAAACTGTAATTATGCATGTGAAATAATCCCTTGAATAATTGGTGGTGATTAACTGGATGTTATCATTGAGACAAGTTATAAGGATTTGATATAAGCGGTAGAAACCAACTTGCTAAACTTATGGCAAGTAAATGTTATATATTTCATAAAGCCCACAATGTACGCTCTTGTATCTTATATATAGGGCAAATACAGCAATAATTGTTTTTTTTATCAATTGGTATTGTAATATAAAAATTTCATCTTTAAGTCTTGATGACAGTATACCAGAGAGCTTCAAAAATTTGACCACCATTTTTCAGTGCACAGGATTAAATGATGAGTGTTAACAGTGCTTAAAAGCTTAACCTCAAGTATTAAGGTTAAGTATTTTATGCACAGCTGCAATTTTTTTTCCAAATAATTTGATATTGTGCAACAGAATACAGCTGCATAAGGTTCCTAAGTATCACCTTTCAAGGTTCAGCAACATTGAGATTAGTGTATGAACATCAACTAAATTCTGTATTTTTGGAATTAATACCCCCTCCTAAAAAGTGCTATAACTACAAAAGGAACAGGATAAAGTGAGAGAGGACAGAAAATCTCTGTGAAAACAACAGTCATATTGTGGGTGAAATAATGCATGTTTAATTTCTGATTAAGTCCAAGGTATATTGTTCTGAAACTACCTTCAGTTGAGTCTTCCCACAGCCAGGAATAATGTGCTGGGGATATGTTAGAGGTTTGGAAGGAGGAGCTAAAAGACATAACTGCAATTGTAATGATGTCTAAAAAATAAATAATTGGAAATAGTTTCAGTTGAAGTGGTGTGTTTACAAAGTAAAATTTCATGTGTGCAACACAATATATGGACAAACGACAGGGAGAAAAAGATCAAAAGGAACCATGTTGATCTGTCAGAACAAAGGTTGAAAATAATTTCTCTTATCCCAAGTATATTTCAAAAATATCAGTCTATAAAGTGTACTGAGGTTTCTCTCAGTTTTTGCTGTTGGATCTGTTTTATTTCCTACAGAATATTTAAATTTCCATTGGAAAAGGGACTAGATCCCAGATGTTGCATCTTTCAGAAGACTGATCAAATAGCTCTTGAATTCAACTATGCCTTTCCAAGAACCCTTTCTTCAACTTTCTTAAGCAGACTGACCTTCACAGGAGGATTTTTCTAGGTTTATTGGCTTCAGACTCCCCCAGCAGTTGGCTTCAGCTCATATCCAATGAACTCTCACGGGGCTATTTCCTAAGACACTACTCTAAGGTAGCTACTGACTATTTTGGTAAAATTGCTCTATAAAGTGTCTGCTATCTCACTCTACTTATTTTTAAGCATGTTATGTGCTTCTAGAATGATAAATACTAAAGAACTTAATTAGGTCTACTTATAATTGCTTATGCTGTTCCTTTAAGAATGCAAATTCACCTGGCACAAAATTAAAAATAATAAATTTAATAAGTGCTAACCTTTTAATTTGAATACAAGTCAAAATAGTCTGTAACACTGTAACACTCATTCCAGACAACATATACTATTTTTATAGTGCAGAATAATTCCTGTTTTGTACAGCTGGTGCTAATTAAAATAAATTCACCTAATTCAATTTAATAAAACTAGCTAATTTAAGAAAAGTCAGTGCATTAAAATTTACTGTACATGACAACTTTTCTCATTTCAGAGTGCACCCTACCACCTCTGTTTGATTAGATTTCTTATTGTAAGTTCTGAAAAGGTTAATGAATAC
Organism: Pyrgilauda ruficollis; assembly: GCF_017590135.1. Classification (NCBI taxonomy): domain Eukaryota; kingdom Metazoa; phylum Chordata; class Aves; order Passeriformes; family Passeridae; genus Pyrgilauda; species Pyrgilauda ruficollis. The sequence goes on along the minus strand of NW_024528821.1, from coordinate 9,064,169 downwards.
CTTAACAAAGCAGCTCAGGTTCTATAATTGGGTGTAATAAGTTGATGTGGTGATGGGCTTCTTTGTCAGTGTAATTCTAATGAGAGATCTTCGATGTGCTATAAAAACAACATAGAAAGAAGTGTAAAGAAAAGTACAATCTTCTGAGTTCCTGGTTTACAGATATGCTATAGAAATTGTTTCATTTCCAACTGATGTAAACTGCTAACAAAGCTCTCCACAGTTATATACTCCATATCTGCAAGCACGTACCTCAAAGGCAATTACTTTTCACTCCCATAAACAGAGACAGAAAATTTCTGTTACAAGGACCAAACTGTAAAAAGGTGTCTCCTGAACTCTTCTTATCTGAAACCCAGTTGAGCTTTGAGTTTCTAGCTGAGATATCAGATTGCCTTGAAAGTGAATCTGCCTTTCACACTTGACCTTGGTTTGGCTGGAGTAAAAATGATGGTCATCTTTGCTCTGCTAAGAATCTATTTTCTTGATCATTCAGAAAACTCATCTCTGAGCCTAGTTCCAGTCTGCAGTACTGTTCTTTGAATACATATGATGAATTACACAGAGGAGTACAGCTTGAGTAGCACTAATACCTCTGTGTGCCCACAGTGCTTCTTTAAGTCACCTCAGTGACTGATGTGCCCCAGCATTGCACTTGGTCATCTCACTCTGAATCCCACAGTGCCAAATATTTGATTCTTTCATATTTTCTATTTTGTGATCTTTCAGCTTGAGGAACATGGTTTTGCTAATAGTTTCCAATTTTCTAGCTTTGCCTTTCATGCATTACTGAACTTCATTCTGTTTGTGTTACATGAGTCCTCAAGGATATGCAGTTCTTTTGTATGGCATCCTGAGCTTTTCTGCATTCATCAAACAGCCTGAATTTCTTCCATCATCAAAGCAGGCAAGAACATTCTTTATTTTCCTTTAAAAGAATTCTCTTTAACAGTGTGGATGTTTTACAAGACGGGTCCAAACTGAACCTTGAGGAATGAAATGTTTATAACCTTTTCTAGGCTCAGGATTTTACTTTTGTCATGTGTTTTTTCCATTCTTGTTGTAATAATTTCCTGACCTACCTTATAACATTTTTCTAATATTTTCCCTTGAGGCATAACATTAAATAATTTACTGAAATATAGATCAATACAGGTGCTGTGTTTCCTGTATCTCATGTGGAAATAGTGTGAATTAGTAATAGAAATGGCTGGTGTGCAATAAACAGTGAAGGTAATTAAGTGGGAGAGGAATGGGAGGCAAATGCAAAGTGAATGGACTGAACTAAATTATCACACTAAACAATGAAATTTAGATATGAACCAGGTTTTTAACATTTTATTTCCAGCTTAAGCTCCTAGTTTTCATACCTGCATACCAAAATGACTATATGCCATCATGTAATGACTGAAATAAACTTGGGGGGGGGNGGGGGGGGGGAAGAATGTATTTCACTGTTTGACAAATGGAACATGCAAATGGGCAATAAATTGCTGTGATGTAAGTGGGTAATGTAAGCAAGTTCCCCACCATCCTAAGTGGGAGATCTTTCTTTAAGGAAACCCTTAACTTGTCCTTACCATAACCAGTCTCCAAATAGCATTCAATGTTTTCAGTGTAATTCAGGGATTTGGTACATCTTCAGTTTTTATTAGAAGATCACCAAACAACTGGCTTTATAGTCAAGGCTCCGCATTTCTCTAAATCATGTGGCTATGTAAGTAGATATCTTAATAATGACTATAATTTTTGTAGTTGAAGCCATCTTTCCATATACCTAATCAGTGACTGGTGAGATTGGCAGGGACCTCCAGAGGTCCAACCCCCTGCTCAGGCAACACCACCAGGGCAGATTACCCAGGGCCATGTCCACATGGATTTTGAAATTTCTCCAAGGAGACAGATTTTACAGCCTCTCTGTAGGCAACTTGTAGATACAAATAAGTAATATTAGTATATAAAGTCGATGACAAACCACCTATGTTATTTGCATACAAATACATAAACTTGCATTCCTGAAGAATACAGTTGGACAAAATCTAAATTCAAAGTCTAACTCTACAAGTCTGCAGAAATGTATCAAGCTAACTTTTTTACTTAAGATTTAGGGAATGGTTATTTAGCATAATACTTGTGTATATGTTATCAAAAGAACCTTCCAATTTAAATTTGTTGTTTATCTATACAGCAACAAAAAAGAAAATTAAACCTGAAATGTACATAGGATCTGTATTTGTTTTTCTCATACCTGTTTCCCCTGGCTGAGTCAGGCTTAGGGGAAGAATTTGATTGAAATACCTTTGCATTTATGCATTTAGTATAACATTTTTTTTTTATATATAGCATTTCTCAACTCATTCTACCTGAATTCTCTTCCAAGGAAAATGCATTATTCATTTTTACATATTTTTGGCAGTGGCTATGATAGTCTGTCTTGTTGTATAAAAAGCACATAGGTTTGATCCAAAGAACTCCTGTGTCATGAGAACAATGTTGTATCCACAACACCATGTCCATCATAAATCTGAGTGTTAAATGCACCACTTAAGAGAGATAACTCAGCCTTCCATCAGTGTAAGGTGGACTGAATAAATAATGTCCCTTCAGCAAGTGTACTTTTTCAACTTGTATTCTCCTTAATTGGAAGAAATTATTTGTATACAGTTTGGTTTTCTATGAATATAGGCCCATTTCTATTGACTGCTTGTCACCTGGTATAAATTGTGATTGTTCCCTAAGCCACTGAACCCATGAATGTTTGCATCAGGTTGGCATCTGCTTGAATACTGTGCAAGAAACTTGCAGTGACCATGGAGGGAAATTGTATAAAAATGAAGCTGAATGAGTCCCAGACAAATGTTTTTGAATGGACCTCTCAGGCTACACTATAAATTTGCATTCATAGTCTACTGTTTCTTAACATTACCTGCAAAAATGCAACCATTGCCTATCAATAAGTTATATGAAAGGAATATCCAGTGTGAATAAAAGAAGAAGCTGAATCTATTACTTTCCAGTCCATCTGGATTTTAATGAAAACTGCTGGTTTATGATAATGGAAATATCTAAGAAGCTACATTCTTGAATTCCTATTCAGTATGCTTTTTTAAAAATTTAGTTTAAAACCAGCATAATCACACAGGCTGTTCAAAGTGCCTTACAGATGGTTAAAATAAGCATTTTTCTCAAAATTAGGTTTAGTCTTCATTTCTATTTTTCATTGTGTTGTTGCACAGAGAATATAAACATTATTTAGAAAACATACTCACCAATCAATCAGCACTTCTTTAAACAAATATTTTGGGTTACAAGTGAATTTGAATATCAAAAATATATGCTGCACTTCTGAGCTTCCCTCATTAAATCATCACCATATAAAAGGCCTTATTATGTCATAGCAGGTAGAGTGACACATGGAATGATAAACTAATTCGCTCTACTGATGAGGCCATTCAGCTGAGTCAATATTAGAGATTATAGCCTGTCGTAGCTGAAAACACATAAAATTTACTTCATCAGTTACCAGGAGATGAACATAAAAAGGAATCTCAATCAGTGTCAGCATGTGAGGAAATATTTTAATTTCACCAGACACTTCATCACTGATAGAAATCCAGGGGTCAGTTGGATTCACTTTTACACAGGAGATTCCTCGGTTCATGTCTTGCCTGTTTTCTTGTTCACTAGTGCTTGATTTTGTCCCTTGCACACTCCCCTGTCTGTTTACAAGGATGTTCACTGATGTTTAGCTGATACCTCACTGTAAAATAGAGAGGCTGTTTTTTGCAGAGAGACGTGTTGAGAGTAATAGCACAGCAATAGCAAAATGACACTAAACATAATGGAAAGTTAATGGGAGGCTACCCTGGCTACTGCTAGGCAAGCTTGTGTCAGAGGGATTACAATAACCAGTATTATTTCTATTATCCAAGGCCTGTTATGATCTTCTGAGTGCAACTGTGCTGTAAAAGTAGGGATGGCAAGTATTGAAAAATTACAGTAATAGAGGACTATAGAGCTCAGGGTAATTTTGAATGATTGCAGTACAGTTTCCGCGCTACTTTTGAAAATCATGGCCCCACAAAGGGTTGTGGCATCCCAGCATTTAGAACGGGAGAAGAGTACACATCAATCTTCCTCTGAAAAGCCATGAACAGAATATAGTTTGCTGTTATTTGCAGATTCCCAAAGAGTTTAAGGAAGATTGAAAGATGACAATAAAATGGTGACAATTCCGTTTAGGGCAGTGAAATAATTCCATTCATCCGATTTTTATGTATGCACTTTCTGTGGACAAAAAGTGAGCATTTTGATCTTCTAAATCTACTTGCCAGCTAGTTTTATTCACTGATTTCTCAATTTCTTTTGCTTGCATACCAGCACCTATCTGTTTAATAAATAAATAAGTGGAGTTTAAGTGCATTCTTTTTCGGGTACGGTAACTGACTGACTTCAAGGCTCTTCATGATAGATTGGTTCTGCGTAAAAAAAGGGGATGGAGCAAATGCACATTACTTAGCTGACCAGGATAGTGAACCAGAAGCCGCGGCCTGACAATTTATTTCATTTCAAACAAAACAATTTCAGCTGATTCACTAGTACTCCCATGATGCAAACTTTATCTTGAACTTGAGCAGATTTACACTTTGCTTTTAAAGGTGTACAGGGGGAAGAAATGAGTGGAGTACCTATACTAATTAGAAAAAAAATTAATAACAAAAGTGCTTGTAAAGAAGCTAAAAATTTACTGGATACTTGAAAGTTTACAATGTCATCTTCCTCATCCCCCCCAGTTAAAAAAAAAAAAATTAAAAGCCATTCTCAAAGAAATTTGCAAATTACTGTGATTCATGCTGTTTTCCTTGTTTGTTGGCCCACTCTTGGACACATTCCTGAAAACATAACTTCAGGTGCCCATGTGAACTACTTCCTCTGTGACTTAAATTCAGCTAAGGCATTAATAAGGTGTAATCTTAACCAATGTTCTTGAAATGATGGTGATGAATTTACAGCAAGTAGGAGAAAAACTATATTATATCCACTCACCCAGTTTAGTATTTTAGCCTTTGCAGTGATAGGGTCTCAGCAGGAGTTACTGTCACTGACTAGAGGTTTTTATGGAAGGAAATACTGTAAATGGCTCACAAGTGATGGGTGTTGCTGACATTGGCTATAACCTATCTGTATATGGAATATGAGCTTTTTTTATTCCTTCATGTCTTCGAGTTTCTAATGACGGTGGGCTTTAAGAACAGGCTCCTGATTGTGCTATTAATAAGTTTTTATTCTTGGTTGAACTCCCTGTGTCAATAGTGATCCCTGTACTGTGTTCATTTCCAATGTCTGCTATTGAAGATGAATGTTAAAAAATATAGAGAAGCTCAGTGAGTTGAATGATGAATGAATGAATAAAAAAGATTTTAAAAAATGTAATTCATGGAAAAAATATTCAAGAATATAAGTTTTGAAGTATTTGTCAAATAGAATATGATGATCAGATTTTTCTCTAAATGTCAGTGTAATAGAAAGTTACTAACAGATGAGCCTTCAGTCTACCAAAGACGGGTTTCAATGTATATATTAAAAAGTGTCTTAGAAATGAAAGCTCAAGTTCAGCAAATTTAGGGCAGAAATAAAATAGCATTAAATACTGGTAGTAAGTTAGCTATCAGAAAAGTTTACAAATATATATTCTTTGTTTTTTAACCAGATTTATAATTTTTCCTACATGAAATGTTTTTTTTTTTTTTAATGAAAAGTTATTATAATATCAAGAAATAAAAGTGGTAGGTGTTTAACTCAGTTTTTTCTTGTCAAGTGACAATTGCCTGTCTATGCACACCTTCAAAAATATTGGTTGATTATTTCATAAAGTGGTTGTGTAATTCTTGGGTCCTTATAGATTCCAAACAGTCCATAAATTCTTTGGCTATTCCCTTTGATTAAAAAGTGTCAGGTCTATAAGCCTCTGAGTATTTTGAAAGTAACGAGATATTAGAATGCTTTTTTTGTTTGGTTGGTTGGTTTTTTTAGCTAGATCATGATAGCACTGCAGATGAATATTTTTCATCCTTCTCTGCAAAGAATTGTCATAGCTGTATAAGATCCAATCAATAGAAAAATCAGTCTTCTCATGTAATAGGTTTTAGGTAGGGAGGACAAAATTCTGAAGGTGCCACACAAGTTTAACGGCATTTTCCAAAGTTCAAGCACATTATTTTTACTATAATACTAATCAGCATTGTTGAAATACCAGAAGACATTGACTCTCTAACAGCTGCTATAATGGTCTACTGTGTCCTGTCCTCCCAAGTTCAAGGGTGCATTCTGGTGGTCATACTTCTTTTACAGGCTCATGACTCTGTCAGCACTGTGAGGATCCAGTAAGGATTCAGCTCAGCATGAACTGAATATGTTAAAGGTCTGTTAAACAGTGCTGTGCTTGGATCAGTGTGTCTGGTAGAAACTCTTCATGCAGAACATGAATATGGGAGTCCATATATACATTTTTAAAGCTTTTATTTCAACTGATAAACTGGTTGCATACAGAACCAACAGAAGGGTTCCAGCCACAATCTTGCACTTCCCATGAGCAAACAGATAGAGTTATAGGTAGTACAACTTGATTAACAACTATTTAAAAGCCTTAGTGATACTATGGACTAAATATAGTGTTCAAAATAGAAAACAAATTATAGCCATGTGGAAATGTCATTTTTGTTTTATGGTAGAGTCTGGAGGAACTGGAAAAAATACCTTAATAAAAAGCATGGTGTTAATGACTTGGTCAGAGGACAAAGTGTTCTAAGAGGCTGAATGAAAAACATAATATGTCCTAAAGAAAGTCTTAATTCCGTAGAGAATTTAGATCATTTGGCAAGTTGGTCATATAGAACAGTCAGCTCTTTTCTTTATTAAAATGAAAAGTCATGCCTCAAGGAATAAAAGGCTCTGCCATATTTAAATGAGGAGGGGAGAGGTGACAATGTACTCTTGAAAAATATAATTCCGAAAATAACTGGAGTGTCAACATAGTGAAGCAAAATGTAATTTATCCCTGTGTGAAAAGTTAACTACGAGAGAGAGTTCTAAAGCTTGCCTTTAAGTGGGAAGTGATTAGGTCAAACAGATCCTTTATCACATGTGTATGATATTAAATATGTCATTGACAGAGACCATTAACAGACATCATATTTTCAAAATAAATTTGAAACTGCCAGGGAAATTGGAACTGGGTGAATTTTAAGGTCACTTCCAACCCAAACCATTCTGTCATTCTATGATCCTTAAGTGGCAGCATGATGGAGTTGCTGACTCTTGAAGTCATTAACTAGAAAACAGATTTTCCTGGGCTTTTTTTGGGTTTTTTTAAGATAGGCTATGCTTGTAACACATTTTTTTAATCTGGCAGCCTGCATTATGGGTTCTGTTTTGTGCAGGAGGATGAACTGGATGACCACAGAGGGGTCTCTCTCTACTTAGAAATCCATGCATGTATGGAATAAACGGTTAAATGTAGTGGTCTGCCTGAAACTGGGTAGAAAAATTATGTAAAACACATTAGACAATACTATTTTTTTCAGTCATTTTAAGGCACCAGGAAAGGACCCACATGGATATAAAACAGTGGCAGGAGCTATATGTCTCTTCTAGAAAATACAGAGGACTTAGACTAATATTAGACTCATGGGACATCTTGTGCAAGACTTGAGACTCTCAGTGACAGGACCACAGGGAAAACAAATAGTACTAAACACCTTTGTATGTCAAAATCAAAACAGAAACTATTTCTCCATATACATGACTGAAAAGACATTTGAAATATTTCCAAGAGTTCTAAATGTCACTAACTGCACTGTGTTGTCATTTTGACTGTATCATCATCTAAACAGTAACTAAGTGGTTTAATCACAATTATTTGGGCTACTCCTTGAAGATATCTTTACTATATTGACAAATTACTTCATTTGGTCATAAGTACTTCAAATAATTACAGCACTTGTCAGAAATCTCTAAATCAGATTACTTATACAAAATATATTATTTTTCTTTAAAATTCTGTATCTGAATCGAGTTATATGTTGTCCTTGATATGGCATCACATCACTTCTGATGACAGGTGATAGCATCACAGGTAAAGAAGCCTATTTTACCGAAGGATTATGCCTGACAGGGCCTGAGAGATTTTGTGTCATCCAGAAGCTGATTGCAACACTCTTTGTGCAAGTTTTGGGAGCTGGGGATAAGACTGGATGACAGGGCTATCACAATGAGTTTGCATCTTGTCCTAATTTAATAGGAATGGACACCCAGGTTTTTTCATTTTAAAATTTTGTATTTGAGATTATGAGTTACCACTTGAATCCTGAGCAGCATGTCTGTGATAGACACATTACATTTTGTCCCCTTCTGCTTTTTAAACAAGCTCATAGGATGAAGCAAACGTTTGTCACTTCTTGTCAGCTCTGTAATGGTAATGTGAAGCTTCTTCTCAAACTGCAGATAGAGCTGTTTTGTTGCTTTCCATCTGCATCAAGGTTATCCATAATGTAGAATCTTCCTGCTATTTTGATAGATGGGACATTTAAAACTTTTATTCCTCTCTCCTCCCATAAACCTCAAGAATGAAAGAAATGTCATTTCACTGTTTTTAAATTTCTGTGATCAGATGCATATAACTGAAGCCAAGTAGTTTTGGAAAATTGGGACTGTTCCAAGATAGCCTGCTTCATTTTGTAAGAGAAGACTCATCTCTTTTCAGCAGCATCTTTAGCCAAAACCCAAATGCAAAGGCTAAGAGAGACTGGGGCCTGGCTGACCAGCAGCTGTTCACCCACTCAGGAGACCTGGTTTGAAATCCCACTGAAAATTCTCTAGGATAGACATGTATCTTGGAGGAACAGATTTTTAAAGGTTAAATTTAACCAAATCAACAAGTTTTAGCCCGCCCTGGTTTACAAATGGGTCCATAGAGTACTTTGAGGAGCAAGCCAGCATGAAGCAAAGATTCATGAATGACATCTTGTAGAAACTTGGGTATTGTTTTTAACATACAAGTACCCACATAATTTACATTTTACAGTTTACCCCTGAGGGAAAAAATGTAGTCATCTTGTAGAAACTTGGGTATTGTTTTTAACATACAAGTACCCACATAATTTACAGTTTACCCCTGAGGGAAATTACTCAGAAACAGCTATGTGATATGTTCAGAGTTAGCATTTTCAAGTCAATTTATGGCATTATTCAAATGGAGAGTAGAAATAATGCATGGACAAGTATTTCTCTGCTGTGCAGCATTTTAAGCATGGTATGCAGCATACTACCCTATTCAGCCTAAAAAAAAGGGTTGTCCTTTTCTTCTTCCAAAGTTTCTTAAATAATCCACGATGTTCTATTTGGACTGGTTTTTATTTTCTGTAGCTGTTGAAGAGCACTGAAATGGTTTTAAAAAAAGGAACTTTGTTTCAGGAGAATATAATGCTTTGATATCATAAATAATTGCTAATGATTATTAAGGTTTCAGAGGGAAGTCAGTACCAAGGGCAGTTGCAATGTAAATATTCCAGGTAGGAACCAAAAAAAAAAAAAAAAGAGAAGAAACAGGAAAGCAAATGTGCAGCACTGTGTTTTTGTCTTGCTAGTTACCAACTGTATTAGCTCAAAAAGCCTGAAGTTAATTTTCAGCTTATGAATAAGTTTGTGTATATCTGTACAAGGACTTCCACTGGTGCTTCTACTTGGCCATGAAGGTTTGGTTTTAATCATAGGTGCTGAAACAACAAAATCCTCTCACCAAGCTTACAGGAAAGCTCAAGTTGTTTGAATGTTAAACAAAATATCTGTCATTATCAATACAATTAATTGGGTTCATTCTTCTGAAAATATTTTTCCTTTTCAAAACAATAAATTATACAGATGGCATAAAACGTATCAATAAGTTAAATAAATATTTTAGTGGAAAAATTACTTGGGAGACATCAAGTGAAAAACTGATGATTTTCAAGGAAAAATGCATTCAAAAGACCTATATGAAATAACTTCTTAATATCTGAGAACATGAGCATTGTGCAACATTTTACTTGGAACACTGGGCACTGCTTTTGAGAGCTTGTTGAGCAAACTGTGATGTGCAAGACACCTTCCATATATAATGAGCTGTTATAGATATGTTTTGTCCCATGTTTGTTTTCTTGAGTACAACTATTGAATACATGATCACTGAATACGAAAAATAATAACAGTGGTTGTCAGAATTATGATAGAATACCTGTAGTTCTTTATGTGAGTGGCATATGGTGGTCAGTTGCTTGCCATGTTATTAGATATTTTTGTTTTTCTCTTTTCTACCTGTTTTTACAGCATTTTTTCAAAATGTCTGCAACAGCTTCAAATGCTGTATTTTAAAATTTCATGTATTATTCATGTATATCTGACAGATCTCAAGTAGCTGATGTTGAAAAAGAGGTGAAGTTCACTGAAAATAAATGTATTCTATTCAGAATGCAAAAACTTAAATTTTCAGTGCTCAAACTAATCTACAAATATTTTGGTGGTTAATTATGTTTAATTTAGATATTTTTCATGTGAAGGAGTAAGCTACCTAAAAGCATTTTTCATGTTTTTCATGTGAAGGAGCAAGCTACCACACTCCTGTAGTAGTCGAAATTTGTAGAATAACAATATATGAAGACATCATTTTCAAATGATTCTTTTTAAACATCTTATCTATTCAGAAGTATATTTGTATTTCATTATTTTAATGTTTCAAATGGTTGGGTTTGATTGCAGATGATTTTTCATGGCTTGGAGTATGGAAAGCTCATAAACTAGTATGATGCAATTGTACAAGTGGCTTGGATCAGGCTGCAACCTCAATTTCCTTCACAGTGATTCCCTGTCATTCTGTTTTGCCCCAATGCATTGCAGTTGAAAAGAATGTCAGCGAAAAAGAATGCATTTGACTTGAGTGAGAGGATGATGAGAGAAGCCTGGAGGTTTGTACACGATGTCCACTCCCAAACCAGGTCACAGTTAGAATGGCTTTAGAGCTACCACAGTAAAGTCCCGAGGTCTCTTATCCCAGCCCCTCCTGCTTCTCTCTTTTGTGCACGGAGGGCTCCCACACCCCTTTGCTATCAACTCCTTCTTCCTTCTCCGGGCACAAAACCCCCAATCTTCCATCCGTGTTCTGCCCATCCTTTTCCACCTGTCCTTTCCTCTTAATCTCCATTCCTCTTTGCAGCTCCCAATCTAATTCCCCAGTTCTTCTCATCAATGCAGTGATCTGTTCTTCATGTCCATGTCAGCCCTTCACACAACTTCTGTTCTGACTCTACTCCAGCACAATGAGATGCTGCCACTTCCATCGTGTCTCACTCCTTCACCCCCATTTCACGCTGTCACCTCCTGTTACCATGTTACTAACGACTCTCGTGGCCAAAAGAGATGGCTCAACTGCAAATCATGTACTAAAATATGACCCAGTGATGCTCATTAGCTTGGGAAAGCACTGAGCACTATTAAACTAGAAGCAGCTCTTCTTTTTGCAGTGATGATGCATGTGGACAGGTTGGAATTGTGTTTCTGTCTTTGAGCTCACTTACTAAAAATACAGCTCTGAATTGCCTCAAAGTAGATGGAAAGATGGTAATTTACCAGAAGTGCAACTAGTGGATTTATAGGGAATTAAAAACCTCAGAGCCAAAGCTAAATTTGTTCCTATAAATGTCTGATTCAAATATGTAGGTTATTCATCTTTCCATGAATCCTTATTTAATGCTTCTCTCGGAGGAGGAGGAAAGCACTGGATAGGGGGAAGGAAGAAAAGGAAAAAAAAATGTAGTGGAAAAGGGCACCTGCTTTTAGGTAAAATGAAAACCTCTAATACTTCAGCCCCTGCTTTCTTTGAATAAAACCTCCCAATGAGACACCAGGACTGCTGCAGTGTAATGTCATCTAATCCCAGACCCGAGCTGTCTTAAGCACATGAGACAAGGTGTTCATAGTTGAATATCTTCTCTAGTTCATTTAATTGACAAAATATTAGGGCAGTGATTTGGGTGCTGATAGTAATTAACTTTTTCTATGCTCTGAGATTTCCCATTATAATGCAATTTGTAATACAATTTTCTGGAAGATTCATTCAAATAAAATATAGTTAAGAGAAAATAAATACAAAAGGGGAAAAGAGTGCAGTGTAATTCACTTTTTAAATGGAATCAGATCTTCTGGGTTTGGGGTTTTTTTTTGGTCTTTGGGGTTTTTTTGGTTTTTTTTTGTGATATTCACAGTGCTACCTTATTTTATTTATGCAATGATTTCGATTTCCCTGATGTATGAGTGGCTTTGCACTGACATTCTCTCTGCTGTGCCGTGGACAAAAGTGCTCAGTGATTCACCTGAGGATGCAGCAGCCAAGCAGGACTGCAGCACTGCCTGCACAGGCCAGCTCGCTCTTTCTTCTGAATCTTTAGTTATTTCCCCATTTTACACAAATGGTTTCTAATGGAGTCTCTAAATGAGGAAATGAGTAATCAGCTGTGAAAGATGAATATCAACTATCTTTGCAAAGTGCCATATATAAAACAGGAAAGCCCCCAGGCATCAAGATATTACTTGTCTATTTTATGCTGGTTTTACATGCCTGTTTATTCTTCCAAGAAAAAAAACCCAAACAACCCAACACTCGTTACCTTAGCAACGTGGTTATGTTATCTTCAGACATCCAAACCAAATTCTCAAGACACACAGACTGTTGGTCGGGTGAACCTCTATCACTGTAGGAACATGATATGGTCAGTATATTTCATGGCAATTTTTAATCTACATTTTTAAGCTGCATCCATCTGAGTTAGCTTCTTCGTTGCCTTTTCAAGCTTTAATTCTTGAAAATTATGTTCATCGATTGAAGGATTTTAATAAATTATAGATGGCAAGCTTTTTAATTGAAAAAATGTATTTTGCAAACATCTATATTTGATACAAAAAAGCCAGTATGATTATTTGTTTAAGAAAAAAATACCTATCCTCTCTTGTGTATCAAATAGTTACTGAGGACACAATTTAAAGAAATCCCTTGCCAAAGCTAATAAATAGTTTTGGCTAAAAGATAAATTACTGTACTGAATTAGAAAATGGCTGTATATATTCTTAGCCTGATAAAAATCTGTGTATCCTGTGTCAAGATGCACTTGTCAAAAATCATATTCACTGTCCATGATAACCATAACATTGAGTAAAGGATCCATAACCATAACATAATGGAGTAGAAGATCATCTGTGTGACAGAGGTGAAAATAGATGCCTTACCTATATAGTAACCAGGCATTTTTTTCTGTTGCCTAAATCCAAATGCAATTTATATGCTATTTAAGTACAGTAAATATACAATTAACTAGGAAGTCTGCAGAATTCCAGGCAGTTACTAGCACAGATGATAACAATTCCCCCCTCCCACTGCAATAGACCAAAACTGTAAAGAACATATTGGAGTTACTTGTTGAAAGATTCACATAGAAGTGTTTTTCTGCCTAAGAGAAGCCAGGCTTTTAACTGCAATAGAATACACACCAAAAAAATTTGCTTAGAACCCGAATATATATTCATAAATATTTTCCACTCTGTGTTTTGCATTGGTTTGGGATATATGCTGTGCTGGAAAAGGAGCAACATATTTTTCTGGCTGTTCCAATATTTGCCTATTGTGCTTTAGACTTTCAGCAGCAAGAGTTAAACGTGCTGTGCTGCTGGAGCTCCTTTATAGCTCCTTTATCTATTCCACATAAATGTGGGATAAATGGGGTGAGTAAACAATCAAACATTGTTTTTCTTTTTGTTGGCCTTTCCTACAGCTCTGGAATGTTATAGTGAACATATGCTTTTACGCAGGATAATGACGTAAAAGTTGTGTTTGATTGTCTATGCCCTTCACAAATCACAAAAACTGATTTCATAGCACTCCATGCAATCAAAAACCACAGCCATGCAGCACTGGAAATACAGCACTTCACTGTGAATTGGGCAGCATATCTGAAATATTCACACTTAGAAAATTTATGTCTGATACTTGGATCACCTGAACCTGTTGATTAGAAGGTAAATGTGAAGTGTAAGTAAACTTTGCAGGCCACAAAGATTTGTGAATATTGCTCGATAACAACAATGAACCTAAAACCCGAAATATGGTGCCATTTTCCGTATTTTTTTTACTATAATAGTACCAGGAAAGTTTTCTGGTTCTAGGAAAATCATCAGTGAGTGTAAACTAGAATGCTGTCATGGCAGAAGAGTGCCACAGCTTTTCTAGCTGTGTGTATTTTAAGAGTCTGTTAAGTAGGTAGTAAATATGAGAAATAAATATAGTACTATGGTACACCTTTTCCTCACAGGAGATTTCAGAATGCTTTACCCTCTATAAATATCCATCAGCTTTCAATTTGTCATTGGCTCTTTCCCATCATAAAAGACATCTCTTGCATAAGCTTTTGTACTCTGATTTTGAATGTGTAGGAAATAGAGAGCTAAATTCAGAAAATGCAAATATTATTCCTCTGCCTTTATGTTTGCATGAAAAGAAAGCAGTATAGCTGTTGATGGTATGTAGCATCACACAACATGCATCTGACCTGACATGATTCAGTGATTACAAATTAGGAAATTATGTCTCATTCTGCTCAATATGTTACATTAATGCAATTTGCTAATTATTTGTATAGGACAAAATTAGACAGCTTTTTGTATCCTGTATCTTATGTCACTTGAGGGGACATGCCTGAAGTTGTAGGTGGTCAGAGTCTAGTTCAGCTCTGTTGTTTATAGGTGGAACAATATTGACATCAAAACTCGAGAGCTTTCATGGTAGAATTTTAAATACCATCTTGTTTCTTGTTGACTTGAGAAATACTGTTATACATAATAACATTTAGCAAGAACTTTGAGGTCCCAGTAAGGTAAAGACACCTGTTGAGCTCTTCCTTCTGGTGTGGTCTGACAGTGGGCAGCTGTGGTTTGAATCTTTCCCAGAACCCAGTCACGCAGCAGCCAGCTGCTGCAGAAGTTGTGCACAGAAGTGCTGAGGGCTTGCTTCACAAAGTTATGTCACAGCAAACTGGGAACAGCTTTCTTCCCAACTAAATTCAGAAAATGGCATTCTTGACCTCTCCTGAAATTTGAGGGTGCAAATGAAGAGATGCACAAGTAGCCCTCTGCTCCTGCTGCCCACCACTGCTGCTGCCAGTCGTGCTACATGGAATGCAGATGTATTTTGTATGCCTTTATGTACCTCGTCATCATTTAGTTCCAGCCAGCAACTAAACATTGCTCAGCTGCTGGCTGACACAGCCCCCTGCTGTGGGGCAAGGAGGAGAATCAGAAAAAGGTAAAACCTACATTAAGATACGTAAAGTTTATAACTGATGCAAAATGTACTTATAAAAATTATAGTAATAATTCTTTTAAAGGGAAAGAGAGAGAAATAAAACCCAAGCAAGGAAACTGATGTCCAGTACAGTGCTCACAACCCACTGACCAATGCCTGTCCCATCCCCAAGCAGGGATCAGCCCCTCCTGTCCAACTCCCGCCAGTGCAGGAACTGGGCAGGCCTTCTGTGATGTGGGATATCCTTTGAGCAGTTTGGGTCAGCTGTCCTGGCCAAGCTCTCTCTTGCCTGCTGTGTATCTGCTCCCTGAGAGAATGAGGCTGAAAAGTCCTTGACTGAGAGTGAGCACTACAGAGCAACAGCTCAAGCATCAGCGTCATCAGCATTCTGCTGAATCTGAAACACTGCACTGTGCCAGCTGCCAGGAGGAAAATTAACTCTATCCTAGTCCAAACCAGGTCAGTGCTGCTGACAGACAGCTAGGACATGTGCAGGTATTTTTAACGCCTCTTGAATACACAATTTTTAAAGTGGCCTTGAAGTTTGAAGAAAATAAAAAAGAGAAAACCTTCTCCACACCTAAACCAACAGAAACTCCAGTTAAAATCTTCACTGCCTGAATTAAGTGTGCTGTGAGATCAAGTACATTGTTTGTTGCTTGCAACACATTTTCCATTAGGAGTATGGCAATGTGAAAAATGCATTTCGGGCAAAAGAAATAGCATATCTTGGCACTGTGGCTTAAGTAGATTTCCTCTTCATTGAATAGATAAATGAAGTTCACATAATGTGTTACTGAAAGTGTTGTTTCAACTGCTGCTCTATTTTACTGTGATACCCACAGGAAATAGTCCATCTCTGGTACTCAACATCAAATCCAGTTTCCAGCTGGGACGTTGTACCTGCTACATACATTTCAATGTAGCCCCGTTTTTTCAGCGTATTTCTCTTTTATATGTAAAATATTGTTGGACTGCAACTCAGAAACAGTGGTTTATCTCATTGCTAGTGGTAGATAATGGTTCTGTGAAACAGCAGAGATTGCACTGACAAAATGGTATGAAAATATTTTCAAATGAGGAAGCAGAGGAGTGTTAAATATAAAGTTAAATTTCATTGTAAGTGAGAGTTGTATAGATGGGTATTTTTCTCTTGTCCAGTAGGTATTGCAGATACAGAGTTCATTGCAAGTTAGTTTCAATGGTTTTTAGTGTTTCTGGGAAACTTTTATTTAATTAAAATGGCACTGAAACGATTTTTTTTCCTTATTTTGGAATGTTGGCGAAGCTCATATTGTAAATTATAATACTGAACAATAAATAGTTCAAGAAAAGATTGCTTGATCTCTGGAGGAGCAGTAAGAGCGAGAGTGCGCCTATTTCACTTTAAACTTAGTAGATCGGCCAGTTTTAGCTACTTATTTTTCACAGAGCTTGACAGCTTTAATTTAATTTCCAAAATATTTTCACTGAAAGGAGTTGTGGTGCTGGAAACCAAAGCCTCTTTTTCTGCATTGGATCTTCCCGAGCTCCCCAGATTTGCAGAGATGATTTTAGGCTTTGTTCTGATGAACATGATGTAGAGCTAGAGTTTTGCAGGGTCATCCAAGGTGATCTGAGGGTTGTGGAAATGTTCTTGTTGACTTAAACACAGCTCAGACCAGACCTTCAGGAGGAATGTAGGGCAGTGCACATATATGTGGGAGAGAGGAAGGAGGGAGAAAAAAAAGCTGAAGGAACCACTCACTTTATTCCATAAAGAAGTAGGTGCTAAAGAGGTAGCTCCAGAGTGACTGTGGTTGTTTGACTTTAGCTATCACATAATTTCTGTGTGGGCTCATTCAGTTCTCTCTGGAGAGATATGGAACTTCCCATGACTTAACCAAAAGCACAATTCTTCCTTCCACTCCCAGGCTGTATAAGTTTTTCTGGTTTCTTTTTAAGAATAAAGAACTGTGAAATGAGAGGGATTGAACTTCCAGCTTCCAAAGAGGTGCTTTGTAACTCATTTGTTTTCTTAAAATCTGTATGCTTTGCTAAAGCACAAAAGCTTTTAACTTGGCTCCTTGAAGACAGAGTATTTTATCAACTGCTGTGTCTTTTATACATTTTGAAATAAGTTAGCCTTGCCTGCAATACTAATGGGCATCTGTCTCTTGAGGGACCTGCTTTACTTTGTAGAGAGAGGTATTTACAATGAGCTGTAAGAGAAAAGTTTTTTCTCATCTGAAATAGAGGGTCTATTTTTCATTTTCAGCATTCAATTAGAGCACTAACAGCTTCTTGGAGAACACTATATCCAGCATAAATCATATTTTACTGTAAAATAATGCTTATTTCTCTCTTATCACTCAGTATCTGTTGGTCATCCACACATTTATGAGCCTTTTTTACTCAGACCTTTCTTCTTTACTGAACAGGGACAGGAAGGGAGACAGACTTAACAATTGTCCCATCACAACTTTGACAGTCATTAAATGTCATCATAACAAGACACATTCATATTTCATGTCACCAGCTGTTGATAAGTGCTTTTGAATTTGTGGCTCCACTGCGCAATATTTCATTAGAAACCGCCTGTGAGGCTTGGAGCTGCCATACCTAATGACAAGGCTCTGCTTGGCCCACACTTGAGGTCCAGTCCAGATAAACACAGGCATCTGAAACTGGAAAAAAAGGGCAAGTTGCAGATCCTGCTTTCAATAGGGAGTAAATGCCTGCTCAGGAGTATTCAGAAAAAAAACCTAAAAGTTGTGAAAATTTATTTTCAACTTTTGTCAGGGTAAGAATAGATAGGAAATAATCTTGCTTGATTTAACTTTTCTAGCTTTCAGTCTACCATCTTTCACTACCACTTGACACATAAAAGATGCAAACTATACATGATTGGTAGAACTACACTAGTTTCTTCAGTACCTGTGAGGTGAAGACAGCTGTGCTTGAAGCCCTTCAGTCCAAGCTGTGTGCTGGGCAGGGAGGCCTAGAGGAAGCTCCTGCACCTCAGCAGGGGAAAGAAATGGTCATTAGTAACCTAATGGGATTCTGTCATCTCTTTTTAACTTGGCAAAGTTCTTATTCTGGAGATGGCATTTACAGGCTGTCTGGAGACATTCTGTCTCTTTGCACTGGCTGGCTGACACTGCTGAAGCTGGGAAACCACAGAGGAACCAGGCAAACTCAGTATTTTCTCAGAAACTGTTTCACAGCAGTTAATTGTTAGGTACTCAAAAACCTGAGCACAGTGAAGATTTAGCCACCAATAGGAAATCTAATACCTTTCCTGTAAAAGAGATTACACATATGTGTGTATGTATATCCATACATCTGTGTGCATATGTATGTATAAATGCATATATACATAGATATATACACAAATATACATATATACATATGTATATAAATATTAGTATGAGTCAAGATGAGTCATGAAAGCTCAGTGAAGCTGCTGAGGACAATGGCTGTTATATGTTCAGTCTGAAAAGTAAAGCAATCTCCTTTACTGAGAGCCAGGAGAGCAGTGGGATATTTAGAGTAAAGCCAAAGTTGAGCAAAATAGATCAGGAAATTTTGGCACCTGAATGCTAAAAGTCGTGTCAAGAAGCTTATACAAAAGACTTTAAGCTAAGGAAAAGCTAAATATAGAAATAAGTAGTAAGAAAGCCTGGCAGCAAAAGCAAGAGGTGGCAATATGACCTTGAAAACTACATGACAAGAGAGTTCCTTCGGCTGATGTGCCAGCTGGAATGAGGCAGGGAATTTGGATTAAAGTATGCTAACATTAGGGTTCTAATATACAGCTATCATAACCTACAGATGCCCAAATCAGGACTCAAGTTCCTTGTCCAAACAGAAGCAATCTAAAAGATCCTGGAAGGACATTCAAAACTGTCCATACAGTGCCAGTAGAACACATTCATTTGAGTCCTTACAATAAATCAACCTTCAGTTTAGGTGCTGCAGCCCAAGAGGAAGTGGGGAGGGAAGGTGAAGGGAAGATCAGTGAGCAGAATTACAAGCAGCATGACACGTGGTGTCCATGGGTAGTGACACATGGAAATATTTAACAGCGTAAGCAGACCTTTAGTTAGACTCTTGAAATTGTTTCAGACAGTTGTTTTATGGACTATATCTGCTATGGGCAATGGGAATAAACTATGTGGTGTCTGCAAGCTTTTAGCTTAATTTATATATTGAAAGCTGAAAAAGCTAAAAAAAAAAGAAAAAAGTTTACAAGGATTTTGTTAATAATATTTCTGTACCAAGTGTGATAGGCTTAGACAACCAGAAGAATTTATCAAGCAATCACTTTCTAAATTGGATCAGAGCTTAAATTAAAACATGCATTTTCATTTTCATTGAGACTCGGCTACAGGAATTAAAAATACAATTTCTGGCTAGTAATGCATTTGTTTAAAAGTCCCTTGAATTTAATAATTAGATGCAGTAGAGATGCTTCTCGTACAAGCTGCCATGCAGCACTACTTTAGTGATGGAATATGGTCAGTTCCAGTAATGTCTGTGAGCACTGGTCTTTACTGGTCCTCTTTACACAAGACCTCATCTTTCACTCTTCCACAACTATAAATTCAATTTCTGCTAGAAGGAGTGTAATAACATGTTAGATATTTTCTAACTTGAGTTAACAAAGTTATTTTTGATTGAACTGACAGACTATATGCCTGGAGGTTCTAAACTGGCCTCCAATTTCATCATCATTTATTTTGACAGACTATATGCCTGGAGGTTCTAAACTGGCCTCCAATTTCATCTGCCATGTAAAATATTACTGGATACAAATGTCTGTTTATTTAATGAGATATAGGACAGACCTTTGCTGTGCATGAACCTAAAGGAATGACTGACATGAGTATGAAAAATATGGATATTGAACAAATAAAACCATAGATTTTTTTTCCTAATATATTTTGGTCTATATAGTTGAACTGCAAAATTTCAGAGCCCACTCTAAATTTTCATTCCGACAAAAAATTTCATGTTCTGGGTGCTTTGGCTTTAAGAGCAGGGAATTTAGCTGTAGTGACTCAGACCGTGAATGTATCCTGTCTGTCACCTCCTGCTCAAGTTGTCGCTGTGTTAATCAAGGTGAAAGAATAATCCTGCTGCAGGATCCCATCCTGGGCCAGGGGTGCTTCTTCTGGAGGTTTAAAGCCTGAGCTCTGTTATTTGACACTGCATAGCTAAAAGTGTTATCTGTCCATTTAGCCTTCTAAAAGCACTGCAGATCATGTCACACAGCAAACCTGAGTTAGTGTAATGTTACAAAAAAGTAATGTTTCCTTTTCTTCCCTTTCAGTTTATATTTCCATTTACTGCCTTTCTGCTTGGACTGTGCTGGAGATTTACAGGAAAGCTCTGGCCAGATATTCAGGGACTTTAATAATGTTCACTGCTGTGTGACCATTATTGATCTGCACCAAGCATAACAGTTGTATAAATACAGATAATTGAGAAAGCTTAATTTCATTAGTAAAAATTAATGGGCATACTCTGTACTGAAAAGATAATTTTGCATAAAAGTAATTAGGGCAATCAATTTGATTCTCCTCAGTCATGTGCAGTTTGCCACATTTCCTGAATCTTTCTCTTCTACTTCCGAGCTGCAGAATTCTAGCTTTTTATTTCTATACTTGTTTCTATTTCTCAGTTATAATCAGTGCTTTATCCTTCTCTTAATCTCCTTGGCATATGATAATTGCTCATTAAAATGTGCATCTCTAAGTTTGTAGATGATCCTGGGCATAACTAAAACAATACACTTTGTGGAAAAAAATTACTGTTTGATTCTGCAATTGTAGTTGCTATGTTGTCTTAATCTAAATAACTTTCTTTTGATGATCTATGAAAAAAGCATTTATCTTTGTAGTTAGTGTATAGCAACAATGTAACAATGACAAATAAAGCTATTAAAATGCCAGTAAGTTTTGAATATACAACCAAAAGTATCTATAGACAGGTTTATTAAAAATTAAACCCTGCCTTTTAAGAAATTTTAGTCATGAAACTAGTTATTATTAAGATTTAGATTTAGATTATGATACATATTTCTTCAGAATTTAAATTATTTTACTTCAGTGCAACCATTTAGGAGAAATGTGCTTGAACTTTTAATCCAATAGCAGATAACACAGTATTTGTCTGATTATTATAAACTGGCTGTGTGACTTGAGCACCAGAAATAATATATTACAAATGTCAAATTAACATCCAGCTTCTGGAACCTTTGCATAGACTACTATGACTAAATAATTGGCTATGGTTTCCAAATCTGGAATTAAAAAAAAACACAAAACAACAAATATAAAAACAAAAATATAAAAACCATTATTTTTAAGCAGAGAAGAATGTCAGCTTTTGAGACACATCCTTTAATTAGAAATTGTACAGGAGTTTGCCAAGACACAACTGTAATATTTAGGAGGGAAAGGGTTTATTAAAATCATTTGCTTCCCATAAGGTGAAGATTTGGTGTTTACATGATCCCAGTATACAATCTGAAGATAATGGCACAAATTTTTAGGAAAATATTGTTCCAACTCTCTTCAAAGGATCTTTTCAAGCAGTTGTGACTGGTGGCTAGCAGGAGTGTCGCAGCACAGGCAGGGCTGGTGGAGGCTCAGGGCTCAGCTCTGGCCAGCCTTGTCCCAGCAGGGCAGGTGCCAGGAGGTAACACCTGCACACCAGGGACTGAATATGCAGATTGCACCCATGTTTGTGTCTGTGTGTGCTGGGGACATTCAGCTGGCCACTGAAGCATGAAGGATTCTAAATGTGTGTGCGTTTGTGTGTGTTGTGTGTCTTGCTTTTCAGAGGTGAAGTTCTAGAAATGAGAAATGCAAAATTAGGCTCCATTAGCCCATCTTCTGGCCTCCAGGTCTATATTCTGTCAAGTCTTTGGTAACTGTTCTTAACAGCCATCCATTATCTTCCTGTTAAAATCTCTCTTGAGTTTTGGTATGCTTATCTGCTGCACCAACTGTCTCTTCCATTTATTTTTTCCTCCTGAAAATGCTTCAAGTTACACCCACATACCTGAGTAAATAAGTAGAAAGCTTGGTGGATTAGATCTTAAAACATTTTGGCTACCCAGAGTTCAGGCATGTGTTTCTATATCAGGCAATTTTTCCATTAGTTTTATGTGTGCTGAAATGGGGCTGTGACACAGCTGAATTTCAGAGCCAGCTTTTAAGAGGAGGTATGTACACATTTAATAAAATTGTCTCAAACACTTTCTATGGCTTTTGCAGTAATTGAATCAACCCAGAAAATCAACATTGGAATGTTGCCTTTCATCAACTGAAAGAGAAAAAAGGAAATTTTTTAGAAAGTCATAGTGGGGGAAAAAAACATATTTTGGAATAATTTGGGGGATACTGAGCCAGTGAAATTATTTCAGCTACATTTTGGAGCTTTTTCTGAGGCATAACTTATGCTCAAGAAAACTGAATAGTATTTGGTGATATACTGCTTAATGGCTAAGCCAGGATTCAAATACACCCAACCTTTTTTTCTTAACAGTTCAACCTGTCTGTACTTTTAATTAGTTTTATGATGAAAAACAGAAACTAAAACTGTTGCTCCAGCAGAAAATCCACTTTTATGCTTGAATGGTCAGCTATAATGATTATGCAAACTAAAATTACGTACATTTCCTTTTTATTGCTCTAACTACAGAGAACACACTACTTTGCTGCAACCTCAAGTTCTTTCATTTTCTATTTCTTTTTTTAAAGAAAGCAAAGCATTTTTAATTCTAAAAATGAGGGGTTTTCCCCACTTACATTTTTGCAAATATTTCAACAGTCTCAGTGATTTCTTAGAAATCTTTAGATTTTTTTTTTTCTCAGCTTCACATATTTTGATAACATCTCTACTGCAGCTACTGATTAGATAGGGAAAATTCAGTACCTGATCCTGAAAGTACTATGACTTTTCCATGTATTGTTTTTTTAAAAATCTTATCTTTGTCATGATCTTAGGGCTGAGGTGACACATGGCAGAACCGTCTTAACTGCATGAAAGATAACAATTCTTTAGAATCTTTACAATTCTTTAGAATTAGGTCAGAAATATGCTACTGAAACAAAACAAAAACACAACAACAAAAACAAACACTCCCCAGAACAGGAGAGCTCGAGCATGTCTGCGGGAGAGCTCTGGTTGGTACAGCTACATCCTGCAGTGATGCTCAGAAAAAACCTTGAAGTGAAAAAAGAAAATAAGACTGAGCCTGAGGGGGGAAAAAACACTAGGATGTGGCCAAATATGTCAGGAAGATTAACAGCTTGGTTGAAAACTTGGATTGATCTTAGTGTCTGCCATACACATTCCTGAGTTAAAATCTGAATATTGTGAGTAAATTCTTTATCATTGTGGTTCTTACCCTTTTGAAGTTGACTGAGCACTTGCGCCCTCTTGCAATAACCTGTACTGGATGCTAGATTTGGTGTTTTCCAAAGAAGTCTGAAACTTCTAAAGGATCATCACTTAATCTATTTAATTTATTTTTTTTTTAATGTTAGAAGATATGTTCACTCATTCCTCACAACACTGACCTATTCTCCGAGTCCCCTGTCCAATTTTGCCTAAAGTGTGATCTTTATCATGGGACACTTGGTCACATCTTAAAACAAAGTTCTGAAATGGAATCTGAGACAAGCATCCCAGATTTAAAACATGTACTTTCTGCCTCTAAAAATGGTGTAAAATTGTAATGGGAAAATAAAACCTTCTACTTTCAGAAGAACTCTAGGCATTGATCTAAGGAATTGATGATCCCAATTCAGGGAATGAGGACACAGATATTACCATGGTATGTCTGAAATGGTCTGTCACAAAGATAACACGGCAGCTACTTTTATGACAAATGTTTTTTATTTCAAAAGTTACAGTTCTATTAAACTGATAAATAAAAGCACTTGGATTAGATTTTTCTGCCTCTCCTCCACCCAGAGAATTAAATCTTTACTTTTTAGCCAAAGTATCGGTAGTCTATTAATGTGCATCCATAATTAAGTAAATCTGGTACTGTGAGTATTTAATTCTTTGGGGCTTCTTCAGCTGCCAGCAGAGACCCATCAGTGAGGGCAGGGAGATTTCCTGACCCTCTGCATGGAGGTGCTGAGTCTGCTTTGTATTTTTAGTGTATTTTTTCAGTCACTACACAGTTCTCTGTCAGTAGTGAAAGTTCTTCAGACTATCTCAAGATTCTTAAATTGATTACTTGAGAAAAAGCTTCCACCAGAACTTGTACTCTTGATTTTTTAAACCGTGATATGTGTTTAAAGTTGCTTGAGGAGCTGTACTCAAAAACCCTTGCAAGCAGTGAAAAATCCTTAAACACTGGCTGTTTCATGATTTCTTGGTGTCCTTGTACTACAGAAAGAGCAGAAAGTCACAGGGAAAGTGCTCTGTTTAGGAAGTTCCTACCTATCTCTATCTTGTTTCAAAACAAGACGTGATTTGTTATTTATCTGTTATCTGCCATCCAAAATGTCTTATAATCCAAATATCATTAAATGCAGAAAGGCTCCTTGGCCATTCTCTAGATGACTCTATCTGCCTGTCTGTTTAGTTTGTTAAAATTTCCCATTCTAACACAATCCATATGGAATCCATATGGATAGCATTTATGGAAACAAAAATGGCAATACATGACACAGGTACTCATCTATTTATCCTTTTGCTGCTTTCATACCAAGCACTTCAGAACAATTCCTGTCAAATTTCTTTATTCCCAACATAAGAGATAAAAAAACACAGCTACGTGCACTTTATAAATATATATATAAAGTCTTTTTTCTTTTTACTGCATCTCATCAAAAGTTGATACAACACATTGGAGCTGTATTATCTACACAGCTTGTGATAACAAAGACCAAAATTGTTTAACTTCTTTATTTTGATGTATGTAGCATGAGTTTGGCAGTGTGAGTTGTTGTTCCCAGCCAGTATACCTTAGAAGGTTCTTGCTATTCCCCACAATTAAACTCTTGAAGGCTTGAACTATCCATAAATGCGTTCTCTTAATTATTTACTTTTTTTGCATGACTAGAAAATAGCAGTTTCATAAAATGAAAACTCTGAATCTGTAGTCTGCAGACTAGCAGAAATTTAATAGATAAATGGAATTCAGGTTAAATGATATCACAGAGCAGAAACTACCTGGTTCAAACTGAAATTCCCTGTGATTGGTACAGATATTCCTGTTATATCTGATTGCCCAATAACAGAGTGCATTTCACAAGGGTCACTTAAATCCTAGACTTTATAAAATTTGACATCTCTCTATTGATGTGTTGTAGGTTAACCAAAGGTCTGATCTGAAGTACTCTGAAGTAAATAGAAACCTTAGTGCTGATTCCAGTAAGCTATTTTCTAGATTTCAAAAAATTTCAGTCTTTGGTGAATTTATCTGGATAAACCTAGACCTGAGAGTTAAAAACAGGGAACAATGAAGTTCTTTGACACTGGATTGTCAATAGTGTGATGAGGTTTAACTTTCAGCAAAGAACTCTGCTGAGCTGGAGACTTAAGAGTCATAGAATAACTTAGATTGAAAAAGCCTCTAAAATCATCAGGTTCAGCCATTTACCAGCACAACCAAGTCCACCACTAAACCATGCCCCTAGTGCTACATCCACACATCTTCTAACTCCCTCCAGGAATGGGGGCTCCACAGCTGCCTGGGCAGACTGTGCCTGTGCTTCCATTACATTGGCAACCCTTTCAGTAAAGGAATCTTTCCTGATATCCAATCTAAACCTTCCCTGGCACAACTTGAAGCCATTTCATCCTGTCGTTTGTCATCTCAGAGATGGGGCCAATGGCTCCAGCCTCCTTTGGGTGGTGTCAGCCACCCACCCAGCAGTGAAGAATATTCCTATCCAAGCCATTCTCCAAGAGAATGCTGCGGGGAAACAAGAAAATATCTTTATTAAATTCCAGGTAGACAACATGAGCAGACTTCTCCTCATCTGCTAAGCAAATTAATTTCTTTTGTCACAGAAATGAATATAGCAACTCTGTGAAGTGAGGAGGCAGCAATGTGGTGATTTTGAGGTGTGGTGCATCATTGCAGTGCTGTATTAATTGTGAAGACATTTGAATACTTATTGGAGTTTCAAGTTTGTGCTGTCTCTTCTGAATGCTGTCTCAAAGGTGTTAATCTTAGCAGCACTGGACAGATGACACAGTCTCAATTCCTTCCTGAAAGGGCTGTTACATTGCATAGTGATTTCTGGGCAGCCTGAACTGGTGCAACTCAGTCAGCCTAAAATATCTGCATGATTGCATTGAGCTGGGCATTGGGAAACTTAAACAGCTTTTTCAGCTTTGGAGTTTGTGTTAAATCTGCAGAGCCATCAGATGTTGGTATATTCCTGCTTGTACTGAGTGAAAGGCATATCTCCTTAGCCACCTTTTATCTCTCTACTTTTCTCTGCCCACCCACCTCTGCCTTGCTTTCTTCTGGTTTTCCTCTCTCTTCTTTTGTCCAACAGCTGGATTTATGCCATTCCTGAACCAAGCTAGGTTCCTAGTCTATGCCATTGTGAAGACATCAACTATTCATTCCTGATGAGCATAAGAAAAACAACAAATAAAAGATATTTGGCTGGACAGTAATATTCAGTTAGATTTGGTATAAATTTATATTGTTTTTGACTTATGCCAAGATAGCAAAGTTGATACTAAAACAGGCCTAATCCCTATTGTTTGTCAAATTAATAAAAAAAAATCTTTTTCACATTAGATGTATGGTAACAAGGAAGTCATTTTATAGTAGGAACTGAGCTTCATTAATGTTGGTAAATCTCTGAGATATCAGAGCAAAAAATGCAAACCATTCTTTATTAGGAGTATTGCGGCACTTTTGTATTTCAAGATAATTTATGCTTGCTTAGCATCCAAGTTGATCTCTACACCTCCCAATAAACAATTTTTTGAGATTTATTACTTCACATATATTCAGTAACCTAAGCAAATATGGATTGCAAAGAAATATGAGGGTTCCAGAGTTCATTGCCTTTGCACATTTACAAGTCTCATTGTCTTTGATGAATTAATCAGAGTAGTAAGAATCAGACAAGGAAGTTTATTGGATAGGGTAGAGCTGAAAAGTCAGGAAACTTGCAAGTCTAGTGAAAATGATTTAATAAAATCAGCCAGTTTCTAGTGCATTCTTTTTGAATTATATGTCTCCTATGGCACAGTGAAGTTTAAAATCCTTACCAAACCTTAGGATCATTCATGCTTTGACTGAAACTTGAACCTGGAGCACAGCAGTTGACAAGACTCAAGTGCAAAGAAGGATGAACTTGAGTGAAAGCAGAGGCATGAAAGCTGTAGCAAAACAAGAGTATGAACACTTGCTGGCAGGTAAGAAGTGCAGCTGTGAAGTTTTGAACAGCTTCAAGTGGTGTGGGAAATATAGCAGTAACACTACTTTTCAAACATTGATCTGTCTGTCTGTGTCTTTCAAACATTTGTTTTTCAGTAGTTAGGGTTTCATTGCAAGCAATGCATTTTCAATAATATCTCAACAGAAAAAAAGTTGTACTGTAGTAGTACTAAATTGTTCTGTTTATTGGGGAAAATATTATGCACTACAGCTTTTATTTGTTATTGAAAAATAAATCTTAGGTGTATCGAGTTTTCTGTCCATCAGAAAGTTCTTTTTGAACCAAGTGACTTAGTGATCCCAGTTTTCCAGTAATGACTCTGATAGTGGCAGAAAGTTCTGAATTCTCACCTCATTTCAGGATCTCATATAAAAAAGGTTTTGTGGCTTACCTCAAAACACTTTGAGGTTGCTTTGAGTGCCATGACTTATTTTTTCATGCTGTTTTGTGCTTTGTAGAAAAAAATGTAATTATAGACAGACTTGTATCTGATAGAAATGAGGAGCCAAACTTCTGAATTAATTTAAGATGTTGATGACTGATGTTAATATATGGCATTTGAACATATTGATGTTCCTCCAGTGAAACTGCCTGGATAAAAATTAATTGTGTTGGTTGAAGAAGCCTTTCAGGCTTCTGGTCCAGAAATATAATCTTACTTTTTTTAGGAAGAAGTGCGCTGCCCAGTCTGGCAAAAACCTTACAGCAGTTCCCAGTCAGTTCCCCAGAGCTTTCCCTGCCCTCCTGTGCAACAGGAGTCTGGGAGCACAGGGGTGTGGACACCCAGCCTTCCTGGGCTGCACTAGATTTAGAGTGAAACTGGTAGTTAAATATGTGCCATATCATCAAGAAATACAATAAAAGAATGATTAACACTGGCACAGGTTGCCCAGAGAGGTGGTGGATGCCCCATCCCTGATAATATTCAAGGTCAGTGTGCACAGGGCTCTGTAAATAATTTACATATTTTTATATTATAACATCCTCAACAAAGCTGCCATGCTTTCCATTTGTTGTTTTTGGTGTTTGGGGATTTTTGTGGGATACAGGGGTATTGCCAATCATCAAGAACTATCAGTATAAATATTTATTCTATTTAAAAGAGCTTCAGAGAAAGTGAAGGGATAATTGGGATGTTCTGCTAATGTTTGGTATTAGATTTGCAGTGAGATAAATTATATTTTATATATCTGCTTTCTTATTTTCTTCATTCTTATATGCTAATGATTATTGCTATGCAGTATTATTTTGACTTGGAACAGGGAATTTCTTAACAGATAAAGAATTGTTTCATTTAGGTTATCTGTAACAGAAATGTAAGCAGTGGGAATTTTTGTCTCTGATCTATGAGACTTTTGTTATATCTAAGATGTTCATTGAAGGATTTGATATCTTATTCTGCAGCAAAATAGAACTTGTTAATACTACTGCTCTTACTTAACTTTCTACAACCGTTTTGTATTCAGAAAAAATCAATCATACATATACATATACATATAAAACCATGGTTATATAGGTGGGTTAATCATAACTTTTTCATTTAGGAACTTATATCACTGAAGGTGCTTTCATAAATTTCTTGTACTGAGCCTATGCAATGATCTGGCCTGGGAGTATGCGTGGGCAGAAGATAAAATCTGAATCTGGTTTTCATCACCTCTTATTTAAAATGTTTCTCAGTTTGAAAGTTCTCTTAAACTGCATTGCAAAGTGAAAAAGGTGCTTGTTTATGTTGCTGAGGTAATTTCAGACTAAGAGGGAGTGATTACCAACATAACATTACTGATGTTGATTAGGCACTGTACTTTTATTTTTCTCAATTTTCAGGGAAACATTAGTTACATTTGCATCTCATTGCTAAATGAGATAGGAAAGAAGTTCTATGAATTTATTTTCGTAACATCATGGTAGAGTTAAGATTCTTTAAATAGCAAGGCAACCTATTAAACATGAACGATTTTGAAAATAATTATATCCATTTTAATGAGGGGAAAATACTCTCATTGCACCACTCTTCTGCTACACAGTATGTTTATAATCAGCGTTTTAATTTCTGCCTTCCACACCAAATAGTCTTGAGTGCTCACAGAGCACAAGCTGTGGGAGGAGCTCACACCTGAGTGGTACTGAGGGGAGGCCACACTGCCCTGCCCATATGGACTAACTGGAGCAGGGTTATTCAAGGGATAAATGTGAAATTTGAGTTTAAGTAGACTTAGAGCTCCATTTTAGCACATTTTTTGGTCAGAGTATGAGGTCTGGTAACACTCTACCTTGAAGAGACATACTAAATATGTTAGGAATAGTATTAAAGCTCTGATTTTAATAAGAGGGACTGTAATTCCATCATAAATGATGGAAGGTATGGCTGACACCATTTTCCTGGTGTTTGAGTAACGTAATGCATTTAGTGAATAAAATGAATTCATTATAAAGAAAATATTGCTCACACACTATAATTCAGACTGGAAAGCTCTATTTACTCAATTGGACGCAAGCTTTTCATAAAACAGATGCATAATTTATGTCACTTTTTGCTGCTAGCTGTTTATATGCCTTCTGCTATCCCATAGTCCTTCTCAGATAACTATTTACAATTTTATACAGAAAGAGATTAAATGCCTCATTGAAGGTCACACAGGAAGACAAACAAGACCAGGAATTAAACAGAGATCTGTAATAATTATCTAGTTTTATATTTACTTAACGTAATTTTCTAGCACTTCAATTATGGCTCTTTGGTTGGGCAATAGCCAAAGCCAAGCCACCTTTCCTAGCCTGACAGGAGACCTGTGTTTTACTCTTACAGTTAATGTTTCCTCCATGATGACAAGCTACAATCAGAACCAAAGATTGTCTTAAACCAGACTGTGTCATAAACTCGTGTGATTTTCACAATATCTAAGCTCTTCACAAGATCTGATAGAATGTTATTTGATATAGTTTCAAAATCAAAAGTTATATTTTGTCAGGCATCATTTTGCCAGTGAATTTTTCAACAGACTTTCACTTTAAATAACTAGATACTTCCTATTCTCTGGAGAAATACATTCTCTGAGGAGGTGTATTTACCTTTTTCCTTGCCAATTCAATGACAGAAATATGAACTGAGAACATAGAGGGATGAGAATAAGAAGTAAAATTCAAATGGCCATTGCTTTTTCTTGCATTGTAATTATTTTATGCTTGAGTGGATAAACAAATAAACACAGTTCTCTCTTTAGTTTTTGTAATTTCTGAGATTTAGCAGTGGTAACACAGACACTCTGGATATTCTTTGTGTATTTGTGAAGACCTGAGCATGTATTTTAGGTTGTAGTATCTTATTGGAAAAGAATTTATCTCTGCTGAGTCCTCTTTAAAAGCAAACCCAAAACCTCACAATATTTTTCTGAGCTTTTCTGTTCATCTTAGGTACATGAAATTGTTCAAAAACAATGGATGATATTTTTTTTTTTTATATTTTCACATCTGGTCTCATTTCAAAGAAACAGCTAGTAAGTTCCAGGGCATGGATTATTCCCCTGGAAGTCAGCTGTGTTTCCAGCATACCCTTCACAGCTGTTTGACCTTGCTGCTTTCCTGCCCATAAAAGCCGTATTTGCTGTAGAACTGCTGCCTCTATGAGAAACAATCCATCAGTTTTACAGATGCTACAAACACTTCAGTTCTCCACAAAGTTAACAGTATCACAGGAACTCTCACATTACCAGTTCTATTTTCAAATAATTGACTTAGGAACAAGTATTATTTGGCCCAGCTTATGGCCCCGTCAGACCACGTAAGTCATGGCACAGAGCGTGGGGCACAGGAGAGCTCCATGCATGTCACAGCAAGCTGGGACCTGGGCCCTCTCTCATTTCCCAGCTCAGAGCAAGGCAGGACTTTTAGGTCAGTCACAGAGGAAATAGATCAAGTTTGTGGTGAGGTTAAGCCTAGACTAGCCAATTTAAAAGTAGAGGATTAATTTCTTGGAGCATGGATGCTACAGACTGGTTTCCATGTCTTGAGTACCCACCTAGAGGACAGGGTCTTTTTTGTTCTACATCAGGGAAGATGGGATGGTTTTGTTTGTTCCTTTGTTTTTGTGGGGGTATTGTTTTGGCTTTGAGTTTTTTGGTGTTTTTTTTTTTTTTTTTTGTTGCTGTTTTTATTTTTTAAAATTAGTGTTATTTTTTAGCACTGTAAAAAACATCCCAGAGCTGCAGGTGAAATATCCACACCAAGAAAAGTCTTACATCTTTGAGTGTTCTCTCAGAAAGCCCCTGCAAGCTGAAAAATAATGTTAATTAAAAGGTGGTCATGTGCTCTAGACTGGGTTAATCTAATGAGGAACTGCTCTAAAATTTGATCTGCTGCCTGTGAGCTCCATTCTTCCTAAGCACAGATGATCTGAGCCCAGACTCAAGAGGTCAGCAACATGGGTGCAGGGTGCCAGGGCCCACCAGCAGTTGAGTAAGGGAGATTTTTTTTTAAGCAGCATTTGAGCTTAATGCCTGAGGCATTGCTCCATTGATGTTAGAATGCCTCTCTCTGCTAGGAAACCTTTGGTGAAGTTCATATATTAATTTCAGTGTCATTTATATCTGAGTCCCTCAGTGGAAAGACATGAACAATTTTTGAATCTATTCTAAATTGAAGTATTTATGATGAAATATTGAGATTTTAATGATGTCACACTTCATAAATCTAGGGGATGCTGGTATTGTCAAACAAATACTAAAAAGGGAGAAAAAAATGTCTCATCTTTGTCATCATCACCATCACTTACTCTGAGCACTTTGACATAAAAAGACAGATCATTTCCTGAGTGCTCATTTTATCAATTAAATAAGTGATGCAGAAGTGTCATGTAGCTTATTATTCAGTACATATGGATACAGTCCTATTCAATGTTTTGCAGTTAAACAGTAAATAATTTATCAAGTGACTTGTTTGTGAGTGTTCTGTAATCAATTTAGAATTTTCTACAAGTGAGTTCCTAATCCCTTCTCTGAATTTCTTTGCCAATTACTCAAGCTATAACCTTTTTTGAGAACTGTCAACTAAGGTTGATAGTCTTAATGTCTATTGTGAGAAAGTGATATTGCATATATTAGTCTTATATTCTTATAAATTCATGACAAAGTCTTAGATTAGAATGTGAATTTTGTGTTTAAATTGAGGGGTTTCCTCCCAACAAATATTGTTTATTGATGTATTGAGAGCAATTCACACTGGCTGGATGATGGGTAGAAATTTAACAAGAAAGGTGTGGTGGCCACAGCAGGTGTTTAGCTGTGCAGAAATATTCTATCCAGGTCAGCAAATAATATGCTTGTCCTAATGCTGCCACTGATAGAGTATAAGTCACATGTTTTAGTGGCAAGAGCTTTGCAATGTATTTTTAGACACAATATTTTCTTGAAGGGGTTTTTGAATCTGCTGCTTAGAAGGGATGGCAATACTGGTTGGATTGTGTGTAAGAGCAGGGTACAATTCTTTTTCTATTCAGTTTTCACAAAATTAGTAGATAGGTTATCTTTCAATCTATTTATATGCTTCTCATGAGACTAAACCAAAGATTATTTATGCTGTGACATTTTAAAAGTATAGCAAAATATAGCAACTAGATTTTTTTTTTCTAGTGCAGAATTTTAATCCTGTTTTGTGGTGAAAATTTTTACCTTTAGTCATTTTGCCATTCACTCGTATGTTTGAAAGTGAAAGTAGAAACAGATGCTAGACTAGTTTGATCTGGTGTGCCATATCTTTCAGTACCATAAATTAAATCTAGACATCTCAGTTTAAAAAAACCTTTTAGGCAATATTTTAATCCAAATGTTTGTTTTTTTTCTTTTGTCATATATTTGTCATTTCACTGGTTTAACTATATTGAGCTTATTGACGTAAAAATATATAGTGTTATACTTGTTGATCATTGCTAAACTTGCCTTAAAGGCAAGATCAAGGAACTCTATACTTTGCCCTGGTCTGGAAAATGAGCATAAATCAAGATATGGGGCGTTTCTTTCTCACATCCATGTTATACATAGAGTAAGCATTTTCTAAATCACTTAGAAATGTTCCTGATTGATGTTAGTAGTAAATCATCATATAATCATTATGTTGCTTAAAGTTTAGGATAAATTTGAACAATTTTATGCATATCAGTTTAATTACTTTTCAGAGATTAGAATACTGGATTTAATTATGTCTTTCCCAAGACAGACGGAAAAATAATAAAATATTTTCTCTGTCATCCATCAAGTTATTAAGGTGGCAAGAAATGGGCACTACATTTGAGTCTATTCAGGGATGTGGAGAAAGCAGGTAAATTGTAACATTTTGTGGACTTAGAGATTCTCAGTTTGTGTTTGCATAGGCTAGAAACCACTGGAGATACAGTTTAAATGTCATTTCAGAGCAAAGCCAGCTTTGATCCCAGAACTGGAATTGTCAGTCTAGCAATAAAACCCCCCAGCTTTGCTGGTCTCAGAAACATCCTGTGGAAAAACCAGGCTGCAAAACTTTCCAGGTTTCCAAAGAAAGGTGCAATATATGTTCCATTGCTTTGATCTAAGGTTTGCTTCCAATTTTGTACATGCATTTAAAAAAAGTCACATATACCCCTTTTAAAAGCTCTCCCTGAAAGCGTGGCACACAGGATTACTCTGAGACACCCTTGGTTTTCCACTGTATTACCCTTTGTAGATTCTGAAAGGGACTAAAAGTACTTTAGGTTGCAAACATTTCTCCCATTACTGTAGCTGATGCATTAAAGGGAAACAGATTTTTTCACATCCAGACTTAATGCAGTCTTTTCTTAAAGTGTCCCCCATATGACCCCATATAAGAGTTCTCTCCTTCCATCATGGGACCTAAAAGCAGTGCTGAGTCTTCTGATGGACATTCTCCATTTCAGCCATGGCTTCCATTTCTCTCAGGCTTTTGACCTGAGCTTTGCCTTTTAGCTTGCTCTGTGTTTGTCTTGATGAATTAGAGCTTCATTCTCTCCTGCTCCTATCTTAAATATTTTTTTCTAACAAAGCAACAGTAAGAATAGCCCTAGGATTTTATTTTTTTTTTTTTTTTAATTGCCAAAAGTAACTTCCAGCTCTCAAATATTCTCAGGAAATATTTCCATCTTTCTTAAAGCTGAAGTTTCCAGATTCCTCAGAGCACAAATTGCAATCCTGAATGTCCACAAGGCACTTGAAACTTTAAAACCTTCGCAGAGCTGGAAGTGTTTGCATATCTCACTTCTTTTTTGCTCTGAATAAATGTGGTAGCTTTACAAGACACCAGACAAGATGGATTTTGTTCATCTAATCTCCTTAAAGAACAAGAGGAAAGATCCAGATAATACCTCCTAATTGTACACGTTATAAGTGATCAGCCACTGTGAAAATTGACTTTTAGCTGAATAAAAATCTGGCTTTCCTGTTTTTAACATGAATATGAGAGACAATCTCTACTGAGCTTTCCAGTACTCAGTATTATTATTTTAATTTCAAACCAAAATTACCTAAAATCTATAGACTATATAATAACCATGATTTTACATCACTGTGTCACCACTTCCCAGCTGTTCTGTAAACTCCATGTTATATTTTTCATGCAGGAATTGTATCTACTGCATGATTTCGAAATTAAGTCTTCTATTACTGTACTATGGACAATGCAGCCTGAAAATTCTTCAATGCAGCTGGCATTGAGAATTGCTTCCCTTAGAGTAGCACTTTTTTGTGCCCACTCACTGCCTAATCACTGCGTCTCTCATTTAGCAGCAAAAATGGAGCAAAGCCTGAAATAGCAGGAAAACTCAGCCACTGTCCCTTTTTGTGCAATTCTTCCATTAAAGACCAAAAACATTTCCCAGACAAATGTCAATCCTTGGGTAAATGTTGTAAGAAAGGAAGATTGGACAGGCTGAACCGTGCAAGCAGATAATGACCCACTCTTAGAGTGCTGTGCCACCACATCTAAAACGTGTGGAAGCCTGTGAATGGCACAAGCTTTTCAGTGTCTTAGGGAAATCTCAGGAGGATAGAAACCTGAAGCATATGTACAAGAGTAACTTGTGTAATGAATTTTTAGATTTTAGAGAGCAAGTCAGGCATGATTG
Source organism: Pyrgilauda ruficollis (assembly GCF_017590135.1). Classification (NCBI taxonomy): domain Eukaryota; kingdom Metazoa; phylum Chordata; class Aves; order Passeriformes; family Passeridae; genus Pyrgilauda; species Pyrgilauda ruficollis. The sequence continues at coordinate 9,028,264 of NW_024528821.1, read as the reverse complement.
TTTTAGTCCTGTGCAAAACTTTTGGATGAAAGAATCAGAAAATTTTAATAATAACCAATCTGTATTTCAGGCCTGGGCTCACCAAGATCTTAATTTAAAGTTTTAACCAGCCATCATATGATGATTGTGATGAAAACCGTGAAATAATGCTGTTCATTTTTTCTTTCCTTTGATCAAATTTTTTATGAATGCCAGCTTTTATCAGTACACTGCAGACAAATTAGTCCTGCAACAGGTATAAATGGATACCTGAAATGAGGAAGCCTTTAAAAACTGGTTTTTACCAATACTACTCCTACTGATAGTTCTGATTCGTAAATTATTTCAACAGATAGGAAGGAGGCAGTTATTTGTGCACTGCAGAAAAGGGATTAGGAGAACTGTGGAGTTTACTTATTTATGGTCACTTCCACAGATTTTACAATTACTGCGCAATGCGCTGAAAGCCTCTGTGCATAATTCAAAGGCTCACTGAATTTTCATCTTGAGTTTATTTTCTGTTTACCAGAAGCTGTGAATTTAAACTCCTTTTTTAATAATACCCTTTGCAAATTTAATAATAAATAATACAATAGTCTGCCAAAGCATATAGGACATCATATTGCCATGCTAAAGCAATTAGAACATGTATTAAAAAAATCTGTATAATGAAATTTTTTGTCAAATAAAACAATGCTTTCTTCTGCCACCATAATAAAGCCTTTTTATGTTGAGATGACTGTCAGAACAGCTTTATATTTTATCAAAGTTACTATGTTTAATCTTTCTAGCTACTTCATAATAAGTAAGGGACTGTACTCAAAATGAATATATAATTCATTTTTCTGACCATTCTAATTATTTGGCAAGTTTGAAATCTCAACTTTCTTTTAGAGTTCCATTTATCTCAGTTTTTGGTACCCTTGTTGGTGTAAGGAGAATCTCACTTAGCTGCAAATCATGTTGCAAATCAAATAATCCTTTAATTCTCAGTCTTAGAAATTTAGGTGTTATTTTGATGTCCTGGCCTTTAAGGTAATATTTATTTCAACAACTGAAATGAAAGCTTTTGAAACCTAGAACCTGATGATGATAGGGATGCAAACTGTATTGCACAGTACAGTAACTATTTTGTTCACAAAGAGCCCATGCCAAAAAGTAAAGGCTGTAAGTGCCTGTTTCATTCTGGTTGCATTTCTCTTAAACAATAGAGAATAATGTATTCTCCTTCAGTGTCCTGGGCCTGGTACATTGTGGCTGTGAATGAATGACCTGTTCCTACTAGTTCCAATTCATTGTTTCTGAGCTTTGCCACTCATACTGTAAAATATAAATTCCTTTTACCTCTTATATTCTTAAGTGATTCTGTTGATTTAATTGGTGAAAGGGACTTATCAGTAGGGGCCTTGTCTTCATAAGAATAATCCTTTAAAAGCACTGTCTTTTGGTGAATTGAGAAGCATCCAGAGGTTTCCTGCCTGGAGGCCAGGGTCTCAGTTTCTTGATACTTACACAGCTCAGCAGCTGGAATCCTTGCTGTGGGATTGTAAAAGAGTGAATAGAAATTTACTGTCTATCACTTGTTAATCCTCCATATCAAATGTGAAATAACAAAAATTCATTTTACATGTCAATTTTTTCACCTAAAACATACTTAGAGTAGACCATTGCTTTGAAATACATTCTATTTACAAAATTTAGCGCACAATAAACACCTACATAATAGATGTAGTTTGCATCCAAACAGCATCAAACCTTTGTAGCATCCCAAGCAAGATCCTGCTCTGTATCACTTATTTTCATGCTTACCTCCAAATCTGCAGTTTGGGAAAAAAAGTAGAGACATTTTCTGGCAAACCTTTGGAGAAAGAAAAGTAAATAACAAAGTTTAAAAACTCCTTCCCAAAAATACACTGCTTCAGGCAATGTCAGCTTTAAGCATAAGGTTTGATACGTGGAAGGAATTGTGTAAACACGAGGGAACGTGTGGTCACCAAGGTCCAAGGAGTGCAGATGTTTAACGCCATAGGGATTGAAATCCTCGGCTTAAATTGTATTTGGAAGCAATGTGGAAAGCATTGAAAAATCTCAGGTTGTATTTTCCACTGCTCTACCTTTCTATAAGCTGCTGAAATGCAGTAAATACAGAAAAAACAAGGTAAATGTAGTGAATTGTATGAAGAAAACAATTTAGTATCTATGTTACCTAGTGCAGTACTGTCCATTGCAAAATATGAAATTAATTTTTACCCATCAAAAGAATATCCCCATGTTGAAAGTCCTTTTACTGAAACATGTATAACCCTATTCTCTGAAAATTTGGACCTGATTTGCTGTGTTTCTATTTACAGCACTTCCCATGATTTTGATCGCTTCTACCTTAAAAGTCTAATACCTGGTACAGGTTTCTCATTATTTAAACTACCTCAAAAAAGATTTTTAATGGAGCCTTTCTTTTATCCTACCACAGCTCCTGTGCCTATCTGTTCCTCTGTGACTCATCTGCCTGCTGTGTTTTCTACCGAAATCTCTTCCTTTAATTTCTGCATGGGAAATCATTCGGGGTGCCAGCATTTTGAGCAAAGATGAGCAGCAGTATTGCTGAGCTGGTGTGGCTTTGTGGCTGCCATCAAGCTGGTTTCTGACCTTTGAAACATTGGCTCCAGTAAGAGATTTGGGAGATCTACGCGGTTCCCTTAAGAATCTGCTATTTTCGTAAAATTAATAAGGTTCTGTCCATTAATCATTATTTCAGGCTCATGTGGATATGTTGGTCAGGATTAAGCAGAAAGCAGCTATTCCCTTGAATGTTCAAGTTTTGAGTGCCTGGCTGCTAGCAGAATTTTTTCATGAGTTTTAAAATAAAACCGTCTTTGTTCAGCTTGGAATTTTGATGTTTTGCCATGGAAGACAGGAAATAGAGAGAAGGGAGCATTATTGTTATGTTGTGTAAGCTTCAAGAATTTTTTATTCTTCTCTAATCACTTGAGACATATTCTGCCCTCATATCATGTGGTCTGTTTTCCCTCAGACTGGACAGTTGTCTTAGTGGTTTGTGGATGGAGATAAAGGATGTGAAGTAGCTGCAAATCCCTTCAGGTCACGCTTGGATGACTTATACAATGTGTAAAGCAAGCTCAGGAGGTGTGCTGTGCTCTACTGTGTGTAAAAACAATTTGGAAAGCAAAAAAGTCATCCCAATTTAGACACATTTCACTAAAAATCATGCAAATGAGCCTGTCAAAGAGTTTCCTACAGTAGAACTAAGACTATTCAATATGTAGGTTCCACATGTTCAGGATGTCTCAGGCAAGATTGCCAGTTGTGTATCACACCATGACCTTCACCACAGCCTGCCAAGGTCACTGGATGTGCTGCAGGACATTGTGCTCCTGGTGGCAACTGAATGATGGCTTACAGCAATTTGTTTGCTCTTTCATTTCATGTAGTAGCCATGATTTTCTGAGCATTATGTAGCCATAAAGAAACTTCTATCAGCATCCTCTTTAAATTAATTTCCATGTTGTGATTTGTGTCAAAGCATAACGTGTTTTAATGGTTGACTTTTAGTGTGGTGACTATCACTGGAATAACTGGTTAGTGTTAATAATTACACTGTGTGGAATGAGGATTCTTCAGCTTTGTCTTCGGGATTGCACTTGCAAATCCTTCAATGGTGCCAGCTGTATGCTGCCAATGAGAAGGGTGGTATAAATCTCCATTTTTGGCTTCTAATGTGAATTTTTTTGAGGCATCTTCTCAGATGGGGTGATGAGGAGTTTGTTTCATAGTTTTAAAACACCACTCAGACCAAAACAGTTTTCTTGCAACAGTTATACTCGGCTCTCTGAAATCCTCTTGAGAGTAAATGAGATGTAAGAAAAGAGTCAGCTCCTAGAGCATGACAACTACATTGTACTTCTACTACTCACCAAAGAAATGCTTTCAATAATTGTGAAACTTAGCATTTATGTTGAACCTGGAATGAAATACAGCAATGCTTCCACGTTCACAGAAAAAGAAATACCTTTCCATTCTGACCCTGTTAGAGACAATTTGTGGATAGTGTTAATTTAATATGTTGTGGTCTAGATTTTTGTTATATAGCTTATAAGTAAAGGTTCTATTAAAAGAAAATGGCTATGAAAGAATGTCAAAAGAGTCCACTAATTTCTGCTACAAAGTGCTGTATTCTTAGTGATGACACTTAATTTCAAATATTTTGGTATACAAAGAAGTGCAAAATTATCACAGCAAGACTTGAGGCCATAAGTAGAAATTATATCCTTAACTGGAGTGAGAAAAACAGTAGGAAGTGCTTTCTGTTTCTTACTGTCAATAACATAAGAGGTAAAAAAGAAAAAAATATAGCTATTTTCAGGATTTATAAATCCAGCTATTGGATAAACAAGTACCCTACCTTTTTCATTAGGTGTTTGGAAGTTTTAAATGAAAGAAATCTTAAAAGATACTGCTACTTCTACTTGAAGAAATGTGCTAAATGTCCTAAAGCCCAAGACAAAACATAGAAAACTGTTTTAGAGAGATGAACAACTTTACATATTATTTTTAAAGCTGATTACTTATCTGCCTTCTTGATTTAGACATAAGATACGAATTTTTCAGTTATTTTGTTTCTTATCAGAAATAACCACTCTCTCAAAGGTATGCTCTAGTATTGACCAGCTCTTTATAAAAGATGTCTATACTCAGCCTTAGTGCTGTTTACTCTTACCATCTGAAATGCAGTGGGGAAAACATTATTTCAAGATCTATCTTCATTTTTTATTCCTGGACATGGCATTAAAAAATCCACTGCCCCTAGAGGGAATTCAAACAATTTTGACCTATCATCAAAATAAGCATGTATATTTTCTGGATACAATAAAGAAAATCTCATATTCAGTTGAATCAGCCCCTTGCATATTAGGTTAAAGTCCCATCTCTTCAATGCAGGAGATAACAATTATTTTTTTCTGTCTATCATGCAATACTGCTGTGTTTGGAATGCTGCGTGGTCTGCATTCTGTCCAGGGAAAAGGGAAATAAAGAACAGACCAAAGAGCTAGTTTGCTGCATATGCATGACAATGTGGAGAATTATGAGCAGTTTCTGGTTTTCTTTTATGTGCCCTCCTATCCCAAATGTATCAGAAAATATGTTGTAACAGAATAAGCAGCATTGTTTTCTCTTGTTGCATGGAACCTTCAAACTGTAATAATATCTTCCTTGATCTTGAATGTGGAAGCCTTGAAACCATTTCTGTAGCATTTTGAAATGTAGCTGTTAGATATAACTTTAGATTTTTACAGTGATTTACAATCACCTTCATTGACGCAGAAGTATCACTTTAAAAGAGTTTGTACTTTGCCCATGATTAAGGACTTTAAAATCTGTCTGAATTTGTGTTTTATTGTCTCTTGGAAATTTTATATTTCTGTCTGTCATCATAATCTCCAAAAGACTGCTTCTCTTATCAGGGCTCATGCAACCCCTCCAGTTTATCTATAACTCTTGTTTAGAAGTTTGGCTTTGGAGCATCATTTCTCATAATGGAACCTTGTACAAATTTCTGTGCCCTATACTGGATGCAAACACCACTGTCATCTTACCATAGTCATACAATGTAAGAAATATTTATTGGTCAGTCAAATATTTCAAATTTATAGCTACTGTATTCCTTAATTTTGGCCACTTCTATAGTATTTTTTTTTAAGTGGAGTTTCATTAATCTTTCAGAAACCCTGTCTGAAATACTTGGACATTTTCCATTTATTCTCTGTTTTCCTCTTTCTTTTCTTGACATTACTGAGGTGATGAATGCCAGCTTCACATCTTAGCAAAGTCCTAGCAGAAAATAAAACCATAAAATGGAAGCATTTCATTCTACTGGAAAACAACTCCAGTAAGATAAACAGGTGTGAGCACAAAGCACATTCACCTGCGGATGTGCACTTCAATGTGTTCCTGATTCAGGTAGCTGGGTTGCAGTCAAGAGCTCTTGCTCAGCTGTGTTTTTCCTTGTGTCCCTGCGTTCCTGATATTTTAAATCCATGTACTCAGATCACACTGGAGGTTATTCTTTTAAAGGGAGTAGCTATCTTAAACATGCTACATATAAGCAGCTGTGATTTGTTGTACATTGGTTCTTCCCATGGTTCCCACAATCTGAAAGACATATTAGTTGCAATATAAGTCACAGTGAAATTCAGTATTTTCAGATCTTGATGTTGCTGAAGCAAATAAAGCAGAAGCAAAATAATGTTGCAGTACCTTTTAATCTTGTTATCCTGTAGTAAGTGTGGGTTGTTTTCTAGCTGTATTTTAAGGAGCAGATGTTTATTTACATAATGATAAGATTTAGTTAGGTTTGGAGAAAGGAAAATGACACCTTGGTTTTACAGTGTGATTAATATATATGTAAAGAATTAGATAAAATAAACCAAGCCAGCTTATGATTTGTACCTTATTTGTAACAAATTCTTTGTACTTAAAGCAGAATCATGAATATAAAACAGCGTAGCTTATTTTCAGAGGTGTGCATAAAGGTGCACCTCATCTACAACAAAATATTTCCCTAACATCCTCAGGAACTAAGATCAACTAGTTTTAGATTTTATTCTCTCACTAGCCAAGTTGTACGCTGTTCTGCTCCTGTTCATATGTAAACTCAGAACTGGAGATGACAATAATATCCAATATTGCCAGCACAGGGCTTCCATTTCAGCCTGAAACCAAACTTCAGTGACTTGCTGTTTCCAAAACCTACCCAAAGAACTGCTGTTATTTCCATGTCTTCAAGACAAAGTTTCCTTGGATGTCATGTCCTCTTCCTCTGTCACAGCACAATTCCAGCAGTTTTTCATTTGTAATTGTATTTTTTGTCTGTGCAGTGCACCTTTTCTCTGCAGCAGGGTTCAGTTGCAGGAGTCTGAAAAACTCAGTTTCCAAGAGCCAAAGGTGTGAGGAAAAGGGACACTGAGAGGCAAGGACAGCAAAAAGCATATGTACTGTTTTGGATAGAAAATCCATCATGATACTTCTCTCTGCTAAAATTGTGCCCTTTATAAAAACAAATTTGATGTGAGAACACTGTGACATTTACCTAATCTGTCTAAAAATAATTGAAGTCTCCCAGTCCTGCTCTGATTTCTGCCCTTGCAGTTTAATCTGCCTCAGCATTTCACAGTCTTTTGCACCTGGTCAAGTTGTCACTATTATAGGTGTAATACTAATCTTCTTTCTATTTAAGATTGGAATTTGAATCCTGGTTGCAGGTAACTTATTTGTTAAGTCTTCTTCAACATAGGGTATTTCTCCAGCAGTGATTTACTGTCTTATTTCTATATAACGTTTGTTGATACCAGGGTTTTCAGCTCATTATTTTCCTTATACTGAGTTTCTGCCATGCCAATGCCCTAATTTTAAGCCTGGTATTCCTAATCACACTCCTCTCTTCTTTTGATTTGCTGCATTTCTGTGAAACACACACAAATAACTTTAACTTCCTTTAGCCCTCCCTGTATAAAACAAAGAAGCACAATTTAGTGTGAGGGGGTTTGGAGTGTTTTTAGATAGAGATTAAACACGTGTGACTTTAGAAGTGAACTGAAATCTTTGCAGCTGAAGTATTCTGTAGTGGTTTTGTTTGCTTTTTGTCTCATCACACTTAAGATTTCATGAAGGTAGGAGCACAGAGGGTTGCATGTGACAGAAGACAATAAGTCCTCACCTGGAGAATGGCTGATTGCCATGTGACTGCTAGCATTAGGTATGAACCTCAGCACTGATACTCCTCTTCAACTCTGCTTTAACTGACTTTCCACAGCAGAATAGTGAAATCAAGTGAAAATTATATTGAATCATATCAGGAGAGCCAAGGAGAAAAACACTTCCATCTGTTTCACAACTGACCTGCTGTTCGAAACAGCTCCACTGCACGTGCACTTACAGCTCCCAATGGTCAGAAACTGCATAGTCACCCCATTTCTCTTTTGGTTCATCACAAATAAACAAAAGCCTGACAGGGTAATATTTGTTAAAGTGGAAATAGTAACACAAAGTCATATGGCCACAATCATACTCACAGTGTTTTAAACACACAAAAGAAAGAAGAAGATACATACCCTAACAGAATGCTTTCTTTATTTTGTTATGTTATTCTGATCCTACTCTCTGTTCCCATAACTACTGGAAAACATGTGTCCTCTGAAAGGCAGAGAAGATATTTTCCTAATTGATTACAATGGTTCTAAAGGAAAACTTTTATTATTATTATTATTTTGATGTAGCAACACAATATAGAAACAATTCTAGGATCCAAATTAATACAAAGCTACCTTGAATATACAACCACTGTAATAACCAGAGGGCAATTAAACATGTACATGAACACACGCTACAATTTCAAAAGGTTTTATCCTAAGTGAAATTAGCTTATGTCTAACATTTAAATTATAGTCCAGATGCTTTTCATAGTTTGTTTACTGATTTTAAATGTCACAGAGTTTCAGCATTATGGTGAATTTTTGCAAAGTAAAGACTGAAATAAGCATTTTTTAAATACCAGTTTAAAAAAATGAGATTTTTTTTCCCCCAAAAGCTGCATTACTGAACTTTTTTTTTAATCTGTTGCTCATTGATTATTTTTTAAGTAATTTCTCATATAAGAAGAGCAAAATAACCTAGACAAATTTCACTTTTAAGTTAGTTGTAAATTTTAGGCACAGTTTCTAGTGAATTTTAGGCACAGTTTCTAGTGAATTAGACTTATAAACATAAACAGGCCTTTGTTGATGTCACTAAGACTATGTGCAAATACAGAGCTGTCCCTAAATAAATTAAACTATGGATTTTTTTTCCTGCTCTACACTATTAGGCAGAAGTCAATTGCTATGCAGTTGAAACAACTACAGATATTTCCATTTTGTCTGATAATTCTAGCTAATGCTAAAACCTGACTTAAATGATCAATAGTGTATCTGAAAGTTGTGGAAAATTTTGAAGAATGACAGAAAAGTGATTCTGTGCTTGACAACACATGAGAAATTATAATCACTGTTTCCCCCAACAGTCCTTCTTTCTAATATACAGAACTTTAGAAGGGTCTTAAGAATTTCTAACTGGATGTGAGTCTCCATTCAAATAATAAAGGAAATTGATGCAGTGCTCTCAAACATGTATTGCATGGGTTGATTACGTTGTCATCTGTGCTTCGTGGCTAAGAATGGTTTTTAAATCTGTTCCTTCTATTGACATTACCATATATTAAATTTATCTCTTTGTCTCAGCTGGCATTAATGTAAAGTCATGCTTTGGTTGAAATTTTCTGTGATCTACTGCTGCTCACATATATTAGCACTGCAATAGTAATTTTCTAAATCTCTAGCTTTTGTCTTCCAAATCACATTTCTGAAGATCAGGCTGCTTCTGTCTGATTGTTTAAGCAGTTTACATTTCAGAGCTTGTTCTGCACAGTACCCACTTTGTATATAAAGATCCATGTTTGTATCCTACAAAACAAAAAACTAGGAGTTCTACATAAGGTTATTATTTGAGCTCTTCTTCCCAACTTATTTGATGCTTCATATCTTGAAGGACAAGCCTGTGATTAGCTGTGTACTTACAGCAGGTAAGTGTACTTCTCTGTACATGTAGTTACATGCAGAGACACACGAGCTTCATTTCAAGCTCCTCTCTAAAAATATTGAATTATTATTTTAACAGAACACTGCTTCAATTTTAATGAGGTCATCTGCAATATCATATTTCATTACTGTATTCCTGAAAGTGGAATAATCTTCACCATTTTTTATTCTTGCTTTTCTATCATTAGCATTCTTATCTCTTTGGGGACTGTGGTACATATTTAGTAAGACAATAATGATGCTTTTGTGTCCGTGTTCTTTTCAAACACTTATCTTTGTCAAGTTGCAGGACCTTTGGTAACACAATAATTAGTGTTTCTGTCATGTTTACTCTATCGTCTTAACACCAGCAATGTAGGCACATGCAGTGGAAACATCTTTGGTCACTCATCCATAAGAATGTGGGACAAAGCTTCACTGAATTTTACCTTCCACTTATAGTAGGTGCTGATGAGGCTTCACTGATGTGACCTCTGGTTGTCATGAGCATTTTTTGTTTAGGGTACCTTGGATAAAGCTCTGTCTAAAACACAATTGAGATTTATTTGTACTGTAGAAAGTCCTACTTTGCAAATAACACCCCAAAATAATTGCCAGAAGGATGAAGCTTCCAAGTTGTTTTTTTAGTTCCTTTAATTTAAGATCTTGAGGGAAGAAGTAGATCCTAAAATCTTTAAAAATAAAAACAAATAAAAAATTTCCCTCTCCAGACCCCCCCTCTCGCAAAAAAACCAAAATAAACCCAAACTCCAAAGCAAACAAATAAACAAAACAAAAACAAACAAGCTAAAAAATAACCCTTCAGGTACAGTGAAACCATTTTGTGTATCCTGTAGTCTGTCTTAAACAAGACTGTACTATTTGGGGATTCCCATAGCAAAAAACTCTTAACAGTTATTTGCTATACTTGACATAAAAGAAAGTTTGTGTGACCAAGGTCATGTCTTCATTCATCAAAACCAGAATCTCCTGGCCAAGGAGAGAGGAGAGAGAGAGCAAACTTGCCACCCCTACTCACATGCAGTAGGAAAGGCTGGCAGTATTCTGAGATCAGGGCATCCAAATTAACAAAATAGTCTGCAACTAGGAGCCTCTTTCACCAGTACAAGTCATTAAATTCTTCCAGGATTTACTCACCCACTAACCCATTCCATTTAGGGACTCCTATCCTTCCCAGTTCTGGATGCATAAAGTATCCTTAGTTGTCATAATTGTTAGCACCTTTAAATAGCTAATAGGTTGAGTTAATTTTGAGTTGTTCAGAATTTATAATCCAGCTGTGATGGCACAGGTCAAGACCTGAATATCCTGGCACATGTATTCTGTATGTAGTGAAAGGCTGGCAATTTTGAGAAAAGAAAATGCTGCCTAAAAGAATACAGATTTGAGGAAAGGTTTTCACAAGCCTCAAACTGACTTAAGTGCTCAGAAATTCCTTTAAAGCATGATTTCCCAGTCTATGCACCTGAATGTGGGGTCCCTGGGCAACACTTTAAATGTAATTTTTTACCTCAGTGTATAATTTAAGGGCAATAGTAAATGTAGCCAAAATACTTAATGGACACTTGCATTTTTGTAATGTGGTAAAGATTTTATTCTTCCAGCCACAAGGTTCTGTTTTGATTCTATCAAATTTTTTTTACGTTTTCTATAAAATTTCTCCAGATATGGTACTCACATTGTGATGTCTGCAAAATACTGACATTTGCCTAATCTAAACTGCTTCATTTGCAGACTTATCTGGAAAAAAAAAAAAAAGTTCAGTGTATGACAAGTGATCTATCCTAATAATTATCCCTTCAGTATGCCTTATGGTGAATAATCAACTTGTTCCAATTTACTCTGCGAAAAATATAAAACAGTTTTGTAGAGAACTCATCTCAGGAAATGACCCTTCAAGTGTAGTTGCCTCCCACTATGAAACTGCTCCTCAGAAAAAAACTGAAATAAGTTATAATTGTTCATTTCACATGTTTAAACTTCTCTGCCCAGAGGGGACATGCAGCTGGGGTGAACATGTGAATGATTTAGGATTAGCAAGTTCATGTATAGTAGATTAATGGAGAAATGACTGGATGTTGTGTTTAAGACACAGGCAATTGAATGTGCAACAGGTAAACCTGAAAGATCTGCAAAGGCAATCTTTTAAAATCTTTTTATGTTTTTATTCATTTCAGTAGCCAAAAATGTACTTAATCCTACCAATTCTTGTATAAAATAAATTCATTTCTATTTAGCTCTATTTTTTTTTTTTTTTATGTTTTCCTATTGAAATTCAGGTCTTTATACATTCTGACCTTTTCAAGAAAGCCTGCTTCATTGTGAATTGTGAGTGCATTAGGAAGGTAAACACATTCAGTACTTGTTATTCAATGAGTTTGGATTTAGAAAGTCATTGTCAATAGGTTAATCCTTTTGTACAGACAGTCTCTTTGGCTAAGAGGCATCTTAAACAAATAAAGGTTTTACCAAAATACTAATTTTTCAGTCTTCCTGTCAACTGTCAAAGAACAAACCTCAGTGGAGGTCTTAAAATTGGTTATTTCTAGTTTATATTCACTTCATGTCAGCACAGTTTGAAAAAGAACTTCTGTATACAGAAGCCTAGTCACAGGCTATTTGTTACTCTGCTCAAGAAATCATTAAAACCTAGGATTTTCTTGGAGTGTTTTATGAGGATGAGGGAAGGGATAAGTTTATCTGGGTTCAACAAATATTTATAAATACCATGAATAAAAGGATACCAAATTCAGCAGCAGATTGGGTAGGCACTTAAAGAGAAAATAACATATCCCCGATCTGATTAAAAGTCAAGTGTCTCTTGAACTGCATATCACAATATTTGCCAAGTGGATATATTTTAGACTATTGGTTAAATGTGAAAGTAGAAATTAGGGATTCTGAGAGAGAATTGTAATAAAACAGCTCCTTGCAAGAATTATGTGGGCAGAAGTTCAGCAATAAATAAGGTGAGGCCATATGTACAACTTTTATTTCACTGGTTATTTTAAGTCCTGTCATTGCTTCACAGGCTTCCTACGAACCCTATATTTCTGTTTATTTCTACATCAGAAATTACAGACAACAGGACTGCAAAGGAAAATGTCCATCCACACAAGCAAGCAGGAAGATAGTCAAGGCACAAGCCCTCTTGAAATACAAATTCCAGAAATTGTTTGAAGATTCCTGCATCAACAGTCCACTGAAACACAACCTGAGCTCATGAGTTAGAACCACAGGAGACCAAAATTACAGAAAAGACACTCTTCACTCAGCCTCTTTGTGGATGTTCTTCACCATGAGCTGTATCTTGGTGATGCCCCCTAAATGGGAACATTTTCTCTTCACTTTCAGGGGGATGTCCTGAAACCTTCAACACCCCATAAACATCTTTCCTCTTTTCCATTGAGGAAGTACATCTTGTCCAGAAAAAGAATGAGTCAGTAGGCACCTTCTATACTTCCTTACATGAAAACAGGGGCTTTTCACATTGAGTTCTTATCTAATCTTTGGTTTTGCATTAAACATCCTATTTTACTCAGTGTACTTCAACAGCCAAACAGAACTTTCTCCTTAAAATCTGCAGTACTTATAAATTGTATCTAAATTTTTAATTTGTTCATCATAAAATATATATGTATTGTGAAGTTTATGACTAACAGTGCTTCATTAAGATACAGAAGGTACTAGAATTATACATATTATCTGATCAACAAAATAAAGAGCAGTTCCTCAGCTGCTTCAGTAAAATCTTATGGGTTGAATGCCAAATGGAAAAAAGTCAGGTGACATTTGCTGCAGGTGGGATCCCTTGCTTTGTCTTCTATCAGTCTTCATGATTTATGTTTTTCTGGAGCTGTTCTTGCCAGATTGACATTTACATATCATTTTTTAATATACTTCATATTCACATGCACATTTAATTTTTTATTAAATAGTCAGGACTTCATAGAGTGTGGCTGGCTGAATGCAAAATGATTGACTAATTTGAGGGATAATTATGTCGATTTAGCTGGAGCCAGCATGTACCTGCTCAGAAGTCAAAGTGCATACCTGAAACTGTGTTGCAGAATTTGGGCCCAATTAATGAGAATGGTCAAGAAGGTGCTAATGCTTCCAGGAATAAAAATATGCTTTGTGCCTAAAAATACTTCCACATGCCTGTAGATAGAATTTAAAGATGGTATCTGGGCATGTTTTCCGAAATAACTTTATATAGATCTTTGGGATATAAAGCATAGATAAAATGCTAAATAGCATAGATTGACAGCTGGGTGTTCCATTGTGTCAGGGAATATAGTTAAAAACAAAAAAAAAATTAAACAAACCCAAAACTTCTCAGAAGTGGTCTCTAAGCAGTTCAAATTAATGTGCAATGTTCCTCTTTTATAAAGGCTTCAAAAAGGCTGAGCTTCTATCAGAAGAGGATAAAGTAAATAATTTTATTAATTCCACAACCAGTGACCTTCTGCTCCACTATTTTGTTATGAATTTATTTGACATGTTTTTTCTGGAGGTTAATTACTGCAAATACATTTGTTGATTCTTTTAGAAAAGCTGAAGCATATACTGATTTTATTCCTTCTCCTCTGTCTGCCTCTGAAACTGTGTATTTGACAATTTTCATATTCTTTCAGATTTCCAATCTGTGAAGGAAATAGTCACACAAGAAAATAGCAGGTCAGCCCCGGGCTGACACACTGAGTGCTGGTGGAACTTTTAGCTTGTTTCCCTTGACAGAGAAGATGAGGGAAGGATCAGCAGGATTTTGTCCCTGAAACTTCTGTCCTTGGGCAGGCATGTTTTTAACAACCCATAAAGCATCAAGGTATGTTCAAAAAGTCCTTCTTCATCAATAGTGTTAGATCAGGAATAAATTAATAACACAGTCATAGGCACAGTGCCAGTCTGAGGTATTGGAGTACCCTCTGAGTGAAGTAATATGGCCCCTCAAATTACTATACGCATTTAGGAAAAAAAAAAACACACAAACCATAATATATGCCATTTTAAAATGTATTTATTTAATTACTTAAATCAGTGGGCTATTGTTTTGAATTTGTGGATTTCTGAGCATGATTAGGTGGGCAGTAATCTGATATTTCTTTCTATATGAATTCTGTTTACTGACTGGAACAGTGCAAGGTCTTGTGCTTGCATATCATTTTTCAGATCAGGCACTGAACAGTTCCACAGATTTAATAGAGGCATAAATGCGCCATGATAAGAAAAAAAAATATTATGTAAATAACTGTTTAGAGTTCAAAAAGTACATGTACAAAATATGAACAGGTTCAAAAATTGTGGGAAAAAATGACATGGCAATTAAACATGAATTCTGGTTTGAATGAGGGAAAGTCAACATTTAGCTGAAGACAAATGAATGTGGCTGACTGGCAGAATTTGAATAGCACTACAATAACATTCCAAGGGACATACCTTCACCTTATGGCATAACACTTTGCTCCATGCTTTTCTCAAATGCCAAATGTCATTGACTTCAGTGTGGACTCATCTGACTGTTTAGATGAGACAATAGCTGGTAATTGCTTTAAGTTATTTTGATTTTTGAAACTATTCTATTTCCAAAGTTTTGTTCTAACTACTAATGTTGCTCTTTACTCTATACTGCAAAGTACAAAAAGGATTTGAAAGGAAATTACAATTTATATTAAGTCTGAAATAACTTGCAAAAATCACCAAAGCTGTGGAATAATACTTACTTCCAATCAGACCAAGTAATTTAGAATCATCCTAAAGATCAGAGAAATGTCTCCTTTGAGAAGACAAGTGAGATGTTTAAAATTTCCAGCTGAGGAGGAGAGCAGTGGAGTGGCTTTGGTGGGCACTGGCATCTAGCCAAAATCAACCCTCACCACTGGCATCGTTTTAATATGCAGTTATAAATATCTAAGTGTTTTGTTCCAGACTTTGGGCTCTAAACAAATTTATTACTGTGCATACTAAAACTCAGCATTTCATCATAAATATCAGAATCTATACTGGTGAAATATGCTGAGTGTAGGGAATAGAAGCTGAGTTTACATCTGAGTACAATTCTGCATCTATATGAATCATTATTAATAACTAGTATTGTTTCCCCTTGCAATTACATCATTGCAGCAAAATCCAGGGATCCAGCATGCTGGCATCCCCACACACAGTGCTGCTCTGTATCCAGCTGTTCAAAGCTGGGTTAGTGCGTACATGCCAGGCCACAGCTGCAACTGAAGAATTAAAAATGTATTTCTTGTGATGAATACTTTCCAATAAAGGCATCCATTGTGTACCTAGCAGGATAACAGTGCTTCACAGCCTTCCTGCCAAACACAGGCATTGGGTAAGCAAAATTCTTCTTCTGGAGTGGGTGAGAGTTCAGCTGATGGGCAGATGTGCACAGCAGAGCAGTCACTGCCTCGTCGTGGGGCAAACACAGCACCTTGTGCCGCACAGGGCTGATGCTGGGGGTCCCCTGGCCACAGAATCCAGCTGTGAGCTGCACTCACCTCACCCCACTCAGCAACTGCTCCTGTGCCAGCAAAGGCTGGAATTCCACATTATCACATGGAATTCACTCCTTACATGAGTCAGATTTAGCCAACTGCAACACTTATAAATTGGTAATGGGATAAAAAATACACAGAATAGGAAAAAAATACTCTAAAAATTCTGAAGCACCCTGGTTAAGCTCCCACCCCTACTCTAAGTTCTGCTTGCTGAACGACAGTTTACAGAACTAAGCTGTAATCTAATTTGTTTTGGTCACAATGAAAACGTGACAGTATGAACATCAGCCCCAGGCTGCTCCACTTGAGGTTCCTGTGATGTTCAGGGCTGCTCTTGCTGCATCTTCACGGCTCCTGGTATCTAATGTAACTTGCATATATCTATCCATGCTGTTGACAAGTATCCCGAAAGTATTGGAGTCATACCAAGAACTTAAAATAATCTCAAGCTAGCAAATGAAAAATTATTCTTTAAAGTTAAGCTTTCATGATTCATTTTCACTGTGTAGCTTTTGATCTTCCTCAGGTAGAGACCATATGTTGTAGGCAGGATATATTTGAATCTGGAATATTTTTACAGGTATTTCTGTTGATCTGTGAAAGGATAGATTTAGAAATGCTTCAAAAATACAAGGAATCAAGGTGAGAAATAATTTAATTTCTATCTTTCAAAATAATAAGGGGATACAAGAGGGTCTTCTAACTTGAAATTTAAGGTAACTATGATACCAGGAAAATTTACAAGATTTAAACTTGGAGGCAGATTAATTTTTATTTTTAGTCAATTTTTAAGGACTTTGTCTGGCCAATTTTAGGACCTGTCAATTCTAGAAGGCACAGAAACTATTTCCCATGTGGGATTTGTCCTCTCTGCTCTTTGAGAAAAAGGAACCATTTTTGTCTGACAGTTGTATTAATAGATGCCAGTGTACATTATGCTAGTATTTACTGCAATATATTGTGTCTTTGAAGAACAACATGGAAACAATGTGTTCAGCAAAAGGCAGCTGAGCTAAAGAGAGGCCTCTGCAGAGAATTCCAGACTGGAAAAATCCTTTTTTTCTTATCCTGTGAGACTTGCATTCCTCTGTAAAATTGTTCAATAGTTTTTTTTTAATGCATTTTACCTTATTTTTTAAACGGTTTTAACTTAATAGATCTGCCATGAATCATGTGACAGAAGTACAACACTTTATATTTTTGCTAAGGTATAAACCTCTGCCCAATACATAATTATACCTTGTGTTTTTAAAATGTCAATTATATAAAAATAAAAATAAATACCAGGCAATTTTACAATTAGGTCTTTCATTAAAGACACAGTATGACAACATAATCAGCTTTTCATTTAATGGTTTGAAAAGTCATCATAGTCTAATTAATATGCTACAGTAATAACCACGCTGCTTGCATTCTTTTTCTTTCCCTGTGCTTTCCAATCTTTTTTTCAGTTAGCGATCTCAAAATACTGCCATATGCAGATTCCTGTATTTTGCATACGCCATATCATGAATATGCCATAAATCATATGCCAGCTTTGTAGAATTACTTAACTCTTACCAGCGAATTTCAGTGAAGTTCTAAAGATAGTTTAGGAACATTTGGATTAAAGCCAAACAGCTGCATTATTATGTCCAATGTTTTATCTTAGGATGTGCTGTGTTCAGCCTGTTCTGTCAATAAGAATACATTGGCTGGTCTTTACTCTCCAAGCCCTGAAAATGTAGAATAGACTGAAGTAGATGGGGCTTTTTCATGTGGTTAAAGTTCAGCTGGGAAAGAGTAATTAAAACAGTTGAAAAGTGTTTTAATGATGCTCTAAGTCCGAGGAAACTTGATATCCTTCCATTTTAGCAATGAATTCAAACATTTAATGATCCCTGCAGGGAGAAACACATTTGAAACAAAAAATTGACTCTCCTTAAATACCTTTGCAGACCCATGTGTGTTTCTTAGATGGACAGGACAGAAAAAGAGAAGGGCAGAGCCGGGCCCCGCGGTTCACGGGGGCAGCTGTGGTGTGTAACAGCCGCACTCACCATGGCGTGGAGCTGCTTCTCCTGCACAGGATGCCTTGTGACAGGCGGGGAGGATTGCAGTCCTCAGCACCACACTGCTGAGTGCATACTCAGGTGTTGGTGAAATTGATACTACGTGACCCAAACGAGAAAAGTGACATTTAATTCACCTGCACCCGAGATAAAATATTTAACCCCTTAGATTGGTTGACAGAGATGCTTTTAACTTGCTAAGAAGTAATGAGATATTTGCAGTCTTTCCCCCATTGCCTTTGATTCTTTAGTGTAAGAGATTATTTAACTATAAATCAATAAATTGTGTTTTATGATACTCAATATTTTAGAAAGTCGAATGGTAAACAGCATCATCATAAAGAATTTTGTTTCTGATTTATGAGAGCAAGACAGTATTCAGTTGGCAAGAGGCTAATGCTGAAGAGATTAAATCAATCTTCATTATAGTTGCAAGGAAAAATGTTATAACAATAATAAATCTGAATGTCAATGAGAGATATTTACTATGTAAATTTTTGCTGAATCAAGATCCAAATAAACCCAAAAAGATGGAGGATAGCTCCAGTGAAACCTGATGTTTTATACAAGTCATTACTGGCCATTACTGTGGCAATATTTTACAGTGTATTTCCTTGGCAAAAATGGGAAAGCAAAAGACTTTTCTGCAGAAGCCCTGTTGAATATTCTGACAAAGGATCTGTGAATATTTGGACAGTTGGGAGAGTTTCTGAATAGATATTTTGTGAGATTGAGTTCTCTGAGCTTTCTAGGAGCTAATCATTTTGAGAGGGCAAGACAGGGCATGGTGAAAGGACTAGATTGTCCATCAGCATTTTCAAAAGTGCTAAGAGGCCTCTAGAGAGATGACATTTGGCTTTTTAAAATGCAGTTCATGTGTTATCACCAATCTGGTGACATACATGCCCCTAGAAAGATTAACAAGGTTTGCCAGATATGCTGCAAGGTAAAAATACACTGTCAGAACTTAACCAGGCTCGGAATGATGTCAAGAGCAGATACGCTCTTGAAGGAGCCTTCTTAAAATCAGTCACAGTTAATTTGACGTTCTTAACTTGTTTCTGATAATCTGTGCTGAGAGGCATGTCAGTATTCCACCCTGCAGCATTTTCAAGGTGATTTGGACTGTTAAAAAGATGAAGCATAAGAGAGGTGCTTAATTATAGGTAAGTGTCTGAACAAAGTGTGATATAAAGTAATCGAGTTAATAAAAGGATGGTGGCTAACACAATAATAATAGCAATATGAGTTTGTGATCCATATCCAGTAGACTTCAGATATGGTTGATAAAGATCCTAAATTAGTTTTCTAATTAATTGTTTGGAAACAAAATATTTTCATTTCACTTTCCCTACTACTTTTGCTTGATTGCCGTACTTTCATTTCAATTCCATGTTTCCACTTTTCTGCTCTAATTCGTCTTTGCAATAATTGCTTCTGCTTCTTTTCATTTTGCTTCTCTTCTGTAATTCCACATTGCAGCTGGTCTTCAGCACCACACACAGTGTAGCCACTTACATAACAAATGCCACCAATCCCTAATGCTGTCAGTCATTAGGCAGTGTTTTTAACTGGATATCAGCTTCTCAAATTATTCTCACACCATCTGTTTGTTGAATATTTTTCATAGTTCATGTTTTTGGTTCTGTTCATTTATCCTTTAAACTGAGACATTCTGTAAAAGTGGCATTATTCTCTTGCTGTGATATTATGAGAGAGTTATTTTTTTCCCCTACCTGTTATTTTAGTTTCTTACGTAGTCCACAGCACTGATGCTGTAATTGCTGGTCTAGCAAAGCAGGTTGTATCTGCTGTGTCAGTTCAGAAGGCAAAATTCATTTGTTTTACATGGGAAGGCCAAACAATTTTGCAGGTACTGTTTGCATCATATGTATTCTCCAGATTTTAACAAAACTCACCCTACCTGTAAGTGATGTGGAGGTATCACTAGGTTTCCTTAACTTGCACTGTTCTTTGTCTTGTTACTGGTAATTCTGAGATGCAAAAATGACCTCCTGGTTTCTCTATCCCTTTACAACATTTCATCTCTGTAACACATCCCCCTACATTGTCCCATCACCACGTTCTCTCAGTATCCACAGGAGTTTTGAAGAGGAACCCTGGGGTGACTCACAACCCCTGTACTGATGGTATTTTTACCACAGAATGCATTCACACATGGTCAGAAATGAGCTGGAGGTGTCACACAGCCACTGCAACCCTCATGTGGTTTTTCTTTAATTACAGGGTCTCCAGTGGTATTGGGGTGGCATTGGGAACTTTTCAATTGATTCTCTATAAATCAATAACCACAGAATCATTAAGGCTGGATCACTGAATTCAACCATTAATTTTGCCAAGTTGAAGAATAATAGCTTATTACTTTGCATTATTTTCAGTTATTTTTATATTTGTCATTTGTGATAGCTAATGTTTCAAAAAGGATAAATTCTTCCAGGTGCTGGAAAAACCCCAACTAATCTATCTTCTGTCAGCTATGAAATTGTGGCATAGTTAGATAAAAGTGTACCTGACTACAAGCCTGACTGGGCTTCAGTGATTTGGGGTTGTCTACATTTCTGTATAATGCTGTACCAACAGTAATTTTTCACTCTCACTCCAGCTTCTCTGTTCTCTCTTACACACACTCATCTCTTGGCTTGGATAGCACACCAATGAAACTGGTTATCCCTGCTTGATGTGGAAATACTCAGTGCTCTGTAGATTGGGTGGAATAACAGAAAGTAGAGTAGTTCTGCCTGGTCTTGGTTGAGTAGTTACTGTGTGATCTAATGTTTTCTCCCACCAGAGGGATAAAACTGCAAGTTTCCTATGCAAGTTTCTGCAGTCAGCATTCATTTTGCACAGATGCTTCCTTTTAATGGATCATAAACTTTTAAAATTTCTATGAATTCTCTTGTTAGTGAGTTTATGAACACAGAAAGCCTTACATGCCATACCAGAGGTATTTCACAAAGATGGTTTCCTATTCTGAATTATCATTGTTGTGGGCATCTTCATTTTCTTCATGTTATCCTTAGAATGTAAATGTCTATAAATGTTTGCACCCTGTACAAGAAACAAACTGAAAGAACACAAACATTTTTAGGGATAATAACTTGGCTTTTCATAAATTTTCGGTGTGGCTGATAGTTCCCTATCTGATAGTGAAATTCAATCAATATTCCTTTATTTTAGGAAAATTATTTTGTTAAGGATTTACAAAACTGAGGCTTCACATTTTGGTTTATAAAAATATTTGGCCCCTTCCTGTCATGCAACAAGAAGCCTTTCAGGAGCCCAGGGCCAGGAATTCATTCCCCAATGCTCTTGGCTGTGCCTCTGCCATGGGAGGGACAGAGAGGGAGTAAGGGCCACAGCTCACCTCCTTCTGCTGTGGCTCAGACAAGCTACAGCCCTTCCACCATGGTTTAGAACAAAGCTGAGGACTCCAAAACAAATATACAAAACTTTTAGATGTAATCTCACTTTCCCAGAAAAGACTTAAATATCTTACAGTAACAAACATCGTTAATCTCCTGATTGCATAAACTTTGTCTGAACTGTGGGTCCAAGTTATTTTAAAAAAAGGTGATTCAGTGATATGGGGCCATGAGGAGGCTCCTTAGCTGGCTGTGCAGTCAGAAGTCATTGAACAGGTTAATTGCTTGTACTTATCTTTTAAAGCAAAGATATAATGTTTAGGAAAAACACTTTACACCATTTAATTCTTGACAAAGGTGATAGAGCTTTTAGTTTTCAAATGAACACGGGTCATGAAACTTTATGGCCTAACAAAATTAAAGTGTCACATTTAGTAATTGTCTTGTTTATTTTTATCTCTGAGAACTGTAAACATTAGAAATCTATGTAAATTATAAAATATAAAACCAAGAGTTTTAACTTCTTCTTAAATCTAGAGATACTCCAAACTCTAAAAACTCATTCCTCATTTCAAAATAAAAATAGGCTTGGTGTTAATTGCCATTTCACTTGTTGTTCCTGATATGTTGCTAAATTTGATTAAATATTGAAAGTTAGTATTATTGCAGTGTTCTTTTCTTGAAAGGTATATTCCTGGCCTAAATTGAGTTTAGTTATGAAGTAATTCTTATGATAGGCATCCAATTTTACTCTTGAAAAGTGATTTGAAGGAAAGATGATTAAGTGCTCCTCCCTGGCTGTTAACCCCAGCTGGCCACTCAGCCCTCACTCACTTCCCACTGGAGGGATGAGTGAGAGAATGGGAGGGTAAAACTGAGGAAACTCATTTGTTAAGATAAAGACAGTTTAACAAGTAAAGCAAAAGTCAAGCAAGCAAAGCACACCAAGGAATTCATTCCTCCCTTCCCCAGGGCAGGCAGGTGCTCAGCATCCCCACAACAGCAGGGCTCCATCCCATATAAGTGACTTGGGAAGACAAACACCATCACTCCAAGTGCCCCCCTTCCTCCTCCTCCTCCTCTAGCTTTATTGCTGAGCATGAGGCCATATGGTCTGGGATATTCTCTGGGTCAGCTGGGATCAGCTGTCCTGGCTGTGTCCCCTCCCAGCTCCTCGTTCATCCCCAGCCTCCTCACTGGTGGGGTGGGTGAGGAGCAGAAAAGTCTTGGCTCTGGGTAAGCACTGCTCAGCAATAACAGGGCACCTCTGAATTATCAACACAGTTTTTACGAAAAATCCAACCCACAGCCCCATACCAGCTGCTGTGAAGCCAAAACCAGCGCTCTTTTGAAAAACAGTAGATGTAGTACTGGAGTTTTGAAAGACGTAAATGAGCTGAAATGTTGACCAGACATTATTTTCTCAATGTAATTCTCTGTTGCTAATATGCTTAAGGAACTAAAATGTGGGATAATGTACTTTATTATGTTTTCTAACATCAATTACTTGCTAACTTGCAGGGTCGTTTTCCCATAAGTCACTCAGTATTGCTATGCTAATTCATCTGCCAAGTCAAGGGTTAAATACCAGTGTACTTCAAATGAAATTAGATAAATTAACTTAGCAACTAAATGGCTGTATGCTGGAAAGAGCAAAGTGTGATATCCTTCTCTTTTCTTAGTCAATAACATTAGAAAATCGGGTGTTTTAAGAAAGCTGTTGGATATAAAAGAATGAGCCTCAAACACTTGCAGCCTACATTTTCTTCAAAGAGTAATTTGCATAGAGACAATGTAAATTCACAGTTTATCCTTCAGTTTTGATCTGGTGACAAGTACCAGAAGCATCATGTCTACAGTAGCTCTGGTCTTTTAAATGCCAGTATTTGGCAATGCTGTTTATATCAGGAGCATATGCATTACAATATCCTGAAGGCTTTCAACTTATTTTAACTTTTTAATTCATTCAATTCAAAGCACTTTTCTATTTTTTTTTTTTTTAAGAATTTTGGCACAACCAGTTTTCTTTGAAATATTATAGAACATTTAGTGGCAGGTAAATTATTCACAAGAAATTAAGTAGTACCAGAGAATTCAAAAAGACCTTGTGGCTTTCTTTGTTGTAAATTTCCAGAAGTAATGCAATGTAGGATTAGAACTGAAATTTGAATAGTAATACATTATTTACTCTTCTGCTGTCTGATGAAACTTTTTCTTTGTATCTCTACCTAAGACTTTCTCACAGCCAATAAGTTTATTCAAAAAAGTAGAGATTTTGTAATTCCTAAAAAACAAAAAAAGAGAGAAAAATGAGAGAAAATATTTAAAGCAAAAAAAGGTGTAAAGTCAAGGACCAATTTTGGTTTATTTTATTTTTCATTGAATACATTTTTCTTTAATCCTATCAGTGGATTGCAGTGTAAAGCATTCTCCACAATTCTCTGACTAGAAAGTACATTAATAATTACTGTTTACTTAAGCAGACAGTTTGCCTTGTGCTGCACATCCACAGGATTCAGCTCCTAGCAATGCTGGATTTTCTAAAAGAAAGAAATGTCTGTGTGGGGGCATGTGCACACACATTAGGGAATGTACACTCACCCCCAAACACATTTTTGGCTTTTCCTTTTGAAGTGTAGCTAAAAAAGTAAAACCCAAGAGCCTGCCCAAGACCCTAAAAGAGACAGCCCCAGACCTCAGTATGTGCCCTGGGGCTTTGAGTCACCTCCTCACTGAGCCTCTTCCAGTCCTGCTGAGGTGCCCACGCCCAAGACCCTAAAAGAGACAGCCCCAGACCTCAGTATGTGCCCTGGGGCTTTGAGTCACCTCCTCACTGAGCCTTTCTAGTCCTGCTGAGATGCCCATAGGTCTGTCACCACTTCCTTACCAGAACCCCCTAATTAACTGGGGTTGGGGTATTTGGTTTGTCTGCTTTACAAATAAAAGCAGAGACAGAGATCATGTGTACTCTTGTTTATTATTATTGCTATGAAAGGGTAAGAACATAATTCAGAAAGTATCAGAATATTAAATGAAAATCAGAAGATTATTTTCCAACTGTTCCTTGTCCCTCCCACCTTTCCATTTAAAACTAAAACAAGTCTTCCAGACATTCTAAATCATTTTACCAAATCCAGATTTTTCAGCAACACCAGTTCCTTTGTTCTTCTCTCACCCCACGCTGCATACAGCATTAACCTTCCCACAGTTGATGATCAACTCTTGGCCCCTGTGATTCTCCCCACAGTCTTCCCTAGACTTGAAACGGGTCAAACAGGTCAGGCTTTGCCTCATTCTTGAAGAGCACTTCAAGACACTCATTTTGGGCTGCAGAAGTCACCATGAAGGCCAGACTCTAACAGTGGGGCACAGCCTTGCAGTCTCTGCGGGTATCCCTGCCCACATGGGATTTTGAAGGCAGTGAGGTGTCCCCACCCAGGTGTCCAGTGTGTTGCAACCTGAGTGGTTTTTGTTGAGTTGATGCTGCTGTAAAACACCAAACACATCTTCTAAGCCAAAGCAGAGAATCAGTATGTGCTGCCCTGTGTCCCAGAGCCCTCTCAGTGAGATCACACGGCCTCCTAGGAGCTCAGCAAGAAAGGAAACTGCTGTCAAAAGATTTTTGCTGCAGGTATGGCAAATGGAATTGAAGGTTATGAATGTGTAAGTGAAGAGTATATGGCTTTCATGAAATATAAAAGTGGTTTGAGTTGATAAGGTACTTTTTAATGGCTGGAGTGTTAACACTTTATTACAGTTAGATCTTAGGCCTGTGCTGATAAAGCAAGGGGAGTTGCCAATACCCTGTATGCAATTAGTCTACAATTGCCTTTGCAAGTGTGACTAGAGGATTTTTCACTACACAAGTCTAACTTCCCTGGTTAACAAGTGGATCTCACAGCTTTTGAGCTAAAATGCAAGAGCTCTAAGTAAGCTTAGAGCTTATTGCTATTGCTGCTTGCCCCATCATCAGTCCAGGAAGAACAGTAGCTCTCCTTGCAGCAGCAAGCAGTTGAAGAAAAAAATTCCTAACCCACAAAATGATACAGAATGTGTCGTTCTCCTGAATGCTCTTTCTCAGTGTGATCAAGAGGCTTTCGTTTAGTGAATACATTTGCTCACTCACTTTTGGAGAGTCGCCCTTCATTTATTCTTTCCCTTTGGAAGTACTTTCGAGTGCAAATTACTGCTATCAGAAGCCTTGAACTGAGAGGCTATTATTCTCCATGCTCAGATTAAATTAATTTTGAACAGTTTAATGCAGCATGTCCGAGCTGCAAGTCCAAGTGGTGTCAAATCTATTTCTCTGCTTTTTTAAGCTGCACCTTCAAGGGCAGTATGATTCATGGTAAATGTGTTCTTCTAATGTCTTTTGCTAGGCATTATTATTTTCTTTCATTTGCAAGTCATGAGGATAAAATGTTAACTATTTTCCTCCTAAAATTATATAAAGAATGCACAATTTGATACCAGCCTTTTTTTCCCCAAAATTATTATATTTGCTTCCTGTGCATGAAATAAAGGAAAAAAAATAGAAAAATAGTTACAATGAAATCAAGAAATTCTTTTTTAAAGTGTCTAAAAAGAAGACACTATAGGATCCTGCAACATCATTGCATATCTTTTTCAAGGTCTCTGTAATAAAATTAAGGAGTTTTTAAGGATTGGCTGCATAAGTCTATTTTTGTTTTTGCCAAGGTGCAAAAACAAAGCAGGACATAAATCTGCTTTACTTTTCAGGCTGAAGCATTCAGCTCTCTCTCCACTGCTTCCGATTGCTAAGGTGTCATTGAAAGGTGGTAATGAAGATTTCCCAGAGGTTTCTGAACTCTACATAGCCAAAAGTGGCAATCAGGTTTGTCCTGTGTGGAACTGGGGAATTTGTGATGCTGAGAGATCCGTGTGCTTTCTGTGAAAGGGGGCCTGATGGCAAAATACATTTACAAACCCAGATTTTCAAACCCACTCTCTAGCTCAGCAGTAGCCATTCCTGTTTCTCATTTTGCACTCTCGGATATTATTGTATTCTGATATTTAGGTAGTTTCAGTACTGCCTGATGTACTGAATATCACATTGACATATGGTGTCCTTATTTTAACTTCATCTTTTATGTCAAGTAATTGTTGTTACTTTCATGATCATATGTATCTTTGAATTTGGTATAACTGCTAAAAAGTGTATTTGCATATTCATAAATAGCTATTTGGCAGTTGTGTATACTCTCTACAAATGGGGTATATACACAGTTAAATTCTAAACATAAGGGCAGTGCATCCATCTGACAACTAAAGCCATCAGTATGAAAAAGAACAAGTCATAGTGATATCTCCTTTAGTAACTGAAAAAATGGAATTTTTAATTCTGCCTAAAAAAAAAAAGCCTTTTTGAAGAGTGCCAAGGATGGATGTTTTTCTGAAAAATCCTGTTGAATTTTTATGGGCTGGAAGGTAACAACTTCCATGTTGAGGAACTGAGGACTGAAATGTAATACAGTAAAAAATCTGTTCTGTAAATTGTGCAACATAAATTGTCAAGATCTCATCCTACATTAAATGCTTAAAAAATAGTTATTTACCTGTTCTGTACAATTAAATATATTTATTTTCATGGATTACATCCCCAGTGATACAGCTCTCCTGGGATGCACATTATTCTCACAAGCTGCTGATCATATGGCTGTTATTTTTGAGATGTTTATTGAGTGTCTTCAACAGCCTATCAAAACCACCTATCAAGAGGTTTTTCTATTGTTTCCATAAAGTTTAACTTCAGTAAGCTGACTTTTATCTATTAAATATTTGGATTTTGTAGTCCTCTGTATATTTTCCCATAGAGCTTGGATATTTGCAGAGCTGTAGAATACTTCAGGGGCAAAGATAAACCATGTAGCAGGTAAGTATGCCCATCAATCATCACCATCATCATCATCATCACTATTTAGTTATTTTAGCCACCACATATTTTGTGTATATATTAGGATGAATAATATTTCCAAAATACTGCAATCATTCACGACATCAGAACATCTGCAACATCTTTTCTTTGTTTTTCTTTCACCTCTATTGCTATGATGTTTCATTTATCTTAGACTTTTTTTGAACCAAGAGCACTTCTTCTATTTCTGCTTCAGATGCAAAGTTGAGTTCCTGGATAATTTGGCAGTATCATGGGACATTAATTGCTCAGACAAGGGAAGCTCTAAGGGCACCTTTTGTGTTGCAAGTGCAGAGAAGAGGGATGTGCATCATACCAGAATCAGGGATTTGCTGGTTGTGATATAACTTTGTCATGAGAGATGTGTTGCTGTCAGGAAGGTTAAGGCACAGCACAGCAGAGACAGAATGCCAGGCTTGTGAGACAATGACTGAGAATAAGGCCAAAGCACCAATATCCTGGTAGGATCCCTAATATTCATAATTTTAAAGAACAAGAAAAAAATAAAATGAGGCCACAACATGAAAAATTACACCAGTGCTTATCATACAGAGAGATGTCAGAGAAGCTGCAGAAACTGTGACATTGATGAAGCAAAATAAGATAATGGAAAATGAGCCTGGGATTCATCCTTATTGGAGTTACTGTGAGTGAAATGAAGTATGACAGAGTTGTTGGCTCAGATGCTTCCAAAGTATTTTGAAGTACAGTTACAGTACACTCACAGTCCTCAGCCAACTGACTTTTCCAACACCTAAGAGTTAGCAAAAAGTGAAGACAAAATGAACAGATAAGTTTTAATAGGAACATTGACTCAGTAATTTTACTGAGATGGGAAATGGTTTCAACTATAAAATTACTTTAATCTTTGAAATACTTTTATGTGTTTTGTGGGAAATTTGCCTTGATTCATCTGGCATGCCAACTGAGACATCTTTAAATGCATCTTGGTGATGTGCAATGCCAAAATCTTCAGTCTAGGGGACTTGGTATAGTAATTTTATTAAAGAGGCTGGGGACTGATTTGCAATTGAGTAATGCTGTCCCACTAATGTTGTCATTAATTCAAAGAGAGAAGACTACAGATCAGGTATTATGTATGAAAACATATCTAATTAATGTTTTCTGTGCACTACTGTTCTTTACTATCAGATAGCCTTGATTTTCCCTTCCTGTGTTCAATGCTGTTGTTAATCCCTACCCTCCTGATGTAGATATTCCCTTTTAATAGCATCCAGAAACCCAGCATTTGTCAGAAAATCCCAGTGGACTGGTACTTCTGATCTGTCCAGGATGAGAGGATTTTGTATTCTGGCTAACTCCTGTCTGCCACTTTTTTTGTAGATTGTCAAAACACAGGAGAAATTAAGCCAAGTGCCTATTTCTTTCTTTACTCCTCTTGTGCTCCAAAAGAATTTCCAGTATCTCAAAAAATAAATCCCTTTATTCTCCCTTTATGAAGATTAAATGCTATTTGAATAGCTAATACAAAGTCCAGAATGGGATCTTCCTAAAATATTGTAAGTTAGAAGTGATGAATGAGATTTCTTTTTCTCATACTGAGTCCAGAATATTCTGGCACCTCTTCTCAAATTTTTGAGAAAATAGCATATCTTAATTATGTATATTATAAGCTCAGGTTTTCTTCCCTTTGAAAAATATGACTGGGCCAAACCACTGAAGTCTGAAAGACATCAACAGAGAGTTTCTGATTCAGTTCACAGAAGGTCTGATCTGATTTCTGTTTACAGTCCCTTAATGTTGACTGAAGTCCCTGGATTTTTGTCTTGAGACAAAATTTCCTTTAAATTTTCCTTTAAAAACAAAGGGAAAACACTCAGACTCACACTTGCCCTGAAGTCTTCTATGCTATGTGTATACTAAATATACATCTTGTATACTTGTGTTCTAAATCTTACTACTTTCTTTATTGTTTTGCCTTTCATGTAACATTTAAGATTCCTATGTATGAATGACACATGGAGTGATATGAATACATTTATATCGTCCAACTTTCATTTATCATAGTGCTACCCCAGACAGTGCATTACTCCGCAACAGATAGTGATAAAGATTTTTTTATTAATTATTATGCTGCTCTCAGTTCACAAGAGAAGTCTTTCTGGAAGAATTTAAGAATATAGTTTTCTAGATGTATAGTTACCTCTTAAAATACATGTAGGTTTACTAATGGTACAGTTTTCTGCAGTCATTTATTTACATAGTTTGGATTTATGATTGCACAAAGCATTAGGTAAGTCACAATAGTTCTGATGTCAGAGAATGTGAGAGAAATTCTTTTAATGAGAAGTGGTTTGGGAAGGCTCCAAAAAGTGATCTTTCTGTTATTTTTTAAAATATTATTATTTCTGTTGTGTTTGATAAAAAGGAGGTGAGATTATCTGGCACATGAATTTATGCAGAGAGATTATGTACAGGTAGAGAAGGACTTTTTATTATTTTAAAGAGGGGGGAAAGAGGAGAAGTGAAATTAATCTGAATAAAGAAACTTATTGTGGACACATGCCCAGAAAAAAATAGCAAGACTTAGAACCATGTGCAGATTGTTGGCATCCTAACAATCCTACTAAGCTTGTTGCAGGTACCTTAACCTGGGTCTCCCTGTGCTGTCGGTGGGAAGGAGGGAGGGGTTGGGAGAAGGTGTTTATTCTGCTTCTCATTATCCTCCTCCAATTCTGTTAGTAATAAATTCAGTTTTTACCTTTAAGTTGAGCCTGTTTTGCCCTGGGAGAGATTTTCTCCCTGTCCTTGTCTCAACTCATGAACCCTTCATTAATTCTTTTTCTCTCCTCTGCCCAGCTGGGGCAGGGGAGGGGGAGTGAGTGACTTTCTTGGGTGTCTTGGCCAGTGTTAAGCCATGACACCTGGTGAGGATTGGTGGATTAGGAGTTATTTTTTGGGTCTAAAGAGTAAAATAACATGCAGTGTAGATTTTCCTCTACCACCAGAAGTTTTGAAATTTACTTTTTTTAATTATCCAGCTGGAAGCCTTTTGTGCATTTAAAAGAACTTGGGCTATTTCTGATCCTGACTGAGCTACACTTATTGCTCTGAAGTTCTTCCCTTCAGTAACTCCATCATCTTGTTTTTCAGGCCTTCCCTCAAAGTACAAAAGCCTGTGGTGAAATCTGGGTATGCCAGAAACCAGGCACTGGGATAAATTATGGGATGGAGACAGGTTCACCTGTGTGAATATCAGTGCAGAAGGGCGTTCAGACACCAACTGCAAGGAGTGTTTGTATTTCCATGACATTGTATAATTCCTGTGCTGTTAATATGGTGTGAGTCTGATTTATAGCCGCAATTTTCACAGGGCATTTTTGAGCTCTGTGCCATTTTTAAAGGTTTGGTCTCTAGGAACAGCATAATGAAATCACTAATATGATCAGAAAATCTCTAACAAGATAAACAGTATTCTCATTCTTCTTCCTGTCGCTAGCAGTGTTGGAAATGATCTCCCCCTCACCAGCCTGCTCCTGTCTCACAGGGGGTGTATTTGGCAGCTGCAGGAGCCATGTGCCAAGTCTGAGAATGCATTTTTCATGTGTTAGTAAGTAGGTCTAGTGCTGACTGTGTGAGAGCCGAGACACTCAGTTATGTAAATCCTACGTGATTTGTGAGCAATTTAGTCACTGTGGCACGCTCAAGACCACAGTTTTTCACAAATCCCTCATAAGATCAACTTACAAGGTCATGTGACAGCACTTAATCTTGGAGAGAGGATTGTTTCTGTTGCTAACATTTGAGCAGAAACACGCAACTAACTCTTTATAGCCACCAGTGCCCCTTTTGCAGTTTACCAAAGTCTGAGGTTTTGTCCTAGCTTGAACTTTAAAACAAAAGTTATTTTGGTGCTCTGGCGCAAATACAAAGAAGGCCAAAACCCAAGAAAATATGAGAAATATGAACATTGTATGAGCCAAAAACTGTCATGCTGACTTAAAATGGCCTGGCAATGCATTAGGAACTTTAAATAATAGATCCCTTCATAGAGTGGTTGAGGGAGACTATGAAAATGATGTTTCAACATAAGCTGTGATGAAAGGAGTTTCAGAACATGCAGGAACCAGAATCTGATTATTTGGATTATGATTTTTTGAGAGAAACACTCCTGAGATCTTCACATCCTAAAGAGACGAGCAAAAGAAAATGTTGACTGGGTTTATTAGGACAGCCCTCCTGTCCCTGTTACCCAGGGACCTGCTCACACCTGTGTGAGCTCTCATCCTGAGGGAAGAACAGATCTGGGAGTTGAATGAAGATACCACAAGGAGATTTTCATCTGGCTGAGATGATTTTCATCTGGGCAGTGGAGAGGGAAGGTGGCGACCAGTTGGAGGAGAGCAGGGAGGAGGCAGGAATGCCTGGGGGATAATGCAGCAGGGGCAAGTGAAAGAAGAGGAGCTGAGAGCATCTGCTCAGCTGAGAGGTGTGTGCGAGGCAGAGAGATGGGAGGTTAGTTAGTACAACTGCTTGCAGAATTATTGACTGTTCAAGGTGTCTTTTTTTGAGCAAATCCCATCCTAGCTATCTTTTACCTCTTCCCTTGGATGTGGAAAAATAGAAAAAAGTCATGCAAACTTAAAATCAGTAAAAGTCTTGGAATCACTTCCCTCCCTGCGCCTGCCCCCTGATGTGCTGCAATCTGAGCTCTTGCTGCCC
This sequence comes from Pyrgilauda ruficollis, assembly GCF_017590135.1. Lineage (NCBI taxonomy): Eukaryota > Metazoa > Chordata > Aves > Passeriformes > Passeridae > Pyrgilauda > Pyrgilauda ruficollis. Next base: position 8,996,080 of record NW_024528821.1, on the reverse strand, counting down.
AAGTATTCATTTTACCAAGCAGAAATTGTCTTGTTAAAGCCACTGTCAGTATTGACTAAAAAACCCAAACAGACCTGTAATGAAGCTATGTTAAATGTTTAAGTTCTAGCATCCCAGAAATTTGAAAAAATAATAATAATGCACCAAGTGATTTTTAAATACCAAGGCTGTATTGTGATCTTAAATGTTGCGAGCATTACAATTACATGCATGTAAATTACATTTGGAATCACATAGTGCAGGTGGTTGGTTGGTTGGTTTTTACTGTTCTCTCTCTAGAAATAACTAAAAGCTCAAATTTTATAATAGTTGTTGGATTTTTTGGGGGGTGGAACAGTACTTTTAAATATATAAATAAAGGCAAAAAATCATCGCTCGCTTCTGAAAATATTAATTCCTCTCCCTCTCCCTGAAAGACATTCAAGTCTTTTCACTAAAATCTGTTTCACTTTAGTCTTGTTGAAAGTTCATGGCCCAGTCCATTCTCTTCTATTTCAACTGATGACCATATTTCAGCAGTGCAGCACCAACAGAATTGTTTCATATCAAAAATTCCTAAGGGGGGAAAATTCAAAGCATGAATAAATAAAGAGCAGGTTGTGACATACAATCTCTCTCCATTATCTTACCAGCCTTAACAGCTGCTTGCAAGTGGAATTTTAGCTTGGCTGAATGCTTTGCCCCCTTGCTGCTCTATAGGAGTTGTCCTGATGCAGACTTTGGTGAGCCAAGCCCAGTTTTTATGGACTGGAGCTTTCTGCTCCCAGTCTCTGAAATGCTGTGAGGGAGCCCTGAAATAACCAACCCTTGTGGCAACTGCAGACAAGAAGTTGCCAATGGAATGAATCATGGTTTTGCAATTTAAAGAAACAAACTTGAGCAGCTAGATCTAGTACCAGCAGAAAGTGATAGGAGAAGCTTGGCTGAAAGTTAAAAATCTTTCCAGCTGGAAAAAATAAGTTACTGCTTTGTCAAAATTTTCTGAGAGAGAGTAAATCCTCCGGTAAATCTTTATTCTGGACTACCTGTATTTCTTAGAAAGTTTTGGCTGTTTTTTATATGATGTCAAGAGGAAGCAGGGGTGGTGGTGCTGGGAAATGGCAGGAGACTTATTCCCAGTTTGTGATGTCCCTTCCTGTTTCACATAATTTTTTTCTACACTGAGAGAATGAATAGGAAATAGGAGACAAATTTGAAGGCAGGCCTGTCTGAACATGACATTCAGAAAAATGTACTTAGATACTATGAGAATGAACCCAAATTGACTCTTGTCACTTTTTATCAGCTTTGAAAAGGAAAGTAAATGAGAAACTTACCTTGCTGACTATATTTTTTATATCTTCTTAAAAAAGGATCTGAGTCAACTTTGTCCCCCTTTCACAAACCTATTTTAGTTCCTAATTCTGTATTCAAAGATAGGAATAAAATATGTTGTTTAATAAGAAGAAAAAATATCTTCAAAGTACCAGTTATACAATAAAAGCAGAATCTTAAAGCCAAAAAAGCCCCCTGTGCACAGAGGTTTATTTTTAAAACATTATGAATTGTTGTCACTCATCAAGCAGCATTGAGAGTACATTGAACACCTACAAAAGATCAAAGAACTTCAATATTCTGTCGATTCTGCATTTTTAGCTTAACTACTACATCAAATAAATTATTCTTTGGCATTTATTTGAATGTGAAGTACCATAATCAGGGCTCTAAAGATAATCTGATTAGGTGGTTTATTTCACAAAAGCTGTCCTATCTCTTTTTCGCTGAAGATTAGCCAAAACCTCAATGTTTCTTTTTCATAAATTTAAAATTCAAGAATATTATCTAATAATTTTATTACTGACAGACTGTACACTGCTTCTCTTTAGAAATACTCAGTACAGCAAAACCAATCAAATGGGTTTCTTCTGTTTGAAAGAAGCAGGATGATGGGACTGTTAAATTGCTGTAGAATTAGTAAAAGCCTAATCTTTTTCATGAGGAAATGTTGTAAAAAGCTGCAGGTAGAGTAATTTCCTTCCATGTTATTTTTGAAGCTTATGCTGTGAGTATAAATGCTATGAAAATGCAAATGAATTGCTAGATTATTTAAAATAGGCATAACATCAGCTATTCTTTTAGAGGGAAATTTGCTTTCCTTTCTCATCACCCATCTGGTTTATTGTCTTGTACATATATTTGTTTAAGATTTATATAAAACACCCTTTAGATTTTGGACATCACATTCATAAAACAAAAGTGTCTGAAGTTCTACATCTTTTGAAGTTCCTCTTGGAAAATAGGAATTTGCCTTTGCTCTTCCAATATTCATAACATAACAGCAGCATGGAAACACATTACAAAGAATACTTCATTCTTTTGGCTCCAAGTGGAGATACATTTACTTTTATATTACTTCCTTCTTCCCTTCCATGAGAAGTAGAAGTCCAACCCACTTACTTTGTTAAAAAATACTAATACAGTACAGTAATGCTACATTATATGTCATGAAATATGGTTCGATTTTCCTCAATATCATTTCCTACTTGCATTTGTCAACTCTGTGTAAATTAGGACTTTTGGTTATGTAATCAATCCTTTTTAAGTCTATTAATTTGTTCTGAATGTATTTTTTTAGATTTTTTTTCAGTTACATAGCTAGAAAGATATTTTAAAATCAGTATTATTTCTTTTATGTTTAGCTTTCATGTCCCAGGGGCTAATATGGAAAATACTCAACAAAATCCTATGGTGTGTTTTCTGCAAAACCAGCAGATGATCATAATGATCCCTTTGGCCAGAAAAAACTTTTGAATGCATTGCCTGGCCATCCTGAATGGGGAACTGGTCTTCTCTATCCAAATCTGAGCACATGTGCTCTCAGTGAAGTTGATGTCCTATTTTGTAGCAGATAATTTGATTTCATTATAGAGATTAGCAGTATTTCCTGCTCTGAATCAGGTTCCAGCTTTTTGTCCAGATGCTGACAGAAATTATTTTTCCTTTTCTGGTCTATCAGTGCTTTGACAAGGGGGAAGGATTCTCTCTCCCCTCTGGGTTTGCTTATGTTGTGTCCTTAGGTGCTACTGAGGTGTCCACCCCAAATAGCTCTGGAGTTTGCTTTTGTTTTCTTATTCCATGGTTTGGAGGTTGTTCCACCTTGAATGGCTAAAACAGCTCCTTGCAGTGTGGCTCTGACAAAGTGTTATAGACACACCCAGAGGTTCCCCACGTGTGACTTGTAATGGCCACTTATTCCCCTGCCTGCTCAGTGTTCTCTGGGAGCAGACTGGAAATGAGTGTTTAGTTTCACTCTCATGTGCATTTAGTTCATCCAGTGCTCACTGTCGGCATAACAGGGGTTAAAGTTTGGAGTAAGACTGCCAGAGACAGGACATATGAAAGACTGAAATATTGGTACCCCATCCAGAGTCTGGAAAATTAGGGAAATTAAAATATGCCCAGTACAAATGGAAATAGCAAGATAAATTGGTGTGAAAAACTCATTCTACCATCTGATGTTCACAGCCTGGAGCTCTGTCCCGTGGCACTCTGCTGAGGGCACAGGTTAGTGGCTGGCACAGGTTCCAAACCCAGATCTGTCTGTCCTTGCAGGCAGCACCCAACATTCCTCTTGGCTCTGACACTTCCAAGTGACAGCACCCCCTTCATCTCCCACCCTGCTGACTGTGGAAGAAAATGCCTGAGCTGAAAGCAAGTGCTTTAATTACCTACTGGGAAATAATGAGGACAGCAAGAAAGGTTTGAAGATAAGAAAAAGAGCCATTTCTATCATCTTACTAAGTGTGGCTGTCCCAGGGAAGCACTGGTACAAACCCTGGTGTCCCTGCTGTCAAGCTTGTCTGGACTCTTTTATCATCTGCAGACACTGCCCTCTGCCTTCCTCAGGGTCAATTGGATCAGTGCCTTTCACATTTTTTGGTCAAACCTTCAGCATGGAATTTTATCATACTTCAGTAATGTCACAGTGTGGAAAATGTACCTCAAAACTCTGAGTGCTCTCTCCTGTCCATGTGAGTCCCAGCAGGTACATCTGTCTGTCTGCCTGGGGAGGCTCATGCAATTTTTGGCTGATAAGCAGCATTTAGGCAGCAGAATTGTAGCCAGCCAGTGCACACAGGAATAGCCAGCTTCACAGTGCTCATGTATTTTGCAGCTGGAATTTCTTTTTCAGGCATTTTCTCAATACAATAGTTTGTATTCTTTTGTCCTTTTGTGTCTGTAATAATGAGTAATTTCTGCCATCTGTCCTGTAAGGATATTTACTTTTGTCCCTGACCATGGACACTTCTTGCAGGGTATGGAGGAATAACCTCCTAAATAATTCAGAGTAGATACATTTGCAAGCAGAATGGTAGCTCAGCTACCTGTGTACCTTTTCTTTGGCAGTAGACTGACAGATGCTGCACCAGAAAATGATTTGTTACAAACCTCATCTGGAAACGAGTTTATATCCTGAAGTTCTTCATTTTTGCAACATGTGTCCTTTGTAATGTTGCATTTGCTTTTTCCACTTACAGTTTTAGAGTGCTGAATCTCTGTAAATCATCTTTGCACATTTGAGTTCCAGGGGTTTTTTAATAGCTAGTGTTTTTCATAGATTGCATCCTTGATAAACTTGAATACTTTTTTAAGTTCTCACAGTGGTTGGGGTTTTAGAAATTATTTCCTACAACAGAGGGCAAGCTTTTATACTCAGTGTTTCTCTTTTGTGCCCATACCACTCAATATGAAGAACTTTTTCTTTATACTGACATGTTTCTGGTTGAGAAGAATGGAAGACCTAAGACATTTCTTAGGTAGAAAATCCTTTAGACATTTATGCTATTTATTTAGAAAACTACCCCTTTACTTTCAAAGAATTTGCACTTTTTTCTTCCCCCCAAAAAAATGCACATGGTCAAATACAGTCTTAAAACTCACATTCTCAGTGGGCGAATACATCACTTACTCTTCCTGTTTCATTGTAACTCCACATTTGCAAGAGGAATATTAGCAGGAGCAAACCAAGAAAGTTTATTCAACCCAGCTAAGTTTAATAGATGGTAAATCCTAAGGTGTACCTTAAGATTTACCATCTCTAGATCTCTTGCTATTGCTGAGGAGGGGGTAGGAGAACCAAAGTTTTACATTGGGAGGGATAATTCTGTGCTCAACTGCCCAGAGCTTTGGTTGTCAAAATATTTCATAAATTATTTCTATTAAATAAACAGAATGTGTGAAAACAACAGGGATTCCTTACTGCTGGAGACCCAGCATGAGAGATTGCACCAAAGGAAAGTTTAGAGAGTTTACAAGGATTTGAAAAGATAGTCATCAATTTGCATTTTAGCAAATTCTTACTCTTGCTATAAAATAAAAAAGAGATATTTAAAAATAGGTGTGCTTAAAATGAATGTTTGACTGTGTAACAGAACTCAATTTGATGCCAATTTGACGTGTTGCTATATTAGTATAGCCAGTTTCTCTGGACACCTACATTTTTTTAAAAACTGTTGAGAAGCTTCAATGTGAGTCCTAAGAGTCTCTTTTCTCTCTAGATTAAATATTGAGAAATAAAACAAAATATGTAAATATAGTATACCCAAAAGCAAAAAAAGTAATTTCCAACACAGATGGGTTTCAGGAGGTCTGCTGCCAAAGATTTTTAAATTCTTGTGCCAGGGGGTAATTTGCTTGCAACAGAAGAAAGTGTATCCAATTACCCTTATGAATTTATGAGTTTTGCTCCCAAATCAGCCATTTAATGGGGCATTTGAAATGAAGGTGCAAGCATTGGCCATCTTCTTTCTTATACTCTTGATATTATGGTAGATTTACTTTGTCTTTTTTCTCTGTGTCCCCTAAATATGAGAGAAATAACTATTAAGAATCATAATTTGACCAATATTATGCTGCAGGTAAAAATTAGTAAAAAAAAAATAGTAATGGTTAGGGGTTTTTTTCTATATATGCTCTGCAGTCATTAAACTTAACCTTTAGCGTGCTATAAGGAGTGTTTCACTCCATCCAGAATCTTCTGGGCTTGCTGAGGTCAGTGCTCAGTTAGCACCAGGCCTCCCTGCAGCCAGGGAGCAGTGGCAAAGCTGCAGAAGTGTTTCTGTGGGTCAGAAACACTGTGGGACCTTTTGGAGGGTCACCCCGGATATCCTCTGGGTCTGCCCTTCCCTTGGGGAAATGAGCGATGCTTGGCTTCTGTTCTATATCAAATCCAAGATATTTCCATGAAAGATAAGTTTATTCCAAGAAACTGCCCTTCACGCTTAACCCACACTTAACTCCCTTAACCCAGCATTCCTACTGTGATTTTTACTGCTTTGGGCTTGGCATTGAAAATCCATGTTAACAAGTACTGCACCTGTCCTTCTATTGAAAAGTCATAAATATGGAATGTGATCATGCAATATAAGGAAGAGTATAAGAATGTTTTCATATTGATTTTTTTTGTTGTAGAAATCGTAAATTGCTCAGACTGCAGCTTTGTGGAGGCCTGAGAAAAGCACAGAGCTCTGGTAGCTTTGGAGGGGGTGTTTGTCACACTGCCACCAACACTGCCAGACCCAGAGCCACAGCTGGCACAGCCTTACCTGCCTGCTCCACTTTTGGAAAGAGGAACACTGTAAGGAATACTTATGCCCCAATAGCACCTCTGATTTTGAATCCTGCAGGGGCCCAATCAAACTAATTAGGCTTTCTCTCTTTAATTTTACCTGTCTATCAGGCATTGTCATTCAGCCTCATAGGAATTCTGTGCCTGTTAATTAGCAAAACCTTGTGGAAGCAGAGGGGACTCAGCAACAGTAAGGAGAAAAACACAGAAAAAAGGAACAGAACTAGGAGCAGGAAGAAAAAACACCAGCACAGGAGAAGGACAGAATTCAAGCACATGAGAGGTCCTAAAGTGGAAGGACAAGTGGAGGGCAGTGGTCAGTGTAATTCTGATAGAAGCTGAATGAGAGATTAGAAAGGATTTTTTTAAGTAATTTTTTTTTCTTATTGGGCAAAAAATAGGGAAGAGATGGTGTTATACAGGTGGCCTGAATGAGCTCAAAAGGTTTCAAAAATATTAAAGTGTGTGAATAAGTTTTTATTACTCTTTGTCAAACAGTTTTCAACAATAAGGTTACTTTGCCTAATTTTGCTGTGTGGATCTATAGCAGAAAAATGGAAGAGGAAGCAGACCTAAAAAATAATATAGGCTTAAAGATTCCCATTGCATAATGTTTCATACAGGTAGACCCCATGCATCTCACATAAATGAGAAATTCTTTTTGTATTTGTTTAAACCAATAATTATTTTTTCTGGAATTTTTTAGGCTCCTTCCTCTCTCATTCCTCTTGGTCTGATATCATTTCATTAAAAAAGAATCTTCTACCTTCTTCTTAATGGTGATTAGTTGGAAATAAAAATATGGTGGAGAGTTAAAATGGCTGGTGAGTGTCAGAGCTCTGGCAGTTGTCTCCAAAAAGCATTAAAAAGTTGAGAAGGAAATTCTCTCTTTTGCTAAACTCTCGTAGGTGATTCAGAGTTTGAATTGGAATCATTCAAGTCTACAAAAATACTGAAGAAACCAATGAAAAGTGGTTCTTCAATACTTAGCTTAAAGAATGATTGCTTGTGTGTTTCTTTATAGTTCAATTTGTCATTTCATTGAGTCTACTGGCACTGTGATTTAGGAGTCTGACAGACACATTAACCTCTTAATAACAAGTTTCTCAAACTCCTTTTCCAAGCCTCTCTCTTTGACAGGACTAGAACACATAGTAAATCTTACTTTGTTTTGAGGTTTTTTGACTTACCCTCAAAACATGATTAATTTATTTCTGTCTGAACCTAATAGGGCAGATTCCATTGAAAGATGACTGGAGTGGTTATCTAAAAGACAGAAAAAAAATTTAAAGTTCCACCTGCCTAGGCTCACTAGGCTTCTGTCCAGGTGATATAAACAAAATTTCCTTTCATGAACAGAAACAAAGTACTCTGAAGTAAATGTTAGATTGTTTGTAACATTTTTAAAAAAGCAAAAGATTGAGGCCATAAAATAGATTTGACTTAAATATTGTGGGAGCTCAAAGAAAGACTAGTAATTTGAATTGAAAACTTTCTCCTATTCCATTAACCATCTCCCCACTCTTGATTTGGATTTTACCAATGTAAGCTTCAAACAATTTATAAAATAGTTTGTAAACATATCTTCTCAAGAAAATTTGAATTGTGTGGAAAAAATTTCTGACTTCCTGGAGATAATCCTTTCTGTGAGCCCCTCACTTTCTCACACACAAGCAGAACTGCTGGAGCTGTGTTTCTGTTAGGATTCAGGGCAGCAGCGATAGTCTGTGAATCTGCCCTCATCAGAGCAAATTATTCTGCAGTCCTCCTTTCAGTATATGGTTGAGGAAGTTTTTTTGCTCCAAGAGAAAGTGGGTAGTGTCACAGAGCTTCTTTTGCTAATAAAATTGTTATTGCCTTGTGAAAGATTAAAGATTTATCCTTCTCACTTGGTCTGCAAAACATTGTATATTCCTACAAGTAACGTGCAAGAAGGCTTGTCCTTCTTTAGATAGTGACTGTTTCACCTAAGTCCTTACATTTCTTTCTTTTTCTGGCCTCAACTTTGACCATAATTTGGCTCCTAGAGATAATATTCTGAAACATGCATTTGAAAGCAGTTATTTTGAATATGAGGTGCTAAAATGTAGAGTAAAGCAGATGGCATCCCATGATTTCCTAAGGTTTCATCTACTGATTTGAAAAACTCTTCATTCAGAGTTTGTCTGCATGCAGAAATCTGATTCCAGAACATGCAACAAATTTCCATGGATGCTGCTAGGAAGATGGCAACAACAGCAACCCCAGCAGTCCCTTGCAGCACTGGCAGTCAGGCTGTGTCTGAAACTCCCCTCTCAAGCATCAAATGCTCAGCATTTCTGTAGGGGGAGAACATTCACTACCAAGCCTACAGACAGGAGTGCTGCAACCCACTCACACGGGTAATGTGAGAAATAATTATTTAATGCTCATGAAGCAGACAGAAAATTAAAAGTGCTATATAGTGGTTGCTATTAAAAATCTTTACAATATGACTTTGCAATTAGATTACGTTATCAGTGTATTCCCCTTTTGCTCAGTACAGCAACATTTAGGGAATACTTCAAATCCATGAAGGCAGCAATGGCATTAATTACTTGCAAATGTAATTAAGAAAAACAATACTGGTGATCTCTGATGATCATGAACTATCTATTTACTAGAGCAAATACAGCTTAGGACTGAAAATGTTGCATTTTAGAATATGATTTTATATGTCAATTATAAATGATGTTACAAGTTCTTACTCTTCAGACATGCCTGATTGCCTTACTGTAGATGGAAATGATTGGATTATGAAATGTTGGCCTCATTTAAAGCAGCACTCAAATACCCTCTGACTTTACTAGACAAAGTTTCATCCTTAGTCACTTGCCAAAAGCTGTAGAGGGAGTAGCTGTCACAGAAGAGAACTCATGAGTATTCTGGTTAGAGCTGTGCAGAATATTTTTAGTGTAAATCAGATTTCTTTAAAATGTTCCAGTTATCAAGCAAAGACCTGAAAGTGGATGGATTTAGAAATCCATATTAATAAAAAAGTGTATGAGATCTTAAAAAAATATTCATATTTTGATAAAAAACTTTTGATCTCACATTTTACTTTTTTCATTTTTTTATTTCTCTGCCAAACTTGGAAGCCAGGAGTGAAGAAAAATCTTAGTGATTTTCATATTATTCAGTCTTCAGTTCATCTATGCAATCCCTTGACCATGACTGTTTCTTATTTTAGAAGCACTCAGAACCCTGCATTTCAGTACACAGTTGTTCTAAGTGAATATTGACTTCATCTTTACTTTTTTTTGGTCCACCACCACCCAGTACAAGTCCAGCAAATCCAAGATAACTGTGTCATTTGTGCTTTGTGATATGGTTCAGGGATTGGACAGGGGAAGACAAATCTGTAGGATTCCCACTTATAGTGTGCTGTACAGTCCAAACAGGAGCTGCAAATTTTCATTCTTTTAAGTAATTGAGCTGTGCAATTGATGATGCCAAGACAGATAAGTACCCTGTGAACACAGAGTAGTTAACATCTCATTGCAAATGTTCAGCTGGTGCCCTAAATGGTAAAATGCAAACAGAGTGCAAATGCAACAGCCCAGAGTGGGTGTTGGGAGGGGGAATGAGGATGAATTACTGCAGTATTTTTAGATGGTAGTATTCATAGTTATTTTTGCAGTGCTAAGAGACTTTGAAACGTTTGGAGTAACTCTATTGACATTGCACTGGGATTGCCAAGGACCAGGCACAGCTGCTTGGATGCTGTTAACACTCTAACAAAGCCATTTCTCTCTCAGCATCTTCCTGCTTTGCAAAATTTCTGTGCATATTACGTTGGGGTGATGTTTCTTTGCATTGATCCAACTTCTAGCAGCTTCTAACAACTTATTTATCACAGGATGCCAGGCAGGATTAGGGCTTGTTGTTAAGACCCCAGCAGAGCCTTCAGAGCTTATTTGTGGCTGGTAACTGCCAGGATGTGTCTTTGAGAGCATCAGCTGGAGTGAAGGAGAGGGAAGGGAAAATGCTGTTGTGGTGTGTTGTTGGGAGCAGGTAAGATGTTTACCTTTTAATAATCTTTTTTGATATTTGCAGCAGTGGTGTGGACAGGTGTGGGAGTCATTCATCCAAACACCATCCACGTGCATGTAATTACACTCACAGGAACTTGTACTGTTATATGAATTAATTTAAACATTGTAGTAACTACTCTCTAATAACATACAGGTTCCCAGGGTACTTAGAGTATTAAATTGCAGATGAGAATTCCTTGGAGAGACACAGGCTGCATATCCATTTGCTGCTCAGGAAGGGAAAAGCTCTGCTCAATGTATTGTGTGGCTGCAGCTCGAGTTCTCAGTTCTTGCTCAAGAATTGCTGTGCAATACTTTCCAGGACCAGCAGCAAGTTCATTTAAGTCTGTCTCCATTTAAAACCTAGTCAGAGGGCTATGCAATTTAATGATACTTAACATAGATTGCTAGTGGCTGCTGCCAAAGGTGATGTTTTACTTTTTCACTAAATACTGCATGTAAAAAGCAGTAATGTTCCAGTGGCAGCAGTGTAAGCCTAACTTTAGGTTAAGTAAAATCATGAACATGGGAAAACAGCAATGTTTTTGCATTCTGGGCTGAAATAGTCTTTGCTGAACTTTGTTTAAATTGGCCCTTAAGGATATATTCAATAGGAATAAATGAATAGGTATTCTTCAACAAATAGTTTATGATTTTGACCTCTGAATTTTGGCTCCTGTGCCATGTTTGCTTGGGAACCTTTCATCTACACATCTTCGAGACTACGTGTCAATTCTTGCCTGTGATGTTTTTAAAACAGTTTAAGAATTAACAACAAGGACAGGATCTATCAATAGCATAAAGGCAAGATTTCTACAGATCTCTGAAATTGGTTGGTGGTTGCCTTAGAGTACTGCAAGTATTATTTTTAATTTCTGTGAGGTATATACACAGGCTTCTGCAATACACTGCCACCAGACAGTCTAGCACATCTGGGACACTGAATTTTGCTGGTGCTTCTTGTCATGTTTTTTATTTAATAGGAAGGGATTGAACATATACCTATAATTAATGCATGAGAAGTCTGATATTAATAGATGAACTTTCTGTGCACCTTTTGTGTATTTACCCACATACTTAGGTAGTCAAAAAGAGACAAAAACTGGAGATAAAATGATTCTTAATATTGGACAGTTTTATTATCTTCACAGTTATCTTTAAATATTTTAGCCAAATTCTAAATGGTTACATGAGGCATGTAAATTCCACCTGGTTTCTCTTTGCAGTTAACTCTCCATTTATTGCCCAAATGCAGCAGATGTATGGAGGCCCTGGGAACAGGGTACCACCAAGAGCTAATAGTGTATATAAAACAGAAGTTTACGCTTTCAAAATTTTTCTATCTTCACAAGTATTGACATCCACCTGATAAACCCCTCTTACTCTGCAGTTGAAAGAGTTTAAAATTCAACTCACCGAACAATTCATCTGCTTCCAAGCAACTCTAAGCAATTGCATTCACCTTTTAATAGGTGCTGCATGTTTAAAAATTGCTACGTACAACTAAGATATGTGTGCCACAAAATTTTCAATTCCTCTTAAAAAAGAAAAAGTGTGTGTACATCATGCTCCTGTCAGGCAATGGGATCATGTGAGCTGAGAAAATCTGTGTTAGAAAAACCAGGGATAGAGATGAGGATTTCTTACACTTTGTAACTGGAATTTCTGACTGGATTTTTTTCCTTTTTTAATCGTGGAAGCTCTTTAGAAGTTCACATTTATCTCATGCTGTAGTCTGTCTTGCCACTGATAATTCCTGGTGTCTGGATGGTGGAAGGTGTCTCTGATAGTGCTGTTCAGTTGAGAATAATGAATATATTTATCCTAGCAGTATAAGTCAGCATTGCAACAGTTTTTGGTAAAATATACATATTGATTTGGAAGAAAACATAATGTCAAAGAACAGAAATCCTCAATGAGATGGAAAAACTATTCAAGATGACACACAGATGCTTTTAATTTTAAATTGTTGGGTTTTTTCTTCTGTGGAGGTGTGCATGCAGAAGCTCAGTACAGTAAAGGAGATAAGAATTGTATTAATAATTTATAAACACATTATAAAACATTTTTAATACAATCTATCTGTACAGTATATGGCATGATATTTAGGAGGAGAATAGAGGAATCTGTGGGCCACAGAAAACACAATTGCAAAGCGCCGTCCCCCATTCAGTTGCACCCAGTGTGGGGATGGGAAAGAGCCAAGCTGGTGTGTATTTTTTGTAGAAACACCTAAATTGCTGCAGGAATCACCCCTGGGGTTGTATACTCTGTAACTAACACCAACATTTTCACACCATAAATGTCTATGCTCCAAATGCATTATGAATGATCAGTATTTCATTATCTGATTTTTATCACATACTAACACATGAAAAAAGGGCATGTCTCTTTCAAGTAATCACAGTATTTTAATGCTTTGAGTAATCACACTAGATAACATACCTACAGATATGAAGTATTTATCTGATAGTAAAAATATAGGAATTGGGGAATAACACATAGTCATTATTGGAAAATATTGTATTCAAGAGCATTTTGGCTCAAGGATTATTTTGTTACTGAGTAAACCAATCTCTTCATCTGCTAGGTCTGGGATTCTTAACTCTTGAATGTTAGGCAGGACATTTCCAACAGGTAATAAAAAGAGGTAAAAATTTTAATTTAATTAGAAACACCCCCCAAAATTTGGCTACATGCTGCTTACTTCTTTAGTAATCCCTTAATGGACAAAGAGAAATTGAGAATGAAACTTGCTTTGTCATCTGCTCAGTCTTCCAAAACATTTGGATAAGGTTTAAAGTGTACAGTTTCACAACTGGCTTAAAGGAAAAGAAACAGTTTTCAGATATCATAAAAGAAAGATAGTAATCCAGATAATACCTCTGGAGTATTCTGGAAATACAGAGAAACACTGAAATTAAGGGGAAAAAAAAAAAACACAACAAAAATAGCAAAACCAACTACAAACAAAGAAAAAACTCCCAGTATTTTCAGAAGGTTTTAGCTTGGATGTAAGACAATATTTGGAGAGACCTCAACACAACACAGTAAGACCTGTAACAATATTAGGTTTTAAACTTCAGTTGTGTTCAGTTTTTTCCAGCTTTTGGTGGGGGGGTGCCATATAGATACTTTGATTCAAACAGAACATTTCCTCCTAAATGACCAACCTTTTTTTTTCCTGTTTCTGCTTCCATTGTGAGATGCAGGGCTGGGATGGGATGTTCCTGTCAGAAATATCTACAGACCTGAGAAAACCTTGCAGCCAATAGCTACTTTGCTCCTTTTAGTGTCAGCTGCCCTGAAATATTTGATCAAGGATTTATGTGATCAAATTGGCATCCTCCACTCCTCTTTTGCAGACTGATTCTCTTCATTCAGTGTTTATTGCTCATAATTAGCCGTTCGTTGATGTTAATTAGACACACATTTTCTTGCTCTGTAATCTATGTGTGCATGCAAATTCATTTCAGTTTCGCAAAAGAGGAAATAGATGAGCAAGCATTTGCTGTCATTGTGAATTTATGGGGTAAACCACAGCTATAAATTGAAATAAATTGAAACATATACTTGAATGTTTTCGGACTTCACACTTAACTTTTGTTAGTTCTGGATATATATGTACCTAAAGCTGGGCTTCCCTTAATGAACTGGGTTATTGAAACAGAATAAGAAATAGATTACAGACAGAGACAATTCCAGAGAGTCAGTAAAGGAATGTGAGAGGGAAGTGAGCAGGTGAGGTCAGAGTGAGCTCAGTGGCCCTGAGTGGCAGCTGCAGAGCCTGCATCCCACTGTGTGCTCAGACTGCAGGGCTGGGATGCTCCCACTGCACAGCCCCAGCCTGCAGGGGGGTGAGGTGTGGATCAGTGGCACATGGCAGACGAGAAATGGAGCGAGGCTGCCTGGCTCTGATGAGAGCATTAGGCTGGAGTGATAGATTGAGCTGATATTACTCAGGTAGGGAAGGCTTTATATCATAACAGAATGGGTAGACAAGGAGATAAAACAATACTGTGCTTTGTGTCAACAAGAAATGTGAAATGTGGGAGGAAACGCGTGGAATTATAAAAAGGAATGAATGAGTTTCCTCTCCAGCACAGAAGTCTTTGTATAAAATCCGTTGTTTACTGCTTGTTTCAAGACTTAGAATATATTTTCTTATGCTTTTCATCTATGCTTTATTTGGGCATATGGAGACTGATTGAAACCTCAGTTCTTCAAACACTTAGTGCTTTGTATCATGATAATGATGCCTGCAGTGGGAATACCAGCAATATTATAAGCAATAGGTTATGAGAAGTAAGAGATTCCCAGACTTTCCTGCACTTTCATTTGAAAAGTTCATGTATCTTTAATAGTGAGGATCACATTGCAATTAAATGCCTTCCCAGTAGCAGAATGACTGTGCTGAGAAGCAGTGCTCGCTCTGCAGTCTGCACAGAATTTTATTTTATGATTGATAAGATGCATCAGGTTCCAGCTGTCCCTGGCTACTCATCTCAGGAGATTAGACCTGGCAGCAGTCTCAAGAAATCTGCCAGTTCATTCCTCTAGCCCGAGATCAATTAAACCAAAATTGTCCCTAAATAATATTTGCTCAAGTTTAAGCTCTGTTTAAAAGAAAAAAACAAACAAACCAACCCACAAAATAATGAAAAATCACTTCTATTAACACAATTATATATATATGTAAATGTTTATTTAGGGGACATTTATTTAGGGGACATTTTATTTAGGAGAAGAGATAGGTTACATTTTTTTTTAATAACAAACTAACCTGAAATTTATGCTTTCCTCTTCCCTCTCTCTTATTTTACCAGCTGTTTTGGAAGTCAAGTTCACATGTTTTTGTATGTATGTCTATCCTCCTGTGGTGCTATGGTATCATCCACATCAATATTGTATGTAGGATATCAGAATAGTGAAATTTTCAGCACCTTGTTAAGTCAGATTTTGTCACTTTTTAGATTTTTTTTTTTTTTGATATTTCAGTGCTTTCCTTAAACTGAATTTTCAAATTGGACTTCCATATTATTTTTAGTTCAAGTGTCCATGAAGCCATTTAGGTATTGATAAATATGAGTTTAAATATCCACTTTAGTGTATTTTTTGTAACATGATGAATGAAACAAGAAAATACATTGGTTTGCTCAACTAAAAGATGATCAGACACCTCATAACACAATCCACAGATATTCCTAGAAGGAGGTAAGGGGAAGAGTAGCTGTTACATCCAGAGTATTATTTTTGAATACTTAATATGAAACTCTGAAAATTAAGCCCACTTTTAAACTGTCTGCTACGCTTGGTTTTCTCAGGTTTCATTTGTGCAGCAAACTTTGTAGAAGTTTTATTCACAGTGGGTATGATCCAGCCCTGGAGCTAAACAAGACTTTTCCTGCAACTGAAACTTTTGATTGTGTAGGTTTTGCCAGGAGAGGGTTAGAGCACATGAGCAGGGAAACTCTCCCTCCTGTATCCTCCACAGCCCCCAAGCAGAGCAGAGGAAATAACTGAATTCTCCTTTCTTCAGTTCTCAGTAAATATCTGAAACCCATTGTAGAAGTTCTGGATCCTTTTTCACAACTGGTCCACGAGGAAGTTTACAGCCCTTGCACCCATGGAACACTTGTAAGGAAGTGTATGGCATTAAAGAAGATGGTACGTAAAGAAGAATTTAGGAGGATCTTTTCTGGAGGAGAAAAAAAGAAAATACATTCTGGATGAAAGCAGGAAGGGCTGACCTGTCCCAGTACTCTGTGACACCTATCTGCCTGCAGGGGATGCTTAGGGAAGAGCAGGACAGGAGAATGTTGGGGCGATCATTCAAAACTTGCCAGTGCTCCAGCAGTTGGTGGCCTTGCGACTTCTGTAGAGAGAAAAATGTTTCAATCGCACCTCATTTATTTCTGGATAGGATTGAGTGAATGAGGCAGGGTGTTGCAGGATGAAAAAAGATGTCCTTGTGCTTAGTGACCTGGAGAATTGGTTTTCTGCATGCTCCTGACACACAGTAATTCTATGCTGGTCACTAAACCCACACTTGATAAGGGTTTACCTGAGCTGTGAACACCTGGGCATGTGAACACTTGGGAATGCAATACACACCAATGCTGAGACTTCACAGCTGCAAATGGAGCAAATTCTTCTGCCTTAGGTATATAAAGTACCATATAGCACTAATTCAGATTTTGGATTTCTGCATTGCATCTTCTATCTCTGAAATAGGAATATCTATATGCACTTATCTCAGATAGTGGTTATGAATGTGTAGCGCAGGAACTAATCTCTGATGAGTGTCACAGAAAGGCTCTGAAGAAATTAATCATTTTGTCCAGTCAGGGTTTAAATAGTGTACAATAAACAGGGCATACTACCATACAGTAAACAGTGGGGGTAAAACTGATAATATTGAATTAGTGTCAGGAAGTGATTTATTTGCATTTCGTGCACTGATTAATGTTAGGGTTTTTTCAGAAATAATGTGGGGTTTTGTCCACATTGAAAATGTGTGATTTTATCCACATTTATCCATATGAAGACAGTCATCTGAACTGTGTGTATGAAAGTAGCCTATCTGAACCATGATGCTTCCTAATTTTGGGTGCCCATTTCTGACATTTTATTGATTTGTGCAGGTTTTTTCCCTGTGGGACTCATAATCATTTCATATGCTCTTAAATATCTCTGGTCCTTACTATTTCAGCTCTTTCTAACATCTTGTATAGCAGCAAATTTTTTAAGAGTGCAATTTTACTGGATGATGATGTGGACATGCAAGTCCTATAAGGCCTAACTAGGCAGTATAACATTTTCAATATCATCACTGGCATTAGATTTTCTTCTCATGTATGGAAAAAGAAAAAAACAGAAAGAAAAAAATCCCAAACCAAAACCCTAAAATTAGAAACACATGAACTTGGAGCAGAAAGATACAAGTTTTTTTCTGTTATGACTCTATTACAGTCATGCAGTAACAACAGAGGAGAATGTGATATTCAATCTGCACATAGAAAAGTGACTTTCTCTTGTGAGTCATGTCTGGAAAGAGAACTCAACAACTCACTGGCATTATCAGTAAAGCAGCATTTTATCAAATGAGTCTGTTGGCTTTTTCACACAAGAAGAAGTGTGAATTTCCCAAAGGTCTGGTGGTTTGGAAGGTGCTATTTAGATTTATTCCTATCATTATGTTAGACTTAGTCTGCATCATGCAGCCAGGCCCCAGGAAAATGGGAGCTCTCTGGGGGAAGGCAGGAGCCTGATGAGTTTCAAAGGCTTATTTGCCAAAATACTCTGGTGAATAGGAATCTAGAGCTGCAGTATTTATTTTTGTAAAGTCAAAAAAAAAATAAACCTTCAGCTGAAGACCTAAGAAAACAAGAAAAGAAATAGCATTTATGTTAAAGTCCCTGAAGGAACTAGCCACTGGTTTTACCTTCATTGGCACTGCAGCACGGCACTCTGTGGGGATTTGTGTGCATTTGTGCATTTCTACCTTTGAGGCCAAATTTAATGACAGAAGATGTGGTGGTTTTTCACAATAATAAGGATTTGTTCAGAAAACAGCATAGAAATTACATATTTACCAGCCAGAAGTTTCAACAGTTGTAAGCATTTTATTTTGGTCATGTCTGCAGCTAGCACATAAGTTTGTTTCCAAGATGTGTTGGAAACATTTCTTATTAACACAATCACCAAGAACCTGTAGTGAGTGTTCTAAAGCATATCCAGGTCCTTGGATTCATACTAATGTTAACAAACTCAAAGAGAATATTACCACCCTTTCCAACATGACCAGTACTGATTAGGAAAAAGGAAATAATTTCATCACTTTATTTGAGAGGCTGTATTTTAATAATGGATTTTTATTGGATTTATTTAGTGGGATATGATGTGACATTTTTTAAAAGAAAAGTTATCAAGGCCAGGTTGAAAACCTGATGAAGTGCACAACAGTTTCTATGTTGACTTCTTTAGGCTTTGGTCCTTGAGTACTCTTCAAAATTCTATGAAACACAAAATAAAATCCATTATTTCCTCTTGAGTTCTTCTGAACCCTTCCAAGTGAAAGTGCATCATCTCCAAAGTTCCCTTTCCAGAGCTCAAAGTGTGAAAAGCTTCACACATGATGGCCTAAGAAAAGCCAATGCATATTTGTCTCCTTAACAAGTTAATGAGGATCCAGGGTTTTTGGTTACTTTGAGAACCATATAATTTTCATACAAAACTCTGAATCAGAGCAGCTTGGAGGCAACACTCTCTGATGCTGACCACTGTCATCAGGGGCTGTCAGCAGCAGCAGCTCCTCTGCCAGGCAGGCAGAGTGGGGGATGCAAAGGGGGTGGTGTGACCATGAGAGCAGCACACGCCTCATCCACCACCACCAGGCTGGGCAGCAATCTGCCTCTGCTTCAGTGCTGGGCACCGTGACCTTGTGTGAAAACACTATGGTCCTGTGTTCAAAGCTATGCAGTGAATATGTTAGACAACATGAAAAAAAATTTATAAATTTCAATGAGGTCTTAAACTTTTGTTATTTTTCTTGTCATCTGACTCATAGTTTAATCACTCTTGTCTGATCTGAAATTTTTCTAGATAAAATGCTATTATGGGCATAGAGTGAAAAATGTTGTGAAAATTTAGAATCTCCATGGATTCATAATTTTGGACAAATTTTGAGCAGTAATACTGACAAGCACACACACACACACACACATGTAAATGCTTTGCAGTATGCATTAACCCAGCCTGATTATACCCCCTCCTTCCTTTATACACTGACACTGCTACCTAGTGAGTATATTCCACAGTTAAAATGAAATGGTTCAGATGTCTAATAGTAATTGTGAGTCATTCCTCCTCTCCATAATGTGGAGTACAGAGAATAAATATAGTTTTCAGATTTGGTAGTAAACATATCATGTGGCTCTAGTTAGAAGATCATGCTCTGTGGTTTTATGGCCAATATAAACTCTCTCTATTGATTAAGCACAGTAATGTTGTTGGAGTACCTGGGAAGGCATTCAGTCAGTACCCACAGAAGTGTCTACATCTGGCATCACATTTGTCTCAAAAGAAATTCTGCAGCACTCCGCAATACGTGAAACCCTTGGAGTTATTTCAGAGCTGGGATAAGCCCTTTCTGCTGTCAAGGAACCTCTCTACAGCAATTTCAGTGATTGCTGCAGAGGAAGTTGGTGTGTGTTACTGACTGCTACAAGGCCAGTAAATAATTTAAGGTAATTAAACTATAAAGCGGTTTCTTTACAAAATATTAATGTAGAAAATGCCATTTTTTAATAAGTAAAATTTCAGTAGCAAAGTCTTAGTCCAGCAATTAGTATCTTTTTCATGAGAAAAAGGGAGAAGATGGAGTTATTAGTTTTTCATCAATTAGGAAGGTGTGTTTACTATTAAAAATTAAGATTTTTCTGTCATCCATCTCCAGTTCTCCCATAGAGAAATTATCTGCTAGAGATTAATAACTTAAACATTTTAAACCAAAATTCCTACAGATAAAACCTTTTGGAACAAAGCAGTTATAGACAATAATATTAAACTATTGCAAATCTCACACATTGCACCACACATTGCAGGGCATTCGCATCGCCCTGGGCAGGAAAGGCTTCCCTGGGGACAAAAATTTGCCTACTACCAAAAAGCAGGAAGTAGAGCTCTTGCCAGCTTTGAAAGAAAAATATTTTTAAAAATAGGTACAGAACTGCTGGAGCCTATGAGCAGAATACCTTCCCGTAATAAGCTTCTTGGACATAGTCAATAATTTTGTTGTTTCCTCTACTTTCTTGGGTTTATTTCCCCCTAGATACCACTTCACATTCCTATCAGGAAAAAAAAATAGAGTAATTGAGAAAAGAGGATATTTTTCTTCTTTTCCTCTTTCTTCAGCTATCCAGTAGATTTTTTTTTTCTGTCAAAGAGAACAATTCATGAGGATAGACAAAATTATCTTCAGTTTTTTGTTAGTGTCTGCATGAATCTCTGCAAGCTCCAAGGACGTCACTCATGCATCAGTGAAAAAAAAATGCATAATTTGGTTTTGGTGGGACACATTAAACATCAAATTAGGATAACAAATAAAGGAAAAGTAAATAGCACAGTATATGTGGCTGAAAGGGTTATTTAGGTGGGCTGTGTGGTGTGAACACAGGGAGTATTGGCAGAAGCAGCATGTTTTGCAGCAGAACTCAGGACTTGCTTAGCCTGGAGGTGAAGGGCTGATTCCATTTCTTTTTTGCCAAAGAATATCCAAGTTCCCAGCAGCAACCTCATAGGAGTTTCTGAATACAGACTATTCCTTGAGAATACACAGTGATACACATCAAGTTGCTTTCATTCTTCACTGTTTCCACTGTTCTATCTTGTACACAATATTTAAATATTTAATAAAACAGAGACTGGGACCACATCCAGTAGCTACTAAGTAAAATAAGCCCCAGGGTGGCCATTTTTATTTTCCTATTGTAAATTGTGATTTACATTTATTTGAATTTTATTTTATTTTTGTTAAGCAGTCAGAAATATTTTGTTTAATCTGATTTTTTTTTTCATTTTAGTGGGAGGAAAAATAATTTGATTCAGTTCAGAATTCCCCTATTTTTATAACAACAGGATAACCATTTCTTACCTGTGAGTTAGAGCCTATTTTTTCCACTATCCACTATCCAATCTGCCAGTTTAATCCTCATTTTTAGAATTGCTGATTTCAGGTTATTGTCATTAACAATTAGTAGTCCAGCTGGGAATAGGAAGATATATAAAATATTCCTTCTGAGCTTTGTCATCTGAGTCACCTTTCCTATGACAAAAAGCCAAGATAATTGAAATTGTTCAGCCTGGAGAGGAGAAGGCTCCAGTGAGACCTTAGAGAACCTTCCAGTACCTAAAAGGGCTACAAAGGGACTTCTTACAAAGGTATGATGTTGTCGTTTCTGTTACATACAGATTTCTTTATTTTTACATATTACTGCTTCAATTAAAAATGCTTAATGATTTCTCAGTTTGTTTAATCACCAGATCTAAGATGTCAGTGCTCTTCACAAATCTCTGAAGTCAGTATACATACACACATACACATTTGCAAAGGTTACCATAAGCGTTTCAAGTGGTACCTAAATATTCTTCAGTCATCCTTATTTATTTCATACCTTTAATGACTAGTTGTAAGTTTGCCTAATGTCCAAAATAGTAGAACATATATAGCAGGTCTTAGAAAAGCATTGGGAGGAATAGACACTCCTCACTAAATAAAACAATTTGCCAGTACCTGGAAATTGCTTGTGTTCAACGCTTTGCCTCATACTTTGATTTCATTTTCTCAAGATATACTGTGTCCTGAATGCATTTTGGGATTCTACATTGAAAAATAATCTAGTGCTCCTAAACAATATTTAAAATGACATTTTTATTATGTTGGCATGAAGCACGTTGCTGAATTGCTTTTAATATGATAATGTTTTGCAGTTTACTATGCCATAAGTGCAGTTTGGCAGTTGAGTTTACATGAATATTTCATCCAGAAAAGGCCATGAATTTGTAATTATAAATAGACCTGTTCAACAGAAAGAGATGGATGATTCTACAGCTACTAATTTTCCAAGGAAGTGATATGTAGTTGAAGACTGAAAGCAAAGACTTCCAGCTGCAGAGGGCCATCTGCAGATCACTTTAAGCAGTATTACAGAGGGCCAGCTACCTTTCCTAGTGGATTAGTTGGAGTTGTTTATGATGCTCAAGTTTTTGTGTCTTGGCTCCTTCAGCTGTGTATTTGCAAAAGTACTAGCTGATCAAGGAGGTAAAGCCAGGCTGTGTTTTCTCCTTCACCTTATTTTGTTCACCAGCTCACTCAGCAGCTCACTCTGGTTTAACTATTTAATGCCAATCTCCACACAGACATTACATCACCTATGACATGTTCAGTATAGTGAGTAACTACTGTGTAAATTCTCTGAAATGCCAGTAGTGCACTAAGAAAGCAACACTAAAACATTCCATCTTACTTTTGTGCATTTTTGGATATTCTTAATATGACTTGATTGCATCCAATTTACTCAGTGGTCAGCATTGCTCACCTAAAACCGAAAAAATATATTCAAATTCTTGTCAGACCCTATTGTAATATCCTCTTTTGTTTTAATGTTTTTATCTTCATTTTTACTGTGTTGGTGTGTTGAAAACATTTTCAGTGCCAGATATCCAAACAGGCACTGCAGTGACTTTACTGATGAGAATTCAGCCCACTGTAGTCAGTGCTGCACATCAGCAAGATGAGCCCTGATGCCTTTGGCACATTCCAAAGGCTTTCCCTAAAGGACCTGGTAAAAGAAGTCTGTAAGATACAATGACAGAGAGAAGCAGCACAAACGTGCTACTGTGATTATTGATTGGGGGAAATGATTTATCCAGGTCAATTCTATCTGACAGCTGTGATATTAATTGCTAGGGATACAGACAATGAGGAATAGGGAAGCTCTGCTGCAGTGTTGTATCTTAGTATGCTGTATTTACTGTAAACTACTCTACTGTGTTTTCCAGGTCTGTTAAAGCCTAAAATGTTGCCCTTGGTTGTACCTGTGCAATTCCCTAGAAGTAAATAGAGCTGTCTTGCAGAGAAGTTTCTCTGTGTCCGTATATGCCCACAGAGAAATGAACAGCTGTGGTATGAACATGTTTAGATGTTTTTGATACACCTTTGGAAATATTAAAAAAAAAAAAATTAGAAAAAATGTATAGTATGGAGAAAGAAACCAGGAAAACATTTGGAAAGAAAATGGGGAGAATACACCATATGTATGTTATAGCTATATAAATAAGAAATAGAGAGTTAAGAATTGAAATCCTTCTTGAAGGAACTAAACAGAGTAGAGGTTAGAGGCTAATTTTCCCTCCATCAAAGTTAATGGCAAGGCGTCCATTAACTGTAATAGGACCTAGATTAGCCTCAAAAGTACTTAACTGTAGCAGGATAAAAGAATGCAGTAATGATGATGATGATGATGGAAGAAAATGGAGTGCAGATGGGTATAAACATGTTGGTATGGAAAGAATGGGGAAAAGAATACACAGTATTTTCAATTATCAGTCCTGGACTTTAAATGGAAGAGAGGAGAAGGGAAGAAAAGACAGGAGAAGAATGAGGAGGCTGAGGTTTTATGCTGAAGGGGATGATACATGAGATTTATGTTAAAGGTTGATACAGGGCAGGGGGAGTGAGATTCAACAGTCTCAGACTGATGTCTAGTAGAAAATGTCTTTGCAAATATCTCTATGGTACATTTGCATTAAAGGCCAAGAGAAGATTTGGGGACTCACCCCAAAAATGAAAATATTAAATTAATTTAAAATGTACAAATAATAATTTTAAAAGTATGAAACAAAACACACACAAAAAATCCCCCACCAAACCAAAGGCTCAAAAAAAAAATTTTTTTTAGCTCGGGCGTACTTTCAAAATACTGTGGGGTCTTTAGCAAACAACATAACCTCTCCTTATTTTCGATCCCTAACATTTACCCATTTTATACATAAAGTATTAATGTTGTCCAATGGTTTGAAAAGCTTCTAGTAAAGTTTGAAAGTTTCTAGAGTGCTCAAAGAATACTTGTTTACTCTTTGATCATATTCCCAAACCTTGAAGAAAGTTGGACCCTTCAATATTTTCCCTACAGACAAAGAAAGCATGCTGTAATACAAAGTGGAAACAAACAGCATTGTTCTGTTCAAATGACTGCTCCCTTTTAGCTGTGTTTTTAAATTGCATGAGTTAATACTGATACAAAACAAAACCACTGCGAATTATTTTACTACTTTCTATCCCAAATAAAGAAAATTGTGTCTTTTTGGGTTACATTTTTTTCCCATCTCAGGAGATGTTCCAGTATCTATATCTATTCTGTTACCTAGTATCTATTTATATACTTGTTAATTTTTCTTAAATACTTTTTCCCTACATCTCTTTTCCATTTCAATCACACTGATGGCAAATATTTGATTTCAAAGGCAAGCAGACGTTGCATCCTGCCCCTTTGTCTTGCCTTCTTAA
Organism: Pyrgilauda ruficollis; assembly: GCF_017590135.1. Lineage (NCBI taxonomy): Eukaryota > Metazoa > Chordata > Aves > Passeriformes > Passeridae > Pyrgilauda > Pyrgilauda ruficollis. The sequence continues at coordinate 8,971,353 of NW_024528821.1, read as the reverse complement.
TTGATTTCTCAATGTATTTATAGCATATTTTCCTTATCCTTAATGGCTGTACACTTGATATAATCTTCTTAGAGTCTCTGTGCTTTCATAAATATGCCTTTTCATAAATGAAAGATTTTTTCTTAAAGGTTTTGGTCTAAATTTTCTCAAAAATGTGTTGTGAAAGCAGCCTGTCACAAATGCTGTGGAAAGGTTTCTTGTTTGCTGTGTCTGCATTTTCTCCAAGAAATATTTCCATTTATAAAACTGGCAAAATGATGTCTTAATTTTGACAGACTGGCTGCATGAAAAGAACAAAAACCAGTTATCTTAAAAAGAGCAATAACCAAAACAAACTTGCAGTGCAGGTCAGGAGTTCTCAAATGACTCATTTTTATTCCATTAAAGAGTAGAAAACTGTCAAGCCAAATTCAAAGAGATTTTGAAATGGAAGGGCTGACTCCACTTTGATTTGCATTTTACAAAGCAGAGTTTTCAAATTAGGTAAGAGGAAGGAATTCTTTGTGTCAGAAATACATGTTTTGGCGTTTCTGTGAAAATCCATCCATACTTGGTGAAATAAGTCTGTGGAAAGCTTCTTCACGTGCTTTGAAGAGATTTGCTAAATGTGAAAAGGAAACATGAGGCTCTGAAGCTTTTCTTTGTGTTGTCACAGGAACTTCTGCTGCTCTGCACAGTCAGCTCCTGTGCCGTTGGCTGCTCCTTGTCTCTGAGCTGCTGCTCCAAGTGCAACGTGATGCTGACCTGGTCATGCTCTCCTGACAGCTGCTCAGAAAGTCAGAGAAAGGCAGCTCCTGCGTGTGTTGGGTGATGTTGGTTTGGTGATTCCCATCTCAGAGCCAGCAGTCTGTGGTGCCAGGAGAGCAGTGCACCAAGGGAACACGCTGCAGCGTGGCACGGAGGGGAGATGGTTCTCCAGCTCCTTCATAGGTTAACTCAGCGGGCTGTGGACCAGAGGTGCTAAAGTCCTTTTAGCCAGGAAAATTAAATAATGTAATCTTGAAGCTTTCTTAGCACTTTCTAGTTATTTTTCCTGTGGCAAAGTCAGAGTGAGCAAAAGTGACACATTCTTTAAATTATAATAATGCCCATAACTGAAGAAAATGTCAAAGTTTATAAGAAAAGTAGTGAACCACCTCCTCCTTCAAAACACAATGTGCTTTTCTTGGAAGAACTTTGAAAAATATTTTATGTCTTTTTTTTCTAATGCCTTTTCATTATTCTGCTGTCCAGAGGGTGAAACTGTGGTCAGCACATTAGGCTGCGACTTGGCAGGACTGAGTTCAGGTCACTACCTGATGGTTTTCTGTGGAAGCCTGGACCCTAATTAGCGTTAATTTGGCTTGCTGTCCATGCAATAGTGTTAATTCATTGTTATTTGGTGGACTAATATGAGATTAAATACCTTAGGTGTATTTATATTCTCACAAAAAAAGTTATCAGACAAGTCTTGGGATAAAAACCAGATTGAATGAACGCTTTCATAATCATGTGAAAGACAGTCTGCAATAAAACTGACATAATTTTTACAATCAATTTAAGTACAAATTCTAGTCCTACTATGAAAAGAACACAGAATGTATTATGGCAAGGAGCAATACAGTGATTACACCACTGAGCTGACATTGCTACTCTGACTTTTCCAGAAGTGTTTGCCGACATGGAAGGAAAGAACAAAGTTGCTGGTGAATTATCACTGATGTTGGTGGGAACATTCTGTGCTTTAGTGGAGTAGATAACACTGCCCCAACTGCAACAGCATAGGAAAGGTTTCCACAGTATGGGTTTATGGTTTGCTCAGCTCTGCTATTACACCTGTCAAGCCAAGACAGCACCATTGTCAAGCCTCATTTCACATTGTGAAATGTCAGAGCCCGGGGCCAGGGAGGCATAACTCAGTGGAAGGACCTCACATGTAAGTTCACAGGCCTAATTATGAGATCTTATAAAAATATACCATGTACTTTGAGTTAGTGGGAGTTCGTAGTTCACATTCCAGAATCTGATCTTAAGCCTCTAACTTGCCATCCTCTCATGTCATTTTTAAAGTGATCCAAAAGTTCAACAAACAAACCTCTTTTTATTATTTTTTTTTATTTTTTCTTTTTTTTTTTTTTTCCTTAAACCAATAACCTATTGTGAGCTTCTCTCACCTTGTATGAAAGGGCAGGGCAATATGTTATTTCTGTTTCCCATAGAAAACAAACCTTCCTGTTATCTGTCCTCATCACAGTGCTGCTCGAGAGGCTGAGCAGTGCACGTGTACTGACTTCTCCTGAACTGCAATGGGCCCAATCACGTGTAACAAATTCCCTCAGCTACTTGGCTTTCACTCAAATCTAGTAGTTAAACCTGAAATATTTTTCAACGTGCTGCTTGCCCTCATGTGTACAAAGAACTGACTGCCAGCATATGAAATACTGCATTTATTCTGCTGCCAATCTAAATTCATGCTGGCAACAGCTGATGGAAATTTCCTTATGTGTAGAGTTTAATTGAATAAACTTTGGGTTTGATTTTTAGAATGCTTATGAAGTTTAATGCTTATGAACTGTTAAAATCAGAGAAAGACTTTCCAAAGACTGTTAATGTTGCTACTAAAAATAAGCTTAACACTAATTTCTTTACAGGTTCCTGCTCTGTCTAAACTAGTCTTTCTCCTGATGTTTAAAGCAGGATAGAGCACACTCTTTAATATTTTTAATGCTATTATAATTATGTATCCTGAGAAAACAGGCATCTTTGCAGGCAGCATCAAAGCCTAGAAATCAGTGTTAATAACACACTAAACCCCAGCTCCTGCCAAAGTCCAATAATAAATCTAAGGGACCAGTCCTCTCCGTTATCTGATACATTACTTTTCATTACATGTGTTTTCTTGCCTTTCCCTGCTGTTGGACACTTGTGATTTAGCTGAATGGGGTGCTGGGCCACCTTGCCTAGGCCATGTTTTTGCCAAGAAAGGATGGAACAGATGCTCCTTGAGGTCCCTTCCAACCTGGGATCCCGATACTGTTATACTGAGAGATTTCTGCTTAGGTCATGTGCATTGGGTCTGGCTGAGGCAGAGCTCACAGCCCCCACAGTGCTGTGCTTTGCAGTGGCAGCTGGATGGGTGTTGGTGACAGACCTCACGTTCTCCAGAAGCAGGAGAGTGTTTTGGCTGCTGCTGAGCAGCACTGCCCTGTGACATTCCTTCCCTCACCAAAGGCGATGGCAGTGGGCAAGGTCCCGGGAGGGGACACAGCCAGGCCAGCTGACCCAAATCAGCCAAAGGGCTATTCCTTACCATGTGACATCAGCTCAGATATCCAAGCTAAGGGAGAGAAGAGGAAGGGGGGTGTCAATGATTTTAATTTCAGTGAGTTTTCAGTGTTGGCCTTGCAGAGGAACCGTTACGCGTGCTGATTCCTGCTTCCCGGGAAGCATCTGGACATCGCTGCTGATGGGAAGTACAGACTGAGCTTCTTCCTCTTCAGCTCTTCTGCACAGATCTCTGCTTGTTCCTTTCTTTTTGCTGTCATAAAACTGCATTATCTCACCCTGCTGGTCATTCTCTATCTTAGTCTCTCCCCTGTCCCAGTGGAAAGGGAGTGATAGAGCGACTGAGTGGGCACTTGGCCAATCTTGGGCCGGATTAGGTGGGGTGTACATTTCACCTTCTAGCCAAAACACTCCTCATGGAGCTGTTGGCTGACAGTGGGCATAATCTGGGTCAGAGGCACTTCAGTTCTGCCTTCTCATATTCTACTCATGAGCCAAGAATCAGTGTGAGACTTTTTAACCCCCACAGGCAGTTTATATCCACTGCAGATATGTTACAATAGGGAGGGGATGTTGCATGCAGAGTTCTGTGCTCATAGTTCACACATGTACAGCTAGATCTAAAACTGTAAACTGGCACTCAACCACACTGATGTTCAACTCAAAAAATGTGTTTAGAAGTCTGTAATGTGTCACACATTACATCACTTGATAGTGATTTTTATACAGGATGATGTGTGTATGCTAATTCTATTGATGTGTGATGGATTTACTAAACTAAAATGGTTCCGTTCACTAGGATTTTTTTCAGTGAAATTATTTTGATGTCTTGTCAAATAGAGGAAATTTTTGTTTGAAATGAGAGATCCTGCCTCTTAGTATTCCATATCTACCCAAACAATCTAAGTCCATTATAGCTTATGCATCCAACAAACTCATAGGAAAAAAAATATTACAGCATGATAGAAGTCAATCCCAGACTCACCAATATTATTTTGTGTTTGGGGAAGTGTTCTGTGGCCGAGCTTCAAGACTTCCTGCAGAGATGAGCTGTGCTGAATTACTGCACATCATCATTAAGTGAGGAGAAGTGCCTGAGCAAAGTCAGCTGAGGTTCCTTTACATTTTTCTGTATTCACTGTAGAGAAGCAGCTCCGTGTTCTGCATCAGGAACTCTGCTGCTGGCTCCACGTAGCAGAGGAGAGTCTGGTCCTGATTCCCTGTGACCAAAATGAATTTTAGTCTGAGAAGCCTCACAAAGTTGTGGTTTCTACATTCAGAAATAGGTACTTTTAGTGTGTTCTGCAGGTGGTTTTCTTTACTAATAGCTGGACTTCCACTTTATACTAGGAAATTCTAAGTTGAATTATTCACATTATTCTTAAAGAGCTGTATTATGAAAGTTGGACCAGGGTAGAGGTAGGAAAGGCAATAACATCTTTAAGAGGTTACAGTAAGGTGTAGGATTAGTTTTTATGGCATTCTTTAGCTGAATTTTAATGTCTTATGGGGACCCTAGAGATTCTGAGCTACTTGTTTACCTGTGTGGATATGGAAAACTGTCAAAATTAGCAAATGTGAAAATCAGGAGATGGGGGCAATGTCATATATTCAAATTCAAGGACTACATTTATTAATGAAATGCTGGAGAAAAAAGTTTAATTTGAGTTCTTTCCTTGTCAGGTTTCACCTTTTGATAGTGTAAAGTCACTTTTTATTTTTCTGATCTCTGTTGTAGAACAGTAAGTGTGAAAATTATGTACAAATGAATGAGACTTCTCTTCCTGATTGAATGCATCACTGGCTATTACTTTAGCTCTTTCTACTGTTGTGACTACTGATGTCCATTGCTCAAGCATTTTTCTTGGAAGAGTAGTTGAATAGTTGTATTTATTTTGTGTTTATGCAAATTACAGAAGAACCAGGAGATCCTGCAGCCCCAAAGCTGGAGCCAGGTTTTGCTGAGCAGATGCCATGAGTGTTTTCTGAGGGATATTTTTTGATTAGACATTCTTTATTATATTGTAATAAATTTTCCTTATAACATGAAACAATATCACAGGTTTAGTAATGTGTGATCAGTATGTTCTTTATTGCAGTAAAAATAGGGTGAAAAAATAATATTAATTGCTTTATATTATTCCATTCCAGAAATGGGCAACTTGAGTACCTTGGTGGTATGATAGACCACTGTACTTGTGGTTTTTAACAACCTACCATTTTCATTTTTTCTTGCTCTATCTTAAGCTAAAAAGGAAATTCTTCAGAGGGAGAGGAACATAATGAGCTACAATTCCACACAATAGGGCCTGATATCAGTTTGTAATCTTGCAATATTTTCTAACTGTAAATGTAAATGGCAAATAATTAAAAGTGCTGAGATTTTAAGACATGGGTGTAATACCCCATAGAGAATTTAATTCTTTTTTTGTGATGTGGATTCACTTCTGAAGATTCCTTAAAAAGCATAATGTATTTAGTGGTACTTAGAATAGATCTTTTACCCCCTCTCTAAAACAGTGTTGGCTCTCATAATTATGATTTTCTTTTATAATTTCACTCTTTTAAGGCCTTACATCTGAACTTGGCTTTTCAATAACTTTTACCTGAAAATTTGTAAAAATTAAGTTGCTCATTTAACAGTAGAAATAAAGATTTTAACATGTATTTTTCCTCTCTCCTATGTATGTTTTAAATATCAACAATTTTCTAATGAGAGCTCCTCACTACCACATTGATGGTATGAGTAGTGTTACTAATTAGTTTGAAAAAATTCATAATAAGGGAGGGAAAAAAGCATATTTAACTACCTTTGACTTGGTGTCTGTCTTGATGAAATCTCTCTGAGTGCAGGAGCAGTAATAGAGACTTATTGCTTTGATTTTAGTTTTCTGAGAGTACTGCTTAAGGATATCAGGGAGAAAGTGGAGAGAATTAATGAGAATGGAGGGGACAGAGAGAGAGTGATCCCAAATTCAGCTATGAAGGCCAGTTTTTCCTTGTCTTTCATGGTAGATTTCCAGCTCCATGGTTTTAAAAGGAGATTCAATGAGGCTTGTGGGTCCCTTCCAGCTGAGGATATTTGATGGGGACGATGAAACGATCTGAAATGAGAAGTTTTGCTGAACATTGTAAAATGTGTAGCACATAAGATTTGAAATTCAGGGGTTACCTAATGCCAAATATAACAGTGATATGTGATTATATCAAAGACATATTAAATTCAAAATCCAAGTAAAAAATTTTAGGAGTAGGACTTGGTATTAAATATTGGGAGACCTTCAGTTATTTATGGTGAATTACTCAGGTTATTCTGTAATCTACGCAACACACTTTAAAAAAAGTAATATGCATTAAGAGCTTCTGAAGAAATAATGAAGAATGAGAATCACTGAAGACATTAATCTTATTTTGAGAGGTAGGTACAATCTGGTCATCCTTGTTCAAGAAAAATGAACTTAAATGAGAACAGATGGAAAGAGGTGCAATTATGATGATTAAGCGAACAGTGAATCTATCATATGAGAAGAAATTAAAGTGTTTTATATAATAGGACCTACTTATTTAGCCTGGTAAAATGAAGACAGAAGCACATGATTCATCTTTGTAAATAAAACCAAGGGTTAAACACAGGGAAGGGAGAGGAGGTTAGTGCCAGGGTTTGATAAAGTGCTTAAAACCTGGCATGAATGAATGCAAACTGATGTGTCAGAGTCCTTCAGCAGCAATTTTAGATGCTGGAAGAGCACTCTGATACTGAAAAACACCTGCTACAGATGTTCTCAGTTCTTCCCCTCATTTTCAGCAGGAGGCACAGCCAGGGTCCCTCTAGCCTGGTGCAGCCAGTGCAAGGAACATGTCGTGTTACAGAGACTGACCCAAATTTTAATAATGATACTTGTCTTAGTAATTGTTGTCTTTACCCTGCTTTCTTATTTCATGGGGAAAGTTGCAGGGAGGGCTTTGAGGGGATTTTAATATTTTTTTAAAACCTTGCAAATATAGAAAATATGATATCAAATATTTGAAGAAGTGCTAGTAAGCAAGTGTTAGGACAAGAGAAAATTACTTGAAGTACAAGAAGGTACTATGCATATCTTAATATGTGACAGTGAAAATAAATTGTTGATGCCATTATTATTTTAATGCATATTTAATACAAAAGTCTTGAGGAGACTGAAAGCTGTGAATTTAGTCACTGTTTTTGAAATGACAGCATATATTGAAAATTAGACTCCTGTAAAGCAAAATATTTTCAGTCTGTTGGTAGAGAATTCTAATTCATGGTTGCCAAAAGCACATAGAAAATTATAACTTAAAGGACATGAGTAAGCGAGGATTTCTGAAAGGTGAGTCATGTTAAACAAACAAGATTACCATCTTATAAGTGACTGGCAGAAGAGAAAATGCCAGATTTAGTGTTTCTCTATGTCAAAAAAAGGCTCCTTCTTTTTACCAAAATTTTATGCAACAGATCCTTGTGTAGGCTATCTGAATAGGGATTGGATTCTCAAGATTTTTAATAGTGATAAGTAACTAGAGTAGCAGGGAATGGGAAGTGCATATTGGTGGATTGTTGAAGATTAGAATTCTTTTGCTTTCTTTGTTGCAATAATTTCTCTTCAATAATTTAATTATTGATTTAGTTTAAAACATGTAAGGTAATAAATATTTCAGGTGGTACTAAAGTAAAAGGATAGTTTAAATGGCAGATGCTTGCAATTACTTTACAGGATAATTTCTGATAAATTAAACGGACAGACCAGGGGGTGAAAAATTAAATGCAATAGATTTAAGTGTTAAGTGATGCTCCTGGGTCGGTGTATTACACAAGCTAAGTGTAGTTGAACTTGATATTGAATTAGGTAATAGTCAGGAAAAAATGTTCAATGCACGCTATTGACAGATGCAGTGTTAGCTGTTTACTTCATTGTGTAGCAGCAATATAGGCTAATGCATCCAAATGGACTTCTAATAGAAAATTGATCTTGTTTTATAAACCAGTTCATAAAGAATAATAACCATTAGGCTGAATTTCCCTATTTTGGTCATGAACTTGTAAACATAGAATTATCATGGAATAAAAGCAGCACATTCATTGAAGTTGATAAATCTGGAAATATATGGTCTAGAGAGGTGGAAATAAAGTGGTATGCAGAGAGGGTGAGAGCCCCTGTTAATAGCATTGAACTTGGAGGAGAAACTGTAAATCCTGCTTTGACGATAGAGAGTCTTCAGGGCAGGACTGGAGGGTTTTTTCATACTTACTCTTCAATCATCATATTATGTTATTTGACATTTCAAAACTTGACACTGAGTCTTTGGCACATTCCAGAAGTCCTCAGCAGTGAATCCCAAGGAAAAGACATTGCTGCTGTTTCTAATCCCCATAATATAGATGTGGTTAATTTAACGCATGAGTTGCCTCGCTAAGATTGCTGCAACACCCCATATATCTGAAGCTAATAGCGTGCATATGTGTTTGCAGGATCAGGCTTCACTGATCAGCTTTATATTGAGATGTAGCTAATAACCCCTTCTGCAAGCTGGGTGGAATTTTCCCTGTCTTCTGTGAAATTTGATGTGCATTAGGAAGTGAGGAGTTACTGCTCTGTGACTACCATTTCTTGTGCTGATAAAATGGAGGCTCATTAAAAGTGGGAATCTTTCTCATCAATCTACTCCATTTGCCAGCCTTTGTATCCCATGAGATGGATGGCTTTGACAGATTTTGACACTTGAAAAACAGCACACATCAATCTACTCCATTTGCCAGCCTTTGTATCCCATGAGATGGATGGCTTTGATTTTGACACTTGAAAAACAGCATGGCTTTGCCAAGATGCTGGTCCAGCCTCCCATGCAGGTGGGGAGGTGGCCACTGGCCACCACAGTGGGAGGTGTGGAAATCGAACCTGGCCAAAGCTGTCCTGTGATTTATTGCTGGGAATGGCAAAGAACTTTTGAAGTCAAAAGAGGTTGTTTTGTCTTTATATCTATCCAAAAACCTGGGAGCGACCCTTTGAAAAAGTTTGTAAACCCAATGTGCAAAGCACCCCAGTCAAACTGTGCAGAACATTACTAAGAAACTACAAATACAAATTACATTTGCTGCAGCTGCAGGCACCATTATGCCAATTAATGTATGTATTTTCTTTCAAATGTTGTTTGCATACCTGTATGCCTTGTATGTTATGCATTATTTCAGTTCTATTCAGCAGGAATGTATGATGAGATAAGATCTTGAGGGTAGGATTGTCATAATAATGAGTGTTTGCATATGTAGCTGAAGATAAAAGAGGATGTGGCTGCACTCTGTCTGAAAACCAGATCCCTAAGAATTTCTTTATCCACACGAGATACAAAGGTGCTTTCAGCTGAGCTGTTGGCACTAACAATGGGAATTATTTATAGGTCTTTTCTGTCTTATTTAAGCTTTATTTAAGGCTGTCCAAAATCAAGCAAATTTTGTGTCTTACTATTGTGTCTGTAATCTGTTCTTCACTGTTTTCTCAGGGATTACTGATCATTGCAGAGTATCAGCAAAACAATGTCGAGAACAAAAGCTGCTGCCATATCTCAATGTGTAACTTAAACACATTGTTATTTTTTAAATTTTTTGCAGTTGGTGCTGTGCTCATTATTGAATGTATTTCTCCTATTTAGATTAGGTAACTTCTATAGCACTTTAAGAATGAATTATTAGATTTTTTTTAAGACAGCTATTATATTCAGTTGCAAGGGTAAATATTGTCAGCATGTAAACTTGCCATTTAGCCTTGATTTTTCAACATATTTTACTGTCCACTGGCAGAAAAACAAGAAAAATGTATCATGGCATGGCTTTATTGTACCACTGCTCAGCAATTTTTGCATATTGTTTCCTTTTATAATTTGAGACGTGATAATGATTTTTGCAATAAATTTTTTCATAAGTATCCTTACTGATGGATGATGCATTTATTTAAGCACCAGTGGACAAATAAAGTTATCCACGGATGACTAACAACCTTGAATAAATACCATTTCACTCAGCAGCTATCCATAGTACCTCAGCAATGCAATTACATGCCAGGACCTATTATCCCAATTAATGGACTGTTTTATATTCACTGTGCATTATACTTGAAACTCTTCAGAGGCCTGGCCTTCACTAAGCCAGAGGCAAAAAAAGAAATGTATAACAACTCACCAGGAAAAGGCTTTCATTTACTTTCCAATATATATAGCGTGTAATTATACTTAAAGCATAACAAGGATGGTCTCAAGAAATGCCCTTTGATTTAAGTTGCAGTAAAACTATATATTAAACACTCAATTATTAAATGCAGCTCTCTTGTTTTCCAAGATTGTTATTAACAGCAGAAGTAGGTATTTTGCTGTCCTCTTCCTGCATTGCCTTTTTCACAATTATTTTGCCAAAGGCTAAGTTTGAGGGTTATTTACGAGATTCATGTTTCTTCTCTCTTTCTAAGCATGTGAAATAAGAGCATCAGTTCCTAGGGATGCTGCATTTGCTGGATGGGTGAGCAAATAAAATAGTCTACTGAAAAGTACGCAGTGCATCGTTGTGTTGCTGCTTTGTAAAATGCCAGCCCTGGGCTGTCTTTCACCGGGCTGGATTTTGACCACTGGAGTTTCCCTCTACTCCCTCTGGTGGTTTCCAAAGCTGCATTTCTAAAGCTATAAAATAAAACACTGTTGTATTTCTTCTCCTCATTGTAAGGAGCATTGATTGCTTCTCATTGTATATTATAGCAAAGGGGCAGTCTATTACATAAATTTATTGCATTTTCTTCATGATAATTACTGGAAGTTATTGAACAAGGCAGGGAGTTATCACCAGTAAGTTCCTGCTATAGCTGAGGAAGCAAATCCACAAATATTTAGTGGATCTAAAGCTGTAAACAACACATCCTGTTTACAGTGTAGTAGGAATTTACAACTTATTGTGCATCTGAGGATTTTGTAGGAATCATGCTCCAACTACTACAAATTCAGGCTTGAAATATGAACTGCAGTAAAAAATTGTCTTACATTGTATCATGCAGATACCTTTTGTTGAGCCATTAGACAGTTAAAACAACCACTAGATTCACCATTTCCCTTGCTCAAGAATGACATTACTATTTCATGAGCAGCTGGTTAGGGAGTCTCATGAAATCTGCATTCATACATTAATGCAGGATTGCTCTTTTACATTTGTTAGAGGAATCTATCAATGGGAAAAATCAATAAGTGTAAATGTCCCAGTAGGTCTGCGGATTCCCGTAAAACACAGCCGTTGACTCATCTTTCTGTAATTCCTTTTCACAAATAATTTTTCCAGTCCCAGGTCAGTAGTTGCCAGAGGAGCACTAGGAAAGAGGATAGCTGTCACAACCAGAGTGATCAGAGAGTGTTCTTCCCAAATTTCCTGGGTGGGTCCCGTTGCCTCCATCCCTTGCCCCCGACAGAGCTGCATGTGTCCTTGTCACACCACATAATGTCAGCCGCAGGGAACGCAGAGAGATGGCCCAGGGCTGCTGCAGCTGCCCTTGGATGCCTGGCTCCTGAGAGCCTCAAGGAAAAGAGGGTGAGCAGGTGTCTGCTGCCCACTGGATGCAGCTGAACCTACAGTGGCAGCTCAGCATGGTGTTAAAAGATAAATGCCAACAATGGCAAGTGTGTGCGTTCCTGTTTTTCTAACAGCTCCTTCTTTCCCTGAAAGAAAAGGGGGGCTTGTGTGTGAGATGGTTTCAGGTCCTGCTGCTCTCCTCTCCTTTCTGTCACAGGTCCTGAGACACCAGTGAGTGCAGTGCTTGGGATAGCCAAGATGTTTAGATTTATTTCCAAGCTCAAACAGCCTCCAGATTCATGCCTGGATCCATTCTGTTCCAATCAGGAATGGAATCACCTCTCAAGCCATTTCTCTAATATGGTTATCAGACTATTCTTTCACAAATATGTGGTTTATAAACATATGTAGAAAAAGTGTCATTACTGACCTCAAGTGCCAGAATTCCTAGATTTTTACTAATGCTTCTGAGACATCAGAGGGGGTTTCTTAGCATGCACGTTCACTGTGGGAAGTACTAATGCCTTTAAAGAGCAGCCCAGCTGTCCCACCAAAGGAATTCTACAGGAGTAATCCAAATGCACATTTATTTAAAGATGGAAGATAAAAGCCAAAAATAGTAAATATAAAATTAAAAAAAAAAGTTAAAAGCCAGTAAGTTTAGCACTTTATCCTATGAACAAACTAGTAGAGAAGAAATAAAAAGCTAGCACGTACATTAACTCCAATTAAATGTTGATGACTTTGATAAATGCTGCAGTCTCAATAAATATAAGTGATCTTCACATTACTCTTCATTTATTGACACCCTCGTACTATTTTGAAGAAGATTCATCTTCCACCAAAGACTTTTATTGCTATAATATTTCATAACTGACTAGCCAATTTCTTCCATTATCTTAATACTCACAGTTAAAATAAAGAACTAACATTATCCCTGATGACTATCTATGTCATATACAATGACAGTGAGGAGACAAAACATAACTTCAGAAAGAAAATTCCTGGCCATTATTCACTATTTCTTACTTCAGTTTCAAATATTACACTGAAATAGGCTCAGAAATATTTTTTTTTCTTCTGACCTAGTTTTCTGGTTTTCTTATCAGTTTTCCTGCTTTTTGAAGGATGAAGCTGTAGATGGCCTTTTTAGAGTGCTTAAAGTAGTTTAAAAATTTTACTGTCTAGGTAGAACAATTTAATCACTTTCATTTCTGCCATTTCATTGAGAGGAGGACATTTTAAAGAACTAAAAAAAAAAAATGTTTTTCCTTGTTCATTGTGGAGCTGAAAAAAAGACTTAGGAAGTAATCTGTGGCAACAGTGACATAACTGGACTGGAGAGTTGGTCTCTATTTTAGCCACCAGTTAGAGAAGACTGGAAAAGGAGAATTATATGATAGGTCTTTTGACTCTGCCTCAGTGCTTAAATTGTGCCCTTCTGCTGGCAGAAATGGGAGGAGTCAGTCCCTCAACGATAGGCTCCAGCCTTGCTGTGAGGACAAGTGCCCTTGATATGTGCTCTGATTGTGGCTGAAAATCTGCAGGATCATAAATGTCATCCCTTCTTCCTGTCTTGCAGCAATTCATTGCTTTCCAAGTGTCTTAGTTACGACTGTCCAGGCAGCAAATATATTTTGGTTGTCTGTAAGTATTAATTACAGAGCACTACACATGATAAGAATATTTAGTGTCTCTAATGTTGGTAATTTTCCAGTAGAAAAAATTCAGTGATAATGGCAGAAATATAAAATCTGGGGAGAGGAATGGACCTTTAAATAAATTCTGATTTACTTTCTCCCTTCCACAGTATTAACAGTATCATTGACACAGAAGGAATGGCAGTCTCCTGTCCAGAATTTACTGGAGGCTTACAGAGCAATGAACCTCCTTCTACAATATGGTGATGCTGATAAACATATAGACAAAGAATGCATCTGATAACTATCACATATTATTACATTACAGAATTAATATATTAAATAATTCAATGTGTATTTCTCTGCTATACCTCAGAATAACAGGAAGGCTGACTGGTTGGGTTTGCTTGAAATTGCATAAAAATATTCATAGTATGTGGATGAACACAGCTTTTCTGTAACCAAATGAACTTTGGTGCCATTTCATTATCACAATAAGACATTTACAAGAGTGTGGTATTGTAAGATAGTCCTTTTATGGATCATTTTAAGGCCAGTGGGGCATGTGTTATCTCACTTTAACACCACCTTGTGGGGTGTTGGTTTTTATTTAAGTAAATTATGTTTACAGTCCAACAGCTTTTTTATGTACAGAACAAACTAAAAAAGGTGAATAATGTGACCATGGGAATCTTTTAATTTAAAAAGAAATGTTTCTTAATTAGAGATAATGGTAGAAGCTTTGAAGGAGTGCTCACCTTATGAGCAAATCTCAGCAGCTCTGCTGTGCTTGTATAGAGAAAGGGCTGTAAGTAACACCCAGCTCTTACCTAGCTCATTGACTTTTCCTAGTGACTTCTTCTAACTGCCTTTTCCAAACCTTCTAATTTTTTTTCAAATATCTTTATTCATTAAGGTTTGCATGTCTGATTTAGGGATTCTTAAGTACATCAAATGGAAGAAGCTGTCCCCTCATGAGGGGACTGCAACTGTACAGCATGCCTGTATGTATTAAAGCAAAGAAAAAAAGGCAGCAAGAGCTGTGCAGCTCGGAAATTAGCCTTGCCCCAGGGCTCCCACAAAGACAGGGGCAGCATGAGGAAGAGCTGAATTTTAGTCCCGGGTTGCTCTGAGAGCCGGGGTACAGCACTTGCTCAGATGTGATTCTGCTCTAGAGCTTCCCAGAGAACTTTGTGTTTTTCCATTCACCTTCTACTTAACAGTAGAACAACTGCTGTTGCAAATACCATGTTCAGGAATGACATCTGATTTTCCCTCTTTCAGCTGCACCATTCTTGTTTAACCATGATGGAATTGCAGCTTATCCACGACTCTCTTGCAGAGCTCATTCATCATCCCAAACCCTGGTTCTGACTCTATCACTCCTCAGCATCCTGTATCCCTTTTTTTTTTTTTTTTTTGGATCTGCCTCATCAGAATTAAAACTTTATCTTCCTTTCTATCCCCTCTGTTAATCAGCCACAAGGATGTCAACTTTTGCCTGCCCAGCCCCTTGCTTGTCTTTGTGCTGGCTTTGTCTGCAAACCTCTGCCCAGCCACGTTGTTATTCTGCCTCAGCCCCACACTGTCTCTTCTGTGCTGTTCCAAAAAAAACTTGTCACTGCTTTGCTCCTGCTATTCTAAACCCATCCTTTGATTTTTTTGGTCTCATTTTTCCTATGACTGTTTGGTATATTTTGTCTCATATTTAGAGCAGAGATTCTTCCCCCAAGTGGAAATAAAAAATATCATAGTTTTGGTGTGTTTTCTGTTGGGAATTACTAACTTCTTGTGAGGTTTGTAAAGCTTAATCACCATCAGTAGAATTTGTAAATCATGTTAAGAAAAAGGTATGTACAACAGGATATAACATACACTTGTGATTACCATTATAAATTACTTCTTTCTTTGCAACACTCGAAGTATCATTTCTCTATTTCAGTCTTTCCTTATTATATTCTGTCAGAGGTTCAAAGCAGAAAAATGTGAACTATTGTAAAAGGAAATTCAGGCTGTGAGTGGAGTCCTCCCTTGTTAGTGCTTCTTTTAACTACTCTGATTTGTTCTAAGTATAAATGACTTTGAAAATACTCCTTCCACTTGGCCATTCCATACTAGTGAATTGCACATCAGCCTTCAAATTATAAGGAAAATAATGAAAAAGAAGATACAATGATCACAGAAGCAACAAAAGATACCAATGCTTTATAAATATATATTATTTTAGATACAGCTACAATCCTAGTTAAAATCTCTTACTATGAAGCTTTTCACTTCAGATAGAAAAATTAACAAAAATAGAAGTGACTGCACATAAAAAATGTATAGCGTAAGATATATTCATCACTGGATAAAGCAGCTGAACCCAGTATTAATAAAGATTGCTATTCATTTTTTGAATTTGTATGATTGACCACTTAAAGAAATTACTAGTGCTATAGAAAGTCTTGTGACTAAAAGGGAAAAGTCATTTAGTTCAGGGAGGTCTTGTCGGCCTCATAAAATAACTGTTGATTATAATTATACAGTAATCTCTGAAATATTCTCTTGGGAAGTAGAGAGAAAATGAACAGGGGAAAAAATTACCTCCAACTGATACACATTACTGATATCAAGAATACACTTTTGCAGCCTATTGCATGCTGTGAGAAGCTTTCCAAAGCTTGTTTCTTTTGCTAACCCACCATTTCATCTGTCTAGTTACTTATACTATGTAAGGCAGAAAATTTGCATTTTCAAAGACACTTATATAAACTAGCCAAACTATTCTGGTTTCCTCAATTGTCATGCTTTAAAAAAGAATTCCAGTTTTATGCGACTGTTTAGCCCTAAGATAAGGAACATAAGAACAGATCTGAACTTTTCCAGCATCAGACAGTAATTGTTTCTGTGACTTACAGCGTCAATTTTCCACTCTCACTATTACTATCATGAGGGAAATACTGCTGGTATAACAATTGCTCTCAATTTTTAGCATGTTACAAATCTGCTGCTTTGCCCTGCTGCTTAACAGAACAATAACCAGGAGGGCAAACTCATTTTTGTTCTGGTTTAACAGAGAAGCAATTTTTCCAGTTTTGATCTGGAAAATTTGCAGTCATGTTGAAAATCCTACTAGGAAATGGTCACCTCCCCCTGGTCTGTGTTAGCTGTATTGGCATGTGGAAAGCACATGCCTCGTGACACTAGAAAGTGTCTTAAAATGAATTAAAGTAGTGAACACTGGTAGATACCACTCTGGTGAGTTGTTGGAATTTCAAGGTAATATAAAGTATGTCTGGAACCGTACAAAATCTTGTGTGTTTCTTGCAGAACTAAATCCATAACGGAGAACCATGGACACATTTAAGATATTTCACATTGTTTTAGGTGTTCTTATCCTACTAGACTGTAACTGTGGAAATCCCCAAACTTATAGACACATAACCCATTTAAAGCAATGAAACTTCACATTCATTCTTTAGCCTGGAGGATTGTGTAAGCACAGCAAAAGGCATATCCATGTTGATATTTAAATTATTTTTAGTATCTGCTTTAAGAGTTATTGTCAGACCCATTGTGACTTCCAAAGGGAACAAAGAACTCCAGAAAATTAAGTCTTCTACTAAAAAAGTTTCTAAAATTAAGTATCTCTACTGATTTACCAACATCTTGCAGATGTTTATATTGTGAAACATGAATGTCTATAGAAGATCTACATGAAACTACTGGAATTATCTATGCATTTTATCTATAGTGAAAGTCTGCATCAAATCTGATATTGCAGAGTAAACAGGAAGTGTATGTCTAAAAAATTACAAGTCTAGAAAGGTTTTTGTCCTTTTTAGAGGTCATGAGTGATTGGCCACAAATCAAAAAATAGTTAGAAACAAACTAAGATTCACCAGCACCAGACTGATTTGCTAGAGGTGAATTTGCATGTGTTACATGTGTCCAGATGTTTTTTTCAGCTCATTACTGGCAAACAGCCCAATTTGTCTAAATCACATTTAATATACAACAGTTTGTGGCAGGTGTAAAGAAAAAAAAATATATATATCTTGCAAGTCTTCCATGCTATTCTCTATATAATTAAATTTTTGTTTTGTAAATTACCTTAATAGTATTTAAAAAAGGTAGGAGAAGAAAGCAGAACTTGATAGTGAGCAATTAGTTACAAATTAAAAAGCTATTGCATGTAAGCTTCCGGTTATCAACTCTAAAAGGTACTGGCCACACAGATTAAAGGAGGGGTTTCTGTGGAGATTCTGAAGCCACTTTTTGACATGCCCTTCATGGTTTGCACAAATTCTCAGTGTGGATAACTTCTTGACCTTAATAATCATTGCCAACAGTTTAAATGAAGTTTGTAGGATGGGCGAGTTTGGGCAAAATCTGAGTATTTTGGATCTTTTCCTGGCATAACAATGCTGTGGCAGTATCAGCAGAAGGGCTGCACTGGGAGAGCACTGACGGCGTGGGAGGACGGGAATGCTCATTGCCTGTGCAGGCACTGCTCAGCCTCTGCAGGGGAACTTCATGTGCACCAAGGATCTCTGGCTTTATCAAAGCTTGGTTTCCAGTACATAATCCACACTACCTGTCTTCTTGGAAGGAGAGTTCTCTTCTTTTCTGGTTATTCTTCAGTGGTATCCGTGGAAGGTAATGGACAAAACATCGCACCAGGTCTCAAGGGACTTCTTTGTGCCTTGGCTGGGAATACTGGTATTTATCTCCTGCAAAGTCCTTTGAAATTTGGAAACGTAAACCTTCAAATATTAGCTTATTGTTACCATTATTCAGTGAGGGGATGAAGTTCCTGATAGTGAAATGACAAATATTTAGCAAATTCCAGGGCAATTTAAGAAAATTCTTTTCTATTTACTTTAGAAATTCTCTACAGTGTCTCCTGCAGTATAAGAATACCACAGTACATTAAAGGTGTGGAGGTAGCTCTTGTTAACATCTCAATGAATGTATGAGATAATTTTTAATCAATTTAACATTTTTTGATCATTTTGTGAACTCACCTTATGCTATAAAGGGAGATGGATTATATGTGAGGTTTGTGAGAGGTAAGAGATTGACACAGTGGCTCAGGCTGTTGGTTTAAACAAATCTTTAGTCAGCACTATGTTATTCCTTGCAACTGACATCCTCTTGATGGCTTTGAGACAGATGTCCAGCACTGAACTAGACAGAAGTGCAATTAATATTGAACAAATATAGGGGTTGCACGTTGTCTGCATGTTGATTCAACCTGTTTCTCTAGAACAAATTAGTTGAATTTCTACTGCATTAGCAACAGCAGACTGTTTGGAAAGAGATTTTGAAGTCAGACCATTTGCCACCTGGCAAATGGTAGAGAAATTTGTCGGGAAAAAAACATCAAAATTGCAGAGAATTCTTTTAATGAGGTCAGGAATGTCACACAGAATCACAGAATATAAAAGCCCTCTTGTTTTGTTTATTTAGTATTATAGTGGTGTTTATTTGCTATAATGTTTAAATATAAATAGTTAACATTCATTTCAAAAGGAAAAAAAAAAAAAGATCTTTTTCCTGTAATTTGCAGTGCAATAAGCTTAGTGTTAGAGCCTGAGTGCAGTTGTACTGAAATCTGTAAAGAGCTCCTAGGTGAAAGAACTTTTCTCTAATGGCCAGTGAGCCATCCTATCCCCTTTTTGAGTACAAGATATGAAGATATTGTCTCTAGGGCTGTACAGAAAATGAAACCTTTGGCAGGGAAGCAGATATTCTGCTCTGAGTTTATTGCTCTGGAGCTCTGAACTTCCCAGCCCTGCAGTGCTACTGCAGAGGACCCAGGAAGTTACCCTGTAAGTAGAGGCTGCATATATCATTCACTGTCTGCACTTCCATGGGAATATGGAATACACTTTTTCTGTGAGAATGTCTGGATATGTGTTGATTTATGCCCTTTTTCACCTACTGCCCGGTTTATTTTCTCTGAATTCTGACTTCGGAATTTTTTTTGTATCTGCACAGACTGAAATACATAAATATATTTTTTGTTATGCAGTTTTAATGACATTTTTCTACAGAAAATAAGAATATATGCTGTTTATGAGCATCTGTTACTTCTGGAATCAGCTTGGTAAAGGACATTTTGTGTTTAGTAATCCAGAAATTCCTGTAGTTAAACTTTCAGAAAAACAGTTATTTTTTCCATGCAAATAAAGCAGTGAAGGGTTTTTTTGTCAAAACATAGTTGTTTGTTATTCCTTTTACAAGATATATAGTCTTGTTTTGGTCATGATTGCTCATGCAACCATATGGGAGTTTGTTCATATTCTAGTTGAGCTAAAATCTGTTGCCATGTGTTTGCCTACTCATAGTAATTTTTTAAAGGCTTGTCTATTTTTCACAGCTAAATTTAAGCTGAATTTGTTGATTTTCTTATTATAAAAGATAAATTATCGAGTCAGATGTTGACTGTTTAGGAGAGTAAACATCAGAGAAGTTAGTTACTTTGTGGTTTTGCTTCTCTCTAACAAAGTTCTTAAATAACAAGTTCCTAGAACTATTTCTTAACCCAGACTGATTAGTAGTAGTAGCTGTGGTTAGTACTGAAAGCCACTGGTAATGCAGACAGCTAATGATAAAACTGGAAGGGCCAGAGATATCCAGGCTTAAATATCCCACAGTCATTGAATTTCCCAATCTTGAAATAAACAGATAAATAAGCTGATTTCTCACGTTCCCTTCAGCCTGCCTGAGCTTTATGGACAGGCATGCAGGGCCCACAGAGAAATGTGGAGGCTTTAAGGGACAGGGTATCCACAGCAGTGCAAGTCAGACTGGCTGAGGGTTCCCTGCTGGGGAAGAGGAGGTATATGCTAGGATCGTGGTGAAACTCAGCTCTTTTTCTGTCTTTTTCTCTTTCTCTCCTTTGTGTGTGTGTATGTGTGTGAATGTCCTTTAATATTGCTCCACTGGATAAATCAGTCAATTCAGCAGTGGGGAAAAACTGCTCAATTCTTGGTTTATTTTGTTTGCTTCTTAGGAGCTACCTAACAACACCCTGTAGCAGACACACAGACACACCAATTTTAGATGTACATTGACTTCATTTGCCAAACATTCTCTAAGAATAGATCTCAACTTTTACAACTTAATTTTGTCTACTTGTATTCTTACTTACACGTTTATGAAAGAAGAGCTTTTTTTTAAGCAATGTATTGTTCTGATACATCACTGCTGCTCAAGGAATCTGGTGGAGTTGTGTGAGCTTTGTGTGGCACCAGGCACCCAGCTGGAAGAGCCTGTCTGTGTGGGAGTGTTGTGGTGCTCCTACTCATTAGTTTCCTTTGCAATTCAATGACCTCAGTCAGACTGAAAATAAGTCTGTCAAACAAAACACGAAACCGGTGACTGACTGAGAAACAGTTGGAAGGAAGGAAGGAAGGCAGAATAAATGATGTAAATTCCCAAGAAGCTACCAAGCTGACTATATCACCCCTGATCTGCCACATGACAATGTAGTATCACTACAGCTCAGATGTAGTATCAATAGATGTACTATGTTCAATGTAGTATCACTACAGAACAGTTCCCTGTTCTTTCACATGCCTAGGATGAGACAAAAGTATTCCCAGCAAATCAAAATTATAGGTAGTGAACACAACTTTGAAAATTATATGAATGGAACAGAAGGATTAAAATAAACATTAAAACAAACAAAAACTAAGGACCAGATCTTTAGCTGTCAGGAGTCTTGGGATTTAGTGAGTGCTGCTTCTGAGAACAGAGGGTGCTTTGAAGTTTAAATTTATTCAGGTCTTATAGAAATGTGTGTCAAAAGATTATACAGATATTCCTGTATTAAGCAGCACTGCTGTAGCTGCTGGTTCTTCCACACCCTGATGGACCCCAAACCAGTTGGAGAGCAGCACCTCTAAGTGCCATACTTCATAAAAAAATCCACTTATTCCAACCAGTCCTGTTTGGGACTTTTTGAGGAGTCAGTTTTTCAAGGTAGGAGAAAATAATTTTGAAGAATTATTTAATGAAGAGACATGAGGGGGATTTGTTTCTAAGGTTGTTTCTATTCAGTTATTGGAGAAATTTAGCCCAAAATTAGATTTCAGGAAGTCAGGTCTGTACATACAAAAGATGTTATTGTTGCAATGTTTCAGTTGAATTTTCTGTCTTTTTTTTTTTTCCAATTAATCTTTCTTTTCTCAACACCTTTGGAAGCACAGGGGGCTCCAAGCATTGGTAACAATAAGAAATCACAAATTAATGACTAAACTATCCCTTCTAGTCATAGCAGCTCCACTACACAATCCCTTGACTTTTCTGCCACAGACTTGTCATGAAAAGCACTGGAGGGCAATTGACCATTGTGATTTTTATAGCATGTCACAACTGCAGAAACATCTGCACACAGAGAACATATTAAAACTTTGCTGACAAGACCATAAATCACTGAAGTGCTAAACCCTGAAATATCAGTTTTGCAGTCAGTCATTAGACAAAACTCATAATCTATGAAATTATACATTCCAGTCTAAAATGCAATATTTCAACTCACATATATAAAGCTAGATACTCACCATTCCTTCTCTTTTGCAAAACACAAGGCTCATCAACAAAGATATTTCTGTCAGTGTGAATAAAGGGGCTCTATCCATCATTCTCTTGTCAGAAACAGATACGTTCCTAGTTAAACCTTATTTTCCTTATAGAGATTGTCAAATCTATGGGACGCAGTCTTTGGAGTCCCAAGAACATCAGTAATAAGTCTGTACATGCATGGTGTGCAAAATATTTTCACAGGAACACGTTCACAAGGTACATTTTTCTTGGTGGTGGAGTTTGAGCCTGTGCTCAAGGCCATGTTCATTCCACTGCTCACATCCTTTACCTATCACTGACATCCTCCAGTCTACAGTAGAACTCTCCTAGTACACTCCTGGAGAAAACTTGGGCACAGCCTCTGGTTTAGAAAATTTTGGAGTCCATATTTCCAGGCAGATCATCTTGTACCTGGCTTTGCTGTCCTCTGGTATCTTTTCTGCTCTTGAGTCAATGTCATATGAGTGCTCAGAAGGAAAGGTCTGGAGGAATTCCAATAAATGTATTTTGATGTGACCTGCCACAGGAACAGGTCACATCAGTACCCCAGTTTCAATTGGCTCATTCTCTATACAAGGGCAGCATGATTTAAAGGAGCTAAGTCTCTCCAGCTCCTGTGAGATGGAAGTAAAACATGTCATCCATATGTTATATACAATACATTGAATGTACATTTCTTGGACACAAGACAATCTGTGCCTATTAATGTATATATGTATTTTCATGAAGGTCAAAATTATCAAACTAATATTCTTGATAAAGTTTTTATTTTTTTCAAATGCCTTGTCTAGTTCAAGCCTAGTTAGCTCCCCAGAGGTAATAAGTCATATTCTGACTGTACCACACAACCTGAAAAATCCTTATCTAATTTAATTAGTAAAAAGCTGTAACTGCTTCTTGCATCACAACTCACATGTCACAGCTGAGGCTATTTTAAACAGAAATTTCCTATTTACTTACTTTAACTGGAAAACAGGTTTCTGTTTTGGATTGGGTGTGGGAGAGTCTCACTCAGAAACAAGAAATGTAGAGACCATATCTGAGTAACTCTGCAGACTTTCCATCCTGGCCTGAACATCTCATGGGATTTCAGAGTGTAACTGTGGCTCAGTTTGGTGTTTGGTTGAAGCTGTGTATGAGATTTGGGGCTGTGGCATCAGGAGATGAGCTTACAGGGGAGTTGGCTCAGCCTCCACCTGTGCTTCTCAAGCATTGCTGTGAGGCCAGGGATAAACTGTTATTTGGAGGAGTTCCTGCATTTCATGAAACTAAGCAATTATTTCTGTTACTGCAAGGATATTGAGAGAAAATAATTAGTTTACATGAAGGCAACCTTCTCCTTCCCCTCCCTCTGTTACTGTTCCCCTTTCTGCACTTCAGATAGACAGGCTGCAAAGTGTAATTTTACATGAATAGACTAAAGAGGAGAGAAAGCTTCTGTAAGACGTTTGTCCTGCCTCCAGGGCAGAGGATTTGGGCAGTGTTAGAGCTGGGATTCTCAACAGATGCAGTCAGCAAGTTTCAGAACACCTGAAACTTTTCACTACTAAAGCTATGTTAAGCTAAATACATTCTTCAAATTCCAACATGCACTCCACAGTTTTTGTTGTTATTTCTATTAAATGAAGTCCTGTGCTATTATGGGCTTTCATCATGTATATATTAGTACTGAAGCAAGTGGAGGGAAAACTATTTCACTGCCTTTATAAGTTTAGCCTTTTTGATGGGATATCCTAGTTTGCATACAGTTTGTCAATGGGAATGAGGCATATTTTCAGAAGGGAATTTTTGCACTCTTTAAACAGTAATCTCATTGTTGCATTCATTATGTAATGCCTCAGATTGTTCCCTAAGTTAGACTAACCGATGCTGATAAATCTAATATACTAATAAATCAAATAAACACTGGTAGAGAAGAAAATGAATATTCTCAAATGCTTTCTTCTTCATAAACTAAAAGGAAGATGATAGCATAAACTTAAAATAAATGAGATTGCATTAGTACTTGTGTAAGATTCATTGGAGGAAATTTCATATCCCTATATTTCTTTTAAAAATCTTTATTATCTCTGGTCATAATCCTGATTACAAACCTGATTATTTCTGCATACCAATTCTGCATCACAGAGTCTTTGGGCTCTGGTTGTTTGGTTTACCCTCAAACCGTGGATTTACACATAAAATAAGTAGTGGAGTATTTCTGAATCCCTTGCATACTGGCATAGATTTTGATGCCCTGAATTAATAGGAGAGAGGTGTCTGACATGATAAAACAATAAAAGAAACCACTGCAGTGCATTCAGATTAGCTGCATGTTTCCATGAGGCAGAACAAAATTAGCAGGTATCTCTCATGAAAGTAAACTGTGTCTTTGTTGATCCATCAACTGGGTTAAAATACAGGAAAAATGAATATACATGGTGTTCGTGGAGTGCGTTTCATCTTGACGGACTTTATAATCAGAAAGTGAAGAGACTCCTAGAAATAGGAGGGTGATCAAAGCTGTTCAAGAGGGTATTCAGGCAACATCTGAGTTGTATTAAACCTTGATAACTGAGTCTACTTATCACTCATCTTAATTATTCTTTGTTGTATGGGTAGTTCCTGTTTTAAAACCAGTTTGAACCTGGAGACAGAAAGTGAAGGGATGGTAGGCAGGATCACGTTCAAGGAGCTCAGAATCTCACACACTGTCCACCTTCCTGCTGAGAAAGGTCAAGGTTCAGCCAGGCAGCTCAGGGATTTTTATTGAGGGGTCTTGAAAACCTCCAAGGACAGAAATTGCACAAGTTCTTCAGGCCCCCAGTCCCCTCCTCGACTGTCAGTCCCATGCCCTGAATCTGTCAACTGATCTTACCTTTCCTGCTTTCCAGTGATGGAAAATTCAGACTGAGAGTGATGTGATGAACCTTGTTCTGCTTTGTTTTGTGAGTAGGTTTATATACTATGCAGAATAAATGCATGAGCTTTCATTAATTAGAGTACTCCACAGAGAACTGGGGAGTTGTTTGTTTCCAAAAAGATAGATAAAAGCTGAAAATCTGTAGCTAGAGCATTTGACAGCTGGCTAGAGCCTAGAGACAGCTGGCTCTGGCAAGGGGATTTTGGATGTTGGAAAAGGTGCCCCTTCCTTTAATTTCTTTAAGGTAGAGATTTTAGTGGTTGAGTTGTCTGAATTTTAAACAGATGTTCAACAAAGCTTATATTGTCCCAGCAGGTTTTTCTAGATAGCATTTTCTGTTCCTCCTCACTCTAGAATTTGTCACTCTTTCAGACTGCAGAAAACCTCAGTAGTCAGAGGTCTCTGTGAAAACGCTCTGAAGTACAATTATTGACAATATTGATGTTTTAATTGTTCTCATTAAGTTCTTAAGACTTTGCTGCATTAAGAAAGTGTGGAAAGCTCCAAGGCATTTTTTCAGACTTAAAAAAACCAGTCTATTAACATTTGGTTCCAAACGGAATGTTTCCTTCATAATACGAAAAGTCATTTAAATATAAATGTATTTTCATGTACATATACATATACACACAGAATAATACTTAAAACTAAATGGATAAAAAAGATTTAGGGTTTCCTCAATCCCTTGAAGAAGGCTGTGCTAAGTTAAGAGTTGTTTGAAAGCTGTTTTGATTTCTTGCAAATCATAGCTACTTGTTCTGGTTCACCTCTGTCCAAGGGGCAGCTCCCACCATATCCAAGGCTGTTGTCTTCTTCACCCGTATCACAAATTTTGATTTTTTTTGTGGTTCAGCAGCAGATTTGGGTATTCCTTCATTTAAAAAGAGAAGTTCCTATATATATTTTATATATTCCTATATTCACTTTAAGTGATTTGAATACATGACAGACAGGGTTAGCATTAGCACACTGGGTTGGAGAAACTCCCACTATTCTTAATAAGTACCTTCACAAATAGCCCTCCTGTGTGTGCTTGTGGACATATCTCCTGTATTGTGTTTCTACAGCAAATTACCTGTGTTGGGAAGCTCTGGATTATAACTTTAAACCAGTTTCCTGACAGCATGATTCTGCTCTCAGTGCCACCATAATGAATTAGTTTTCCTAGGCAAAATTCAAATACTGAACACCATTCTATGCAGGGTATTGTAGTCAAAATATATAAACCCCATGAGTGGAGGTGTACTTGTGTGGTACTTGACTTCACTCAGCACCAAGAGCTATTGCCATTTTGTGATGGACAAAACAAATCCATAAATTTAGTGTGTACTGCAGTGTTGCTCTTCCTTGGCTTGTGATTATCATCTGCATATAACATTTCTGCTAAGCACTCAGTTTATCACCCCTACATGACTTACAGATTATCAAGGTTTCAAGAGAAAACAGACAACACAGAGATGAAAATTATGCTGTGCTCGCAAAGATGGACGAGGTGATCTAAAAAGGTCTTTTAGATTTCTAACTACACTGATCTTATTAATTATATATGTAAATCTAAGCAAACATATGAAAGCAGTAACTGAAGAACTTAATGTAACATTCTTGTTCAGTTAAAAACTCTCTTTTTGTTAATCTTTTCCTTGGAGATGAATATAGAAAAGCATATTTTGAAGTCTAAACTTTGAAAATCCTTTCATCAGAGGACAGTAGCTAGGCTGCTGCCCTTGGAAAGAGGTATCAGGGCCCTCCTGGAAGGGAAGAAGTCAGAGCATTTGTTTGTCCTACCATGATTAGACATTAGTGCTGAAGCCTTGGTTACCATCTAGCCCCAACACATGAGATGTAAGTGCAGAATACATGGCAGTCCATGCAGAAAGCTCCGGTCTCCTTTCTTCAGGACAGTGCAGGCTGCTCAGCTGGAAGGGTGGTGTTTGAGCAGCTGTGTCTCCCTGGCTTTGCCTGGCTCAGCCCCCTGCCCCACCCTGCCTCCCTTTACTGCTTTAACTGCTTTGCTCCTGCAGTTCTTGATCCAGGAGTAAAGCCCAAAAGCTTCTGCTCTTCAGCATGGATTCCATAAGCTCTCCAGTCTGGGCTTGGCTTTGGTTTTCCTATGGACTTGGTGATCTTAAGGGTCTTTTCCAACCTAAATGATTCTAAGATTCTGTGTCTCAAGTGGTGACAAGAAAAAAATGATTAATTTCCCATCAATCTGAAACCACATTAGATTTTGCTTCATGTCATGCTGGAATTAATGACTCTTGCTGAATTGCTTTACAGGCACAGGGCTATTCCCCACCCAAGCATGCACAAGAAAGTCCTGTTTCTGAGAGCTGAGCAATTAACTCCTGTCTACAGCTTACCTAGAGATGAAGGAGTGATTACTCATATATCTCCTAAAATATTCCCCATGCATTTATGTCTTAAAGAAGGGACTTTTTTCACTGACTTCCATTTTGCAAGCTTAATGGAATGGAGTTGAAACTTTAAAATTAAAAACAAATGTCCTGGTTTTGAACAATACTAATGGAATAGCCCCTTGGGGTGACTTTGCCCCAGAGGGTCTATGTTCAAAGAAAAGTGACAGCAGCAAGCTCAGGCAGCAGAATAATCCTATCAGCAGAACATTCAAATTATTTTATAATGAAATAAAATTTGCAACTTATATAGAAGCAGCAGATGCTTTAAGACCTCCAAATTCACTGCCCCTGAATATATGCAGAATTACAATGACAAAAGGTGGCAAATGTTGAAATTTTAATGACACCCACTGCACTTGTAATCATGTAAATTCCCTTACTACTGAAAAAAAGTTCACATGACTCTGTTCTAAGCAGTAATGATTTGTAGTACCATACGTTTATGCTATTTTTCTATTTTTATTCTATTCTATTTCAGGTTAATTAAATCTTGTTGTTATTAACAGGTATTCTAGTAAAATGGAGAAGTGAGGAATGGTATTAATTTATTCTCAGAGTATCTCAGCTGAGGCATGTGGAGGAGCATACTGAATAGTTTTGTTTGGATTTTGCCATGCGAATAAATACATATTAGAGCATTTTAATTGATTGACCAAACGATATGACTTTATAACATTTTAAGCTTTACATTTGTGATCACATAAAAAGACCTGGAAGGTTTTAGATAGGTTTGTCAATATCCACTTGACTTTAGCCCTTCATTTTAGGGTGAAAGCAAACAATAGGTTTTCACCTTTTTTCATCAAATTTCTGTTCATATGAAAATAAGAATTAACATCTACGGTTGGTGCAGTACAGAATAAGAGCCTTTTGTAAGCTGTATCTGAAGAATTCTGTAACTAAGAAATGTTTGAGGAAACTGAGTGAGGACATTATGTTTTGTAAAGATACAGAGGTTGTCTCAGAAAAGTGAGAAGTCTATACCTTAGAGTTTACAGTTTGCTTATTTAATTAAAAATATGAACATATAATTGTTCCCTCACTTTATTGCTCTGCTTTGTGCATGTGTGTGTGCAAGAAATCCAGCATTTCTAGGCTTGCTCAATTTTTGCTGCTGCAATTAGGGCCGAGCACAAGAATGCAAAATATGGAGGTTATCCTCTGTTATTTTCTGTCTATTAATTAGCCACAAGATAAATGTGCTATTTCTAAGCTTACTTACCAAGAGAACAATTAAATTAAAACATACTAGTTGCACTAAATGTGTAGATTTAAAAGCAAAGTGCTCTTGGCTATAATAATATTACTTTTATTTGTGTTGAAATATGTTTGCAAGAATATATTTTTTGGTTTTAATGTTACTTTGAACATCAGGAATGCCACATTGAATGACACAGGCAACAAAAAGGATTTTAGTAAAAAAATACTAATAACTCCTTTTCTACCTTAATTATGTTTCCTTTTTGGAAAAGAAAAAGCCCCACCCCTCCCTTATCCTCCTTGAGTGCCCTTTAAAGCAGGACACCGTTGACACTTTGTTTCCAATTAACAGTAAAAACCTTCTTTGATCCTTTGACTTTTTTATGAGATGAATTTATATTTTCTAGACTAACATGCATGACAACATAATTCTCCACACTCATTAATATTCAACTTCTTTGCTTTAATGAGGGAAACCAAGAGGAATGGAATGTCATCTGCTTATCTAAAGCAGCAAGGGCTTTGCTAATATTCACACATGAAACATCCCCCATTTAAATAACATTGAAGTTGTGACACATTTGGCCAAAACCAGGTCATTCAAAGTTAAACCTGACACACTCAGAGCTGAGTTAGATCTCTATGCATGATCTTCCAACATTAAAAGTTGGTAAATCTGTGTTTATACTCGATTTTTTCATTTTTTTGAGATATAATCTGTGGAAAGATTATTAGGTTTACTCCTGTGAAATAATGAACCCCTGGTATCTGCTGATTCTAATGTGATTCACTGTTGTGTTTCCCATAAACCTTAGTGGGATCCTTAGAGCTAAGAATAGGCACAACTCCTTGTTCCAGCTGTGGTTTTGACCCTAAATATCTCTATGGCAGAGCACCAAGAAGAAATCCACATTTTGGTTCTGAATCCATTGAAACTTTGAAACATTGAAACTTTGAAATCCATTGAATTTTGCATCTAGTTTAAATGCCAGACAACTCTTACCAAATTCAATGTTAAATTCTCTTTTAGAATACTTGAATTAAATTGAAAGAGTGTACTCTCCTTCCCCATTTCCTGTTTCTAACTATTATTAAGAGACTTTATAGTACAAGAATATTAACTTTATGTGATATGAGTACTTAAAGCTCCAGCTTAGAAGGCTGGGTATCTAAAAATATCCCCTAGTTACTTCTTAAAATAGCTACTCATAATCTATTTAAAATTGTGCACTAATACTTCAGTAATATTTTAATAAGATTTCTAATAACCTATGTTACTCTTGCACTTCTAGAAGGACTTTCTGCTTTGGTATAAGAACATGATGGTGTAATTTTTTCATGACTTTGAGAATTTTTTGGCACAGAGTATTATGGATCTTTACAAAGAAATAGAGATCTATACCTGTAATACTTTTTAGTGCATGATGGAAATTCTTAGGTCAATAGCATTACGACTAAAATGGAAAATGCTGTACAGAATGTCCAGGAAAAGTCTCCATTAGCAGCAAGCTTGAAAACCTGAAAACAGACATGACACTACTAGTATACAGATGGAGTTTAGAGAAATACACAAAGATTTCAGTCAGCTAAGGATAAAATAAAATGGTGTTGAGGTATAGCTGAATAAAAAAGAAATAAATAAGAGTGAAGTCTTGATATCCTATCTGAGATTTTTTAGTGAGATAGACTTGAAATAATTTTCTTTTAAAAAGCATTCTGTATTTGAACAATGTATTAAAAAAGAAACATTTGTTTCTTTGTGATGTATCCTTTAGATCAGTCCCTTTTGCAGCAATTTTCCTGGTACTGGTTGCACTTCACCTTATGATCCTGATATCAGCTTCTGATATCAGCAAAATCTGAATGCTTCTGGAAAAAAATTATCTACAGATTAAGTGTTTGTGGAATCATAGTTTTTCAAATACTTTGAAAACTTGTCAAGTCACTCATTTTCTCTGTATAAGCTTTTCTGTACAGCTGACATTTTTAGTATTGTAATGTTGGAATCTTATGAACAGTTGTGACCAAGTCCTGCACTTTCCACAATGGTTGAAGTGAATGCAAGCATATTGGCCATTGAATGGAACACTGAAATACAGTCCCTGAAATGTCATCTGATGGAGGGAAGGACAGGCTGAGAGCAGCTGGGGAGAGGCTGCAGCACGGGCTGAGGGCATGGCCTGCTCTGTGCTGCAGCTGGGGCTTCTCTGGGTGTGAGATCTTCATCCTGCTTCCACAGCAGTGACTTGTAAAAGGTTTTGTGCTGCACCTGGGGTGCTGGGATAGGGGAGAGGTGAGAAAGCACACGAGAGAGGAGGTGGAGTGATAGGAGTGGAGGGGGAGGAGATTGCAGGAGATTCCACTATACATGTCCTGATCATGTCACTCAAGGGATTTTCACCTCTATCCACGGAGATCCATTTCTCTCAAACAATAAATGTAAAGCAAGGCATCAAATGGCAAGTTAGTTGCACATCTCATACCTGTAGGGTTTGCTTGAGACTGTCTTGAGTTCCAGGATACTCTTCTACTGTGCCCATTACACAGCAAAAATGGAGCCTTAATTTGGGGTGACTCAGAGGCCAGCCACAGATAATGCTGTGCAAATATATTGCTGCAAAACAACTATTCAATATGTTCATCTTTTAACTCAGGGTTGCAGTGTTATATTTTCCATGAGGATGACAAATTTGGGGGAGAGGGGGGAGAAATAGATGTAACAAATAGATTTTAAAATTAGACTTATCAATATGCTGTGAATACTGGAATACATCCACTCAGTAAGAGCGAAGGCATACAGATCAGAATTCTTAGATAACAAAAAAAGGAATAAACTGAGTATAGTAATGGAAAGATATTCACTTCTCAATATTCATTGCTGCTATATCAAGCTAAAGGACTTATTTATATTTATAGATTGAAGCATATCTCAGATGATATAGTAATCTAAAATTTTAGTGCCATGAGAGAAGTCTATATTCACAGCACCAAAAGATCTGCTTGCTTGGGGAGCAGACATGGCATTGGAGATTTTTCAGTGCTACCATGCCATGACCTTCAAGTGTCATTATTTTTAAAACTGGATAAAGTTTCTTGCTGTCCCCTTTCATATCCTTGCCTCCTTCTCAGAGCTGCTAATGAAGCCTTCTCTTAATAGTAGTTACAATAGTATTAATGATGTATGTTACTATAGTATTAATGATGTTCATCACCAAGCATTGCTGTGATAGAATTGATTGTGGCCAGATGGGGCACTTGCAGTGAAAATTATATTTATTTGACTATAGCTGAAGACCAGCACCAATACTGACTCATTTTCTTTACATGGTACAATCTAAACTATTTTATTTAATAGTTTTATTAATATTTAATAGTCCCATTTAATATTTAATAATCAGCTATTTGTCTACCACACAGTAGAAAGGAGTGTAAAGGCAGTCCATTTCACCTCTGAGAAGCAGCTTTTATGGACAGGACTGTTGTTACTGGAGCTGGTGGCTGGAGGTAGTGGGGAGGCACATTGTTTCTGCCAGCTGCATGGCTTCAGCTGCACTTATGTCTGATGTCAGCATGGGGCTGCTGTTCTGTATTTGAAATGTCCTCTGGATAAAAATTTCCATCACAGCTGCCTTAACCAATTGACAGAACATTCTGTCTGAAGGTACAGATGTGTGGCTCCCAGAGCAGAGATGGATAGCTTCTATCAGTGCTAGAAGAAAATGAGCCTGTCTCCCAGCCATAAACTGAAACATGTTCTCACGATCAAAGATGAGAAACAACGTTCACCCTTAGGAAGGAGGAGACTCCTTTTTTTTCATACTGATTTCCTATTCTGATAGTCTAAACACCTAAACACACACACTATTGAGATTCTCATGCAAATGGATTTTAATGACTTGTATTGTAAAGACATCTTCTTTCGATGGCTCTCAGAGAATAGTGGGAAATCCTGTAATAAGCAGATTAACGTCTATAGAATGTTAAAAAAATAAAACAGCCTGTACTTTCCAACAGATAGCTGCCAGTATAAACGTTTCCTTGCTTATTACACTTTTTCTTTTGTCCACCATATCAGAGAAACCCTTTGAAAATATGGAGTAAATATGACTCAGACTAGCAGAGAACTTGACAGAGCTACTGAAGCTCTTTGGTGGCAGTAGAACTACTCACAGAACGAGTAAGACACAGGTTAAACATATCTGCTCTGAGGATACTGCAGATCAGCATTATTTTTCAAGAGGACTTCAGACTGCAAGGCAAACCTTTGTTCAGAAGCTAAAGGGAAACTGTGATACATGCAAGAATTTCACTTAAAAAGCTACCACTGTTTTGGTGAGCTGTACAATTTATTATGCACCGTTTATCAACCTAGGAGCGTATTCAGGTCATTACAAATTTGATGTTTGCTTACTCAGTGATACTGCTTCCTGTACATATTTCAGTGACAAAAATAATTTTCCTGCTGTGTTTCTCCCAGTCAGACCAACAAAAACTGAAGAAACTGAACTTAATTTTATTTTAGAGATTGGATCAGAAATGCAATTGCAATTTTTGATGAGTTCTTTTAAATTACAATTAATTCATAGCTGAATAGCAAGACAAAGGCCAGATTTCTAGGCAAAATACAGAAACTCAGAAGATGAAACTCCAAGATTTAAAGATGTTTGTATAATCTCTTCTCAAAACTTAGGCCTTCATTTGCAGTTCTGCAATCTCCTGCCAAAGTAAAAGCCTTAGTAACAGTCACATCCAGATGCTATCTTAACATTTTTAATTACAAAGTATTTCCTTCTATATAGTGTTCCTTAAGGGAAGATAAAACTGGTGATATAATTTCAAAATATTGGTATTATAAAAACCAATAAGTTATGTCATTTTGTTACTTGACAATCTTTGACTAAATTATGAGCTTTTATGTTTATCTTAACTTAATTTTGACCCTGATAAACAGGCAACATTTGAAAAAAAAAATACAGTAAAGTAGGGTAATCTGGAATCACAGTGGTAAGATAAAAAAATGCCCCAGTGTTACTTAAGGAACCATTTTTCAGTGTCTTTCTCAGATACACAAATTGAAGGAACTCCCCTAAAGCATAAACCAGCCCAAGCAAACAATATAAGATGAGGTTTTCTGAGATTTCCCTGCTCTCTACTGGCCTTTATCTACTCACCTGCAAGCAAGGCTCATCAGCGCTCGTGGATGTGTTGCTATCAAATTTGTAGGGTCTAGATTACTGAAATGAGAGGATATTGTTTACTGTCATTCAATCAAGTTACTCCATTGACTTAACAGAATTTGTATGATTACAATTCCTCTAGTGTTTCATGAAAGCAGAATAAGTTACACTGTAGTAATATATTCAGCCGTGGTTGACAACAGCATTAAATAAAGTGCTGCATCCTTTAACTGAGGTATCAAAAAGAACCAGAAAGAAAGGGCAAAAGAAATGGGAAAAGTAAATAAAATTATACCTCGTGGAAAGAGAAAGCTCTTGATGAAAAGAAAATAAAATTTCAAATTGTGACAGCTATCTGAATAGGAAACCACACTAGAATCAGATGAATCAGAACACCCTGGGCACAACATCCACAGTGTGTACTCCTTAAAGAAGAAAACTCTACTGAAATAAAGGAGCAGATAAGGAGGTGTAAGAATCAAACCACATATTAAGTATTTTAAAATCAATTTACAGAACAGAAATCCTAATTCAAAACAAGTGTATTTGCTACTTATCAATAATGCTCCAAGATTATACATATACAGCAGAAAGACAAATATGTGCCCATTCCTCATGAGAATTTCATTTGACTTCTAAGAAAGAAACTTGACTGGAAAACTGACGGGATCCAGAGCTAAACTTTTGTTTTCTTTCCCCTAGAATTAGCACAGTAAAATACAGACAAACTGCACAGGCAGCTAGGGTTGTGATTATATGTCTAATTTCCTTTGTCTTCTACTTCCATAGCAGTTGTGTGAAAATACGAAGGTAGCATAGAAGCTCCTTAGAACCTTACCATATGTCCATTAAGTTATTAATAAAGTACAAAAAAATCTGGTTTTGCCTACCATCCCATCTATAATATAATTGCTTCCTAACTCAGCCTCTGTTACTAATTCTAAATGAATGTTGTCAAACTGCAAAGTGCATATTGTTGTCAGTATAACCTGTTATTACTCGCTAATGCTGTGTGTTAATGAAGTGTTAAATATCCAGAGCTGCCAACACCTTGATCCAAGGGAATATGAACACTATGAAATAGATGTGATACATGGCTAAAATGATAAAAATTATTGATCATTGCTTAAATGAATTTTTAATATAAATGAAGTATTTCTAAATTGTGATATCTAAATATATAAAGGGCCAGATTCTGGCTTCCATCTCTCTACATTAATTTCTTGTAGACTGTTAATTCTCTTTCTTTAGGGTTCAATCCTCCAAAGTGCTGCAGCTACATTGAAAAGGTTGCACACTCTTGCTTTGTACTTGATAATAATAGTGTTCAACACTTTGTAAGCTCATGTCTTGAATAATCAAACTTATTGATATCAGTAACCTTATTCAATATTTAAAATTGCAGTTTAGAAATGTACTCATTTTTCATGTGAAGAAAGGAATATGATGAAAGTCTACAGGGCAGTGATGTGCCTCAGAAATCATTCTACTGAAATGAATTACTTTTTTGACTGAGTAACTTCAGAAGGCATTCACATCAATATGGTTTATAACACGTGGAAAGGAAAATTGACAAGAATTCTTTGGAAAATAGAAGCAGTACTTTCTCACCACTTCATAAACACTGAAATACACATTCTTTTATGTAAGGATGAGTGAAGGGGTTGAGATGTTCCTTGCCATCCAGCCTTTTTAAAGGAATCAATCTTACTGAAAACCACAAAGATGCAAAGGTATCAAATGTAAAAGGAAATGACATTGTTGAGTGTGGACTCTACTGTCACAGAAAGAGGAGCACATTAGGACAAGCAATACTACTTTTATTAGTAGCTGTCCTTTCTAGGAGATTGCTTAACTCAGCCCATTTAACAACCTGTTCCTTGCCTTTACTTTTCAAAATGCATTGACATTTGCCCTTCTTATTTCTGGACGCAGCCAAACAAATCCAATAGACTGGGTCCAAGTATGGAAAACAGCGGTGTCATAAAGCTTAATTTCAATAACAAGCTTCAGCAGCTCAGAAAATGCATACTCTTCATTCCTCTTACAATGGAAAGAAGTATCATTTAGCCTCTAACAAGGAAAGAGGTAATGAGATAAAGATTTAATGCTTGTGTTTATAGGAGGCCTGTGTGATTATCAACTGGAGCAAAGTTTGGTTTTGTTTCATGGGCTTTTGAAGGGGTTTTTTGGTTCATATTTGAAAGTAAAAATTTAAATTTCTTGAAAATGGATTATTAACAATTTATTTTAAAAAGAATAGTACATTGGTTCAAAAGAATCTGCGCAGTAAACATTCTGTACATATCTTCATGCAGCTAAATATCAAAACTTATTTTCTACACTTGTAAAATTATTACATTTTTCTCTTCTGTTCTTCCACACAATAACTATAGGGATTTTTCACATTCCCATGACATATTTTCCATTAATAGAGACTAATGTTCTTTGTGTCAGTGCTGTTCTAACAGAAGAAAAAATAAGGTCTGGAATATGATTCAGTTGCCAAACTGGGAGCAGGACCTAATTTGCATAGATCTTAGTGCTGGATTCCTAAGACAGTGATTCTGAAACAGTGACATAAGAGTCTTTACTTATTTTTTGCATTACTCCTACATCACCAGTCAGTGAGGGAGCAGGAGCTGCAAGGTAGGTCAGACTTTTTTCTATTTCCCCTCAGCCAAGATTGATTCCAGCACCACTAGCTGCAGTAACTCCTTCGACCCTTGCAGTTTGCATTCCATCAGTTCTGGTCCTCCTGCTTTTTATCTCCAGCAAGGATGAGGGACTAGGATCCAGGAAGAATGTCAGCAGTGAA
Source organism: Pyrgilauda ruficollis (assembly GCF_017590135.1). NCBI lineage: Eukaryota > Metazoa > Chordata > Aves > Passeriformes > Passeridae > Pyrgilauda > Pyrgilauda ruficollis. The sequence goes on along the minus strand of NW_024528821.1, from coordinate 8,934,801 downwards.
TCCAAAAGGCTGGAAGCCATCACATTTTGTTGCAGTTACTGAGAGGCTTGGCTAGCTGTCACTTTTATTAGTCTTGAGAAAAAAAAATAAATGTCTGTAATTCTTTGCTCTCCATGACTACTGAGAGTTTTATGGAACAGAAGCTCTTTCTGCATTTGATAGGTTATCCAGCCAAAGGATAATTACCTCTGATGAGCTCTCTGAAAAAAAAAGTTAGCTTTTTATGACAACTATGTAAAATTATCAAACAACTGAGAATTGTGGTGTTTACAGTAATGTGAGATCTTTGAAACAAGGAAAAAAATAATGCATTTAAATCTGCTAAATATTATCTTCAGCTGTAAAAATTTGGTGATATAGATACTATTTAGCTATGTTGCATGGCAAAACACAGTTTTAAGAAGTATTACTGCACTTTTCCATTTATCTTTCAACTCTGCCTATATTTCATTATTATTTCTACTCATGGCTCATAGTATTTCTACATTTTTCTACTAAGACTGACATATCTCATTTATTTTCACACCAGAAACCACAGCCAGATATTAGTTTCTTTTAAATAGTATATAGGCTTAAGGTCGCATTTTTCCAAATTCTAAAATTCAAAGCTCTGGGAGCTGCTATACTACATGTACATCCCATCAGTAGACCACAGGATATGTAATAACATTTCCATACCAAGTTAAGGCTCCCTATTATGTATGTGTGTATATATATTTAAATCTAAACACATATGTGGGCTGATCAGTTTGCAAACAACTGAACTGCACATAATACACTCATTTATAAACAGACTTTTCATCCAGTCATTAGTTTTTATACCAAACATTATGTTAGATTGTTTGAAACAGATTCTCCTCTTCCCATCCAATACACAAACAACATAAAGAAGCCTTAGATGAAAGAAGCATGAGGGAACTCTCTGGTGCTTTTTTTTTTGTTCTCATTCCCATGAGAATGATTGTTTTTCTGACCTATTGCTGCACAGTGAAAGTTCAAATTAAAGATTTTGCACTTAGGATGAATAACAGAAACATTAAAATTTACTTCAAGTATAGCAAAACTGTAAGTTTAACTAACTGTCCTATATCCCCATGTGTTATTTAGTCAGGTTTACATACTCAATACATTTTCCCAAAGGCTAGTGCAGATTTACAATGCATTCTGCTTTCCTGAAGTACTTGCTTGTCTACAAAGTACTGCTGATAAAAATTAGATATCAAACAAATGAGATGGGTGTCAGAAACTTATAAATAGTGAATTGAATGCTAGTTTACTAATAAATATTACAGAAAAGACCAATAGGTTCCAAAAGAGTATTTCCTTTATAGCTTCTTATTTAAAGTGCAAGGGTGTGATGCTGTTTAGGAGGTTGAATTATATATATCTGGATTTATAATTAGTCCAGCTATTAACTTTTTCTCCAGTTTCTCTCTTTGGTGATATACTGTACTATAAATTCCATAAGAGATTACCTTGCAGAAAATATGGTTTTTCATAAATGCCCCATGCATATTTCATAATCGCTTTTTATTTATTTATTCTCCATCTGATTCTCTACTGTCTTGTACTGATGCAGTTTTACCTGTGCAAGATGGATACGAACAGAATTTTGTGATCACTTAAAGAAAATATGCCGTGTTTTGTTGTTGTTGGGGGGGGGGGGGGGAGTTTAGTTTTTTTGTTTGTTTTTTGGGGTTTTTCTTGGTTTTTGTTGTTGTTGTTTTTTTAATGGATATGAATTGCAGAGCTTCCAAAGGGTTGAGGCAGCTCAGAACTTCATGTATGGAGTAATGTACCTGGCAGAAATTGCAGGCAGACCTAAGCCACTAAATCACTGTGTAACTAAATTATCAAGTCTTATTCCTCCTGAGCCCATAATTGCTCACGCAGAAGTGTATGTACATATTTTTTTGTTTATTTGTGTACACACACATATATACACAAATATATATATATATATATATATATATCTACGCAAAAATTTCTGCAGGTGACCAAGATTTCTGCACTAAATAGGTTATTTTTAAAGAAGTTGCATCAGGACCTTCTGCTCAGAGCTGATGAAAGTCAGTAAATGGGTGCCCATTAATGCTGCATTAGCATTGTAAAACCGCTGCACTTCACAAAAGCCTGCCAGAACAGGACCCAGTCTGGACTCTTAAAATGGCTGCACATGTATTTGTAATTTGCCATCCATTCAGAAGCTGAAAAAAGGAGAGATCAAATTATCTAACTCTTCACAGGAACTTCTGAAAAACCAAACACAATGTTGTTGTGCTGTAACAACAGTTCCAAACATATCTGGAGAAACTGTGTAAACTCAAAATGCTTATTTTAAAGATGTTTTAATTAATTGTTCTGTTACATCATATTTTTTAGAACAGTAGGTTGATGCCGATAGGTATTTCAAAAGTCAAAACTGACAGTACATATTTAACTATCATAACCACCCAGCAATTACATTTAGCTTCTGCATTCTCATCTAACTAGCCCTGCAATCTAGGAACTTCTGTGCATATTGGGATTTCTGTAAAAGTTAGCATTAATGAAATAGAGTTTTAAATTTCCCTAGGCTCAATCTAGACATTAAGAATATAAATGTAAATTAGCAGAGAAGAGCAAGCAGCCTTGAATACTAACATTTTCATCCCATAACTTTTAGTTAAAAATGTGCTACAGAATGTGGGATCCAGCCTTCTGCAACTGGCACCCTCAAACCCCATTAATAATTATCATAATATTTCTGTAATTGTCTGTGTGCTTGCCATAGCACTGTAAGACTCAGACACCCTCCAGTTACAGATTATTACTGTCTGTCTGATAAATAATTCCTGTCCAATTCCATTTTTACTTGAAGACTGCTTCTAAAAAGATTCTTTTCTGCTTAAAAAAATCCAGTTATAGAACAAATGTGGCCACAGTATTCTACTTATTTCACTTTTTACTGGCAAGACAAATCTTGCAAATTCATTGCCTTTTCCTGACATTTTTATAGCCATCTGCTGTGCTTATTTTCATTGCAGTGTATTTTGTATGATCATGGGTGTCCACACTCTGCTTCTGTTGACTCTCTATCCCCATCACCACTGACAGTATGTTCTGATGGTAAGAAAGTGAAAAAAGATAAATAGTAAGAATATTTAGCTTGTACATGTGCCTTTACTTCAAACTATTTACATGGTTAATAGTGAAGCACCAATTCTAGTTATAAAACATCAGATTTTTATACTTGAAGAACAGCTCCTTTTAAAAATTTTCACAATGATTAAACACTCACTACTTCTTATGACCAGCTGCATAATCTAACTCTTTACCCACTCAAAATCAATAATCTCTTTCAATATATGCTGATAGCAATGACCATAACTAGCAGATAGTAAGGGCTGGAAGGAAAATGATGACATAAACCTCACTTTTCTAAGTTCAAGGGAAGTACTGAAAAGTTGTTGTGTTTTCTGTGGCTATTCATGACTAGTATTTCGTGGGAACAATGGGTTGAATAAATTAAAAGGAATAGTTTGTTATAGAGTGATTGTGTACATGAAAGTATTTTTATCCTGTTTTCTTTTGGTGTAATGAAAAAAGTGATTGGTCATAGAACTAAAATATAAGCTGGAAGGGATCTCAAGAAATTTTTGATCTTACTTCCACTTGGAGCCTGGACCTTTCAAGTTTGAATATTCCCAAAGATGAGACCCCTCCAGGCAACATATATTAGTATTTCCATGGTGAAAACATTTCTCATAATAGCTAGCTGTAATTTCTCATGTGTGCCTGTTGCCTTCATTCCTGTCCCATCCTGCTGAACTCACTCCAGAAAGTTGCTGTCTGTCGTGTACTAGGGGAGATCTAAACCTCCTGTCAGGTGTGGACTCAGACGTCCTGCAGAGAGGCACAGCACGGCTTCCCCCACCTGCTGGATGCAGCCCGGCCTGCTGTTTTTCAGGGATATTTTGCTAATTCTTGTTCAGTTTGTTCCTGAGGATCCCCAGGTGCTCCTGCTGTCCTGCCTTGCCTCTGCACTGCACAGGCACATGACTCTGCAGTCACATGCAGGACTTTCTGCTACCCCTGACTGAACTCCTGAGGGTCCTGTGAGCCCCAGGCTGTGCAGGGACCACCCCCCTCCACTTGCTATTATTCACAAACTCACCAAGTGCACACTCTTGCCACTGTTCAGGCTGTTAATAAAGGCGTTATATGTTCTTCTGACATCAATAGAAGATAAAGAATCTGACAGGTATCCATGTGGATGGATGTATGGTTGATTGCTGCATGTTCTTGGTTTTCCAAAAGGGACCATATGAATGGACAATATTTTAAAAGATTCTCAATGAATCTTGAATAAAGAATTATATATAGATTTTCCTGAACACCTGCATGATAATGATGCAAGCCTCAGAAATATTTGTGTGAAATATGTCTTAATTTACTAGCTCAAAAAAACCCCACATCCATCAGTTTCAACCTGCAGTTTTTGTGGGAGTCATTTCAGAGATTTTGCTAACAAGTACAGAGCTGAAAAAAATGGAATTCCCTTGTAAAAATTTGAAATTCTCTATTTGCTCCAGTGTGAGTGATGCTAAGGAATGAAGATATCTGACAATCTTCTACACCAACTTTTGTAATTTTCAATAACTATTCCAGAAATTTGCTAATGGATTGTATCCTAAGCTTTGGGTCATTTAGTTTGTTTCATTTGGGTTGAATTTCTGTTCTGATTTTGTTTGGTTTTATCTCATAGATAACATATTTTTTAGCACAGCATCCTTTTTTATGTTACTTATCAATTTCCTGACCATTTCAGCCTCAGTTCTGAAGACAGCTCAGTGTCCCCTTATCAAGTGAATTTTGGGTACAATACTTGAAGTTTCTAGAGAACAGTAGCAAATTAGTCCAGCATGACTCTCAATGACCTTTGTTATAGGAGAATTAGGATACTAGCCTAGGCCATAAATTTTATTGAAATTTCTTATGAAAGTGAAGGTGAACAAGAAAATTTAAGGCATCACAATTTTCAGTGAGATGCCTCTTAAAAACCATTTGGTTTAAAAGCATTTGACTTAATTTAAAAGATATTTTTTGCAAGCTTGACTCCTAGGAAGCACTTGGGAGTCTAAGTAAAATTTGAATGTTTATGTTTTAAAGCACTTTTAATGCAAGAAATCTGTGTATAATTATCTCTAATTAGTCATCTCTTCCACTGAGACTTATACTAAGCATTTAGTTTTTCTCTACAGTAGCTATTTCCCAGGCTTCTTTAATAACTAGGACTGTCTGACAAGCTGATCTCAGGATCACATTTCAAACTCATCTCATTCCATTCTACCTGTTGCTTCAGGACATTTCTTAATGAGGCCAGAGTTACTTTCATGTCTAATTAAGCTGAAGAGATTAAGATATTTGGGTCTTGTTTTTTGTATACTCTCCTAAGGGAAAAGTAAATACATAAGCAACAGAGATCAGCAGAAATACAAGAAAGTAGAAAAACAGCAGGAACACAGGGGATTATTATGTAATATAGGGGAACAGGAAAAGGCTGGATAGATTATCCTTCCTAAAGTATGTTCACTTGCCTCAAAAAATATTGCACTGAACTGTGAATTCTCCCTAACATGATAATATGTCTTTATCAGATGAACCTGAAAGAGAAATATGGAAGAAGGGACTTTATGTCTTTATAAAATATATTTGAAAACAGATCCTGATTAGGATTTCCTATTTATACAATAAACTGGAAGGTAACCATGAGACTGATGGAACAATGTATCTAAAATACTCTATTAAACATGCCTTTGTTTTTTATGTTCCTTATCTTCTTCAGTGTCAGCTTTCAATGCAATATGAAGTTTATTATTTCATTTGGGAAAGAAACGATCCCTGTTTTATGGAAGTTTAATCTCTCTTCAGAAGTGCTTTACCTTCGTTCCACCCTAATGGGCAAGTGCATAGACTCAAACCTCTTTTAGCATGTATTCATATTTCAGAATAAACATTTCAATTTAATATTTTTCAACATTTTTTAATAGTCATCTTTCTTAGTAAAAGGTTTCTCAAATCTTCTCGTTTAGGTACAGCTTTCTGCAGTACCAAAGAAGTTGCCTCTAAAGGCAGCAAAGCATTTAAACTAATCTTTTCATACCTCCAGTTCCTTTCAATTACCTGGCAGTATACTTATTTATACATTTTTGCATGTTTCTTTCTTTGAATTTAGGGGTTTTCTCCATTTTTTTCTTAAGATCTGAAAATATATGGATGCTCTTACATCTTTTTTGCCTTTTCATTCATGTCCTAGAATTAATTTTTATTTGGGTCTTGAAGGGAAGCTGGGAAATACAACTGGTCTGTTTGGAGGGTTCTGGAGTTCAAACCAAAATAATGAAGAAAAAATTTCTCTATGTCAGTTGGAAATTGATTTTTTCCCCCCAGTTTATAAAAAAAAAAAAAAAAAAAAAAAAAAAAAAAAAACCCAAATGGTTTTTTTTTTAAAAATTTTTTTTTTTCCCCCCTTTTTAAAAAAAAAAAAAAAAAAAAAAAAAAAAAAATAAACCCACATGAGTTTATTTTTAAACAATTTTTTTTTTAATCTGAATAGATAGTATTTCTTATAATTAACTTAAGGCAAATGAAATAGCTGGTACTGCAGCTACACATCGGCGACCACCACCCAAGCCAGGCTTCCTGGGAAGTGGCGAATGAGCCCCGGTGCCAGGAGCATCAGCACCACCTTGTGTTCATGGCATAGGAAAATCGGCCAGGAACGCCTCCCCAGCCATGGAAACTGCAGCGCTCCCCTCTTCTCCCCACAGCTCGCTAACGAAGGAGCCATACTTGTGAAAAAGATGCATAATTTTTGCTACTGTAAGTTTAGAATAATCGATATATCCAAGTACATGAGAATTCGTCAGGAAGCTTGCTGGCATTTTTGGTCAATGTGTCAGCAGCCGCAGCACACGAACAACCCAACTATTGCCAGATTTTTTCAGTAGGCATCTTGGAACAAGATAGCTTAGAGGTGAATTTTGTGAGAAGGTTTGCAGTTATTTACAGAAGTTCTTTCTCAATGTGAGACATGACACTGTAAAACCTATGATTTTCTTTGAAAATTTAAAAAGGGAACAAAGGAAACCAGGTCATGTAGTGATGGAGAGCCTTGAGAGAGGGTCAGTATCATGTTTGGATTCCTTTTCCCTAGCCTGTAAACATCCCACAAGGCACTGCTGCTTCCTTCACTCTTTTGCACAGTAGAAACTGTTCTGTAAACAAATCTATTTCTGGTACATTTTTCCACCAACTTGACTACGAAAATGCATCAGTTTTCATTTCTTTTTCAAAAAAATCCACTTCTCTCTATCCATTTGGCTCTGGGAGTACAGTTTCTAGAAAGAAATATCCTATCAGAAATTGCACTTACTTCTCTTTTAGCTCTACTATATGAAGTACAGTTTCTAGCAGAAATTCTGGGGCAAAACCTGTTCAAGATCTGGTAATAATATGGGAGAGCAATTTCATAGACAGTTTTTTACATCTCAGTGTATTTAGCCTAACTTCACAAAAGTCAGGTCTTCCATTTGAGAATGAAACAGAATAGCAACTTTCCCTACTTTCTGGCCCCATCTTTTGGTCCAGAAATTTAAAACTTCTGATTGGTGTTTCACAGCTCACTTTCACCTTTCTCATCTTTTAAAAAATTTGAGTGTTCCCAGACTAATTGCAAGACTGTGTGCCTGTATGTCACTTGGGTGCAATGTATCAATTTTCAGTACACACATAACTAGAAAAACATACAATGACATGGCATGCTCATAAGTGTTAAAAAACTGATCCTGATTCTCTTTTACCCTTCAGTTTGTGCATCATTACAGAGAATTTGCATCAGGGACAGTTAGATTTCTGTTTTGATCATGTTTTACATCTACATCTCATGCACTTCTATCAGACTGATGTAAGGTATCATTTAGAAAAATGGAAATTTTCCAAACCCACTGTGCAAACTCTGCATGATGGATCAGTCTCATTAGTTTTATCAAGAATAAACCTGGGTTTAAAAAAAAAATGCAACCTTGTGCGGTATGGTTGGGATCCCATGTTGGATCTTCCTCAACAGTGTCTTTTTAGAGGTTGACAATGTCTCTAATGTCCTTTTAATTTTTCTCCCTGTTCCAAAAGGGGCAGAGCACTGTTATTAGTGCCACTCAGTCCCTTCTGTCACTTTCTGTCAGACAGCTGTGATCTCAATGCCCTTTATATTTGGGTAGTTTACTAGCAGTATTAAGGGACTCACTGTAAATATTCCATCACCTTTCTGAAATAGTTCTCTCTTTTCCTGTTGAAAAGACAGAAAGAAACTAAGTCTTTCCAGTACCTGACAGAGCAATAAGAGAGCTGTAAGAGAAACTTTTTAAGGACATGGAGCGACAGGACAAGGGGGAATGGTTTCAAGCTGCCCAAGGGTGGGTTTAGATGAGGTATTAGGAAGACCTTCCTTGCTGTGAGGGTGGTGAGGCACGGGCACAGCTTGCCTGGGGGGCTGCGAATGCCCCATCCCTGGAGTGTTCAAGGTCAGAGTGCATGGAGCTCTGAACAACCTGGTCTAGTGAAAGGTGACCCTGCATGTGGCAGGGGGATGGAATGAAATGGTTTTTAAAGGTCCCTTCCAACAAAAACTATTCTGTGATTCTATGAAGTTGAACCTTGTATTTTGTGTATTTAGCATTGGGATCTGGCTGACCTCTTGCCTCCATGTTTTGAAGCCTGTTAACTGTATGAAGGAGTAATTTCCACAAATGGCAATCAAACAACCACTTCAACTATTTAGGGAAGTGTCTTGTGTCTCACAGTTGTCAGGAAAACAGTCTAGTATAAACTAGGAAAATTCCCCGAATTTTCAGAGAAGTTTTTGAGGACTTCATCTGATTGAAACAATAGAGGCACAAAGAAGAACTTTCAGCATCATTCTCAGAAGCACAACTGACAGAATTTTGGTGAATGGTGATATCCTACCCCAGGTGAGTTGAAAAGTTCCTCTTCAGCTGTGAGACCAGCAGCTGTGTCTCAGGTCTGAACCCAGATTGTTGCAATGCAGTCAGTGATCTTTATTCCCACAGGAGGCATGAAAATAATTTAAAAACAGTGCTTCAGCATAACTCACCAGGTAAAGACAATGGCTCATGCAGGAGGTTCATCTGAACTTGAGTGAGCCAAAAGGTGTCAAGCCAGTCCTTAGCATCAGTGCTGCAATGATGAGTGCTGCACCTGTGCACTCGAGACACCATCCCCTGCTACTCACAGAGAAAATCTCCACTGCAGAGAGCTGTAATGCTATATAAACCTGCCTGTGTAAGAAAACTCCATTTGGCAACAGCATTTCTAGCAATATTTTACTTGTTGCTTTCTTTTAAACTAGTTTAGCAGGCTTGGCTGTGAAATCTGAGGGTCAGAATTCTTTTTTCTAAATGCATTTAGGTTTGATGTGCTTAAGGACTCTTGTTGCCAGGTATAAAATTATTCATCCTGTTTCTTGGAAAGCTCTCTATCTCTATCTGTTCCTTCTACTGGAGCATTTCCCCTTAACTCTTATTGTCCCACTCTTATTATCCCACGGGATCTGCTCCTATTTCTGTTGGAGCTTGCATGTAACACACCCAAAATTCCACACTTTCCATCTTTCTCATGGAATAATACATAATATCTGCGTGGTTCTCCAAGCAGACCTTTTGAGTTTCTCTAACTTGCTAGGAACGTCCATGGGTGTCTGAAACTACCACATATATATATATATATATATATATACACACATATACATCAGACACTCCACTTGATACCTGGCAACAATTTCCACTGCTGAGTTGATCCACTTTTTTTCATTTACCTCAGCAGGTAAATGGCTGAAGAGACAGAGGTAGAATTGAGCATCCACCTCCAATGGTTATCTTTTTATGTCTTCCCTTGATGAGGCTACCATCTTTTTATGACTACTACATCTTAATGACTAAAACAGGCAATTCCACAGGATTCCAAGAAGAGTAATTATTATTGTGTTCCTTGTTTGCCCACAGCAGACCAGTATTTACTTGACTTTGGTACTATCTTAAAACCTGGAATCCAGATGGGTCAGCTATCTTGGTTTATGTTTCTGTAACTAACATGGTGACTTCATTCAAGACCTTTTTCTTTCTTTGGTTTTGAGTTATTTCCATGCTCAATCCACGGTATGTAATTTTTGTGTTAATGAATAACAAATGTTAAAGTCTGTCCAGAGAGAGAAGAAACCGAAACAACCATTCTACTGGGAAGGAAATTTATGTTTTACTTTAGGCTCAGAAGAACTCAGACTGATATATACTGCTGAAGACTTACTCCACCTACCAGGACTAAATCACAGACATTTGAGAGGACTGTTTTGGCTTAAAATAATTAACTTTTAGAAATAGATAATGCCGAAGGTTATTGAATAGCTTCAAGATTAATGAGAAATAGATTTGGTTACTTCTGGCTTTTCTGGGCTTCCTATGAAAGTAATGGATAGAATAACAGATGATTTTACCTAATTTATTATTTTTTATTTATGCATTCCAAGATATTATATAGGTACCTTGAAGATGTTATTTTCCCCAAATAGTTATGTAAACACCATAAACTAACTGTCTGAATGAAGTACGTTCTGGGACACAGTACAGAGTAAACAAAAGGACTCCACTTTGGGTGGTCTCTGCAGAAACTTACAAAAGACTTACAAAACTTACAAAGAAGTAATAGCAATAGTGAATTGCATGCTTTTTCCCCAATGTTTTCCTGGGACTGAATGCGAAAGGTAAATGACGTAAATAACCTCAGTGATTTTTAGGAACTGATAGATATTTGTATGCAGTATCCATGTGAACATAGACCAGGATGGAGACAGGCAGATGAGCCAGGTCCAGCCTCAGAAGCACACCTTTTCCAGCTCCTTGCATTTCTTCAGCACAATAAAATTTTTGCGAATAAGTGCTGCTGCAGAACTAGCTGTTATGAAAAGAGCAGGTAGTAATAACCTTTACGACTTGTATGCCTTCTTGAGTATAAACCATGTAGAAATGATGAAATTACAGAGATCATCCAGCTGAAGTTCCCCTCCACTAAGACCCGGGACTGTTAATTGAGGTGGCCACGGGAGATCCCCACTTTAATAAACTCAGATCGCGAAAGGAAAGCTGCCGAAGCACCTCGTATAAATCAGCGTCCCTCTCCCAAGCCTTGATTCCACTATCGGTCTGATTTCCCGAGCAAAGTCAATTATTTAGAAGGTGTTCTGCGCTACATCCCAAGGCAGAGGCCCGCCGGTGGGGCGTTCTATCCCGGGACAAGCGGCGGATCCCCGCGGAGCCGGGGCAGCATCCCTCGCTCAGGCGAGCACAGCCGCCTCACCTGCCCGCAGACTCGCCGAACTCTGCCCAAATCCTGCACGGCCGCGGGCGGGGCCGGCTCAGCCGCCGCCGCCCGGTCCCTGCCCCGCCCCGCGCCCCCTCCTTCCCTCACGCCCGCCGCGGGGCAGCCCCGGCGCGGCTCGCGCCCCCTCAGCCCTCGCCCGCCGAGGTCGGCGCGAGGCGGCTCGAGGCGCGGCGGTGGGCAGGGCGCCTGCGCAGCTCTCCCGGGCATGCTCATTAACAGCGGAGGAGCCGAAAAGGGGAACCCGGAGCGCGAGCGCCGCCGCTGACACTACGCCCGCCGGAGAGCGGCGGCGGCGGCAGCAGCGGCGGGGCTGCGCCGCGCCGGCCCCGCGTCCCTTCACGCCTCGGCTCGCAGAGCCCGGCGCGGGCAGCTGCGGGGCGAGCCGCGGCAGCAGCAGCCGGCGCGTCCCCCCGGCGGGGCGGAGGGGCCAGGGCGGGCTGCGGGGGAGCCGCCGGCAGCGGCGATGTGGATTTATACTGGCCCGCGCCGCAGCCGCCGGGGAGCGGGGCGCGGGCACCGCACCTAGAGGCGATGGGCGAAGCCGTCGGCGGGGCTGAGCCGGGGCGCTGCTGAAAGTTCAGCCGGTGGCCGCGCTCGGTAAGTTTGCCGGGGAGGCGGGAGCGGCGCCGCGGGCGCCCGAACTTCGCGTTTCGCGGGGGGCAGCCGCGTCCGAGCCGGGGCGGCGAGGGGAGCGCCGGGCGCCGCCGGGGGTGCCTTGCCCCGCCTGAGCGGGAGCGGCCGGGCGCTGCCGGAGGGTTTTTTTGGATGGCACTGGGTGTGTACGTGCGGCTCCGTGTGCGCCGCGCGGGCGGCGGGTGCCGGCGGGCGGCTGCCGGGCTCCGGGGCGGTGCGTGCGGGCACCGCGCGGCTGCGGGAGTGGGCGCCCAGCAGCGATGCCGAGCTCGGGGCTGAGCCCCGGCGCCCCGCACGCCTACAGGGGGTCTCCTTCGCCCGCGGCTGCCGGGCGCGGTGTGTCGGCGCGGAGCGGCGCTCTGACCGCCCGGCCGCGGAGCCATCGCCCCGGGCGGCAGCGGCTCCCCGTGCCCGAGCGGGGCGGGTGCGCGGCTCTCCGCGGGGTGCGGCGGCGGCGAAAGGCGGGGCGCTGCCGGGGGCCGGGCTCCGGCTCCGCGCTGGCGTTGCGGGAGCGCCCGGGCCGCTCGCGTGAAAAGCCGCATCTCCGGTGCGCGCAGGGTGAGGTGGCTCCGCCGGGGCAGCGGGACCGCGCTCGCTCCCAGCTGGAGGATGGAGCAGCCTGGTGTCTCACCGCTCCTCGGGCGTAATCTGCTAAACGTGTGCTTGGTGTATTCTCCAGCCACCGGTTGTGGGATCTGGTAATCTCTTTTAGTCAAGGCGTGTGTCGTTAGACTGCTCTGCTGCTTCCAGCTGTTTTTTCTCTAAAATACCTTACGGCTGTAGCTCGTGACTGACGGTTTAAGCTTAGACCAGCTGTGGATATGATTGTGGTACATAGTGAGGAACCTGCCTCTGTAGTATTAACTGTATGCTCTTACCGTGCTGAATGGCAACACGTTTACCTTAGCAGATCTGGGCTTTACGTGTCTAATACTGAAATCAATGCCAAGAGCTCCCCGCCTTCCCCTTTATTTGGCTTAAATATATGCTACCTCTTTAGGCTGTATAGTAACTAACTATCTTAGTGATAGTCTTTTATTGATCGTTTTCCCAATATCCAAAGGTTGTAGATACCCATCTTGATTGTGCTGATGCTTCCCTGATAATTAACGAGTCAGATACACTGTACCATGGAAATAAATACCAACTGTCCGTGTGGTGGGGCAAGCATCTCAGACATCTTCTGTGTCTCCAGATGGTTTTGCAGTAACAAACTCCCACCACTCCTAGTGCCTGGATGTTACCTGTTAATTGTGAAGCTTAACGTAAAGCAGTTTGATATTTGAAGTGTGCAGTTGCTCGTGTTGTAGTGAGCACTTTGTGAATCACAGATAGCAAGATAAACTGTAGTAGAGGAAGAGCTATACATCAGAAGGTGAGACACAGCCCAATAGCTTTCCTTCTTTCTTGTCCATAGTTTTTTTGCAAAGCTTATTTTATACATGACCCTTAATTCTGTGGATTGATCTCAAAACACTTTTTCACACACGAAATGCAGTCTTCTCAATAGCCTGCTATCCCTATAGATGTCATATTGATAACATAAATTCATCAGAAGTTGATACTGTAGTTTTAATATAATTGTGTGTCTTGGGGATTTTGGCTTGCTGGTTTGTTTTAAGAACTCAAATCTCTAAACTGCTGGGGATTTTAGGAACCTCTCTCAGTCTTGTGTGTTTTTTATTGTTGTTTTTGGTGTGCTGGAAGGGACCTTTAAAGGTCATCCAGTCCAACTCCCCTGCAATCAGCAGGAATATCTTCAAGTAGATCAGGTTGCTCAAGAGCCCTTTCCAGCCTGACCTTCAATGCTTCCAAGGATGGGGCATCTACCACCTCTCTGGGCAACTTGTGCCAGTGTCTCATCACCTGTACTATAAAAACGTCTTCCTTAATGTAAATTGACTCACCTTCATCTGGAAACCATTACCTCTTATCCTTTTTAAGCCATTGTTGTTGATATCAGCATTTGACTACAGTCCATTCCAGTGAATAAATAAAAATCATTCTTGTCTCTCAAATTAAAATGCTTGCTGTGCTTGGGGAAACCACATTGAAGCTAAGACTTGTGAAGGTTTTGGTTTAGAAAAAAACACCATGTTTAGAAAAAGTTTCTGATTTTTATGATGTAGGGTTGTGTGGAATCCCAGGTGGAGACGTGTTAAAGTGATTCTGTTGCTGTCCTGTAGGGGTTGATGTAGTCTTACACTCTATTGATACAGAAAAGTTACAGCTGGTTACCCAACCTTCTGTTCATCACCAGTTCTGTGTTTCTGTATGATGCTGGTATGTAACTGGTATGACAAAGTCAAAATCCCACTAGAGAACAAAAAGCTCTGTATCTACTTTAGTCTAGGTAGCATGCAAATCTGTCATCTGTGGTGGGAGATCAACCAGCTACCAGCTTATCAACCTTTTCGTAGTTCTGCCAGACCAGCACTGCATCATTGAGGGCTTTTGCATCTTCCCAGCTTCTCAGTGATGCTCACCAAGAGCATCATCATTATTTTACCAGGTCGATACTTCTCTTAAAGATTGAGCATTTTGCTGAAGTACTGATAAGTGGCATATTCAAAGTTTATTGAAATCAGTTAGAGGTAGACTTGTCCCTCCCTCAGCTTTCCATTTTACTAACTTACTTTTTATGGTTTCTTGACCAAGCACACAGTACAGTAATATTTGGCTGAGCTATTACATATGCACAGAATTATTCTGTAGTACAGCTGTAGCTGTAGGTTTTAGACTATGATGGAACCATCAGTGGTAGCTGCCTCCTCCAGAATGACTATCCAACATGTATCTTGCTATTGTTCTGCTTTCTGTGAATCAAGCAATTGACTAAGAAAGAGACAGAAATGTGCTATGTGTCAGTTGATCTCTATGAGTAAAATAAGAAGGAAATTATGTTAAATGGTACTTCTGTTGGATGGAAAGTAAGATTTTGATGCTGCTTAAGTAAAAAGGAGATATTAGTTATATTCTTATCTTGGCACTTTGATAAGCCTGTTCTGGAGACTCTTCTGTTGCATTGCATGATGAGGAGACTATGCTTAAATGAGCAGATTTCAGTCCTCATCTATTTTTCCCTATGGCTGAAACCACATAAATATTAATTCCTTAAAAAAAAAGTCTTTACTGGTAGGCTTCAAAATCGGTTCACATGGATGAAGCTGAAGTCTGCCACTACCATCTAACTTCAGAAAACCTCTTTTTTTATTTGTTGATGTTTAAGTGTTTTCTGTTTATTTGCTTGAAAGCCTTCCTACATCTTGAAATTTGATACACTATAACATGGAAATCTTTGTGTATAAATTATAGCTGTAGTTAGCATTATGCAACACGGTAGTGTCACTAGTATTTATACTTGACAGGAGAAGTAATTTAGATGGTTTTCTACTTCTTTTAATAGCTTGTAGGTGTTACCTGTTCATTTAATTCACTATATTACATGCCATTGATTTTACCTTAATGTACCTTTAATAAATTTAAAAACCTGTTTGAGCAACAAAAAAGCACCAGATACAATTTTGGTGGAAATTGAAATATTAATATCAATGATACAGGGTTAATTGAATGTCAGGAAAAAAATACCATCCAGAGGATGAAAACTCCTTTACTTGTAACTTCTACATTGAGAGTAATTTCAAGGTGTTTTAAAAGTTGAAATGAGTCCTAAAATGGTGGGGGAAATGCATCCTAAAACTGCAGTTTCTAACTTAACTGTTGCTGTCATATTTGAGCACAAAATCTAAAGCAGTTTCCTGAATAATAATGAAACTAGGCATAAAAATTAATCTCCATAGAAAGTCCCTGAGGGGAAAAAAAGACAGATGACTTTGTGAAGAGCATTCTGGTGTGCAAGGAGATGAGGCATTTCTCATATTCATATTGCTGAGTAATCTTTATTTACTTATATGGAGTAAGTTTTGGTTCTTCTTTCCCTTATTTTCTTGAGCCAAGGATGTTTGACTCTACCTGCCCTTTCCACAGATCGGGCGTGTGAGTTGAGTGCTCTTGTTGCCAGTCTAGCTGGATTCTGATTATCTGTCAGTAAGTAACTGGTATTTTCAAAGCTTTTTTGTTAAAGTTCCAGTTAGTCTGAAAGAAAAGGAAGCTCTTTTCTTTTCAAGCTTTCAGAAGCAGTTCACTTCCTGCCAGCACTAAAGCTTTGTCTCTTCTGTGGCTTGATGTTGAAGCTTCTGTATTGAACTCAGCATGTTTCCCTTTTCTCTTGAACTGATGAAGAGGCAAAATTTAATGTAACAGATTCATCAGCTGGCAGTGAGGATGGGAATTATTTTGGAGAACTGAGATGTTGAAGACTTGTGTATTCTCCTCTGCTGAATATGGAACCTACCCGTTGGATATCTTGAGTTTGTGTTATTGGGTATTGAATGGAGCAGCTTCACAGTTCTGTTAGGTATTTGCCTTTTGTGATTTCTGACTTGCAACTGTATCTAGAAATGGCAGATGTATGGAAATTGGGTGATGCTGGAAGTCATCTTGTATGTGTATGTATATATATATATACACATGCTATGACACTGAATGTAGACCATATGGTCAAATTAATAAAAATAATCAAAAATCAAATTAAAAGTTATTTTCTCAGAATATGACTGCTGTGTTACTTGTGATTTAAAAACCTGTCTTAGGTTTTCTATGTTCAGAACTTTTTATAGACATATAATTATATTGTATTTTATCATTGCTTACTGTTGCTGTGCCATAAATCATCAAGCCAGCACAAATGGGGTCCTTGAAGTGTTAGTCATTCCTGTCCTATGCTTAATGAGTAACCTTTGACATTTCAGTAAACATCAGCATGCTGGGTGCTAAGTGTACTGTCTACGTTGTTATCAGATGGAGACAAGTTCTCATTTTTAAAAGAAATTACTCAAAGTCAAACGCAGGAATGACACAAGAGAAAAGTGTATTGCCTGCTCCTTCTCCACACGTGCTTTTGTTTGTAGATAAGTAAAGGGCATGAAATCTTTCTAGTGTTTACCAGTTCTTAACAAGCAGAAGCTGTGAGCAAGTGTTTGCAAGCTCTTATTTCATCATAGCAGTTGTGGTCAGCACGCACGGTGTTCACAGGGTGAGCCAGGCTCTGAGGACCAAGAGCTCAGCTGTGTCAGTCAGCCAGAGAAGTCCAGCACCTTCATTAGAGCTTGAAAATCTGGAACCATTTTTGCATAACTAATGTATATTTATATAAAGGCAGTGATAGTGAGTGAAGTCTAAAGAGTTCCAGCATGTGATGGTGGATTTCACACCAGAACATGAGAAGCAGCAGTAAATCAAATCATGACTCTTCATATTTTAGTAATGTTTTACCTTATTGATTGAACATGGAGAGTAAATAAGAGTCACACATTTTAGGTTAGCAGATCTTTGCTCATCATCTTGCTGATCAATGGTCTGATCTAAAAATAATAAAATATGTCTCTGACATCTGTTTGAAATAGATTGCTTAAATAGTGTGTTCAGCTTTTTTTGTTTTGCTCTGCCTTTTTAACAGTGGGGATTGCCACACCTAAGGAGTAAGTGTAGGGCTGCAGTAGGCTACATAAGCACCATATCCATTAAAATATTTCATTGGAAGAATATTAAAGATGTACTCCTAAATAAAGCTATTGAGAGCCCAATATTTTGTATGAAAAGGGCATGGCTATAGTACCAGGATACCCTTAGTAGTTGTCTTTATTTCCAAATAAAACTGAATGTTTTCTAGATTTTGGGATTTTTTTAAAAATTGTATTCTATGTCAGCACTTTTCTACGAATGAAAATAGTTATACTTGTCTGGAGGAGATCTGCCTCTGTCTAAAAAGTAACCCAAACTGCCTACATCCCTAAAAGGGAAAACCTCAATCAAGAATCACTCTTCTATTGCATGTTACAATACAGTATGAAAAATCTACTGTCACCCTGTCTCCTCAGAATTTACAAGCTAATTTTAAAATATCAAGGGAAGTAAGAGATGGGAGTAAAAACCATGGAATGAAATCAAAGGGAAAAGGCTCTTAGTAGAGTGCTGCTGTTCAGTGTCTCTCCACAGAGAGAGTTCGACCTGCTTCTTTCAGTGTGGTAGTGTGATATCAGAGAAACGTTGGGCATTCATGAGTTTAAGTTGGGCATCCTTTAGGAAAGATTTGGGCAGAAAGGAGAGGTGAGAAATAAATGGGAAGGGAAAGAAACCAGCTGCTCTTCTAGGCCAAAGCAAAAGTGAATATGCTTAAGGTGATTTGAAACTGGTGCAGTGCGAGGATGAGAGATGAGGTGAGGTAGAGCAGGAGAACAAAGCTGTGTGACTGGGGCAGTAAAAAAGGCAGTAAAAATGGTGTTCCCCATTTGCTGTCATGTTCCAGGTAGGCTGCCACAAGAAGACTCATGCCACTGATCCCAATTGTTAGCAAAATGCTTTTGGCAGATCTAAACTATACTAAATTTGTTTTGACTGGTGTCAAACACTGAACTTCTTGTATAAATATTTGTAGTGACGTGTACATGTGCTTCCCCTACATCTGAGCTTGTGTTAGACTACAATGGGGTCCTGTATAATTAACTTCTGGTATATTTTCTGTTTATATCAAATGTCATGGGAAGATTTGTGGCAACAGGGTCAGTAAAAACCTGAACTTCACAGCTTTTCTAGAAGTAGCATTGGAGGGAGTAGTTGGGACGGTGTTCTCAGACCCGGGGTGTGCTCACTGGGGTGTCCTGTACAGGGCCAGGAGTTGAACTTCAGTGATCCCTGTAGGTCTCTTCCAGCTGGGATATTCTACAATTCTATGACCCCTCCTCACACTGACCATTGAGACTGCTGTGATTTGTAAGGGGAGATGTAATGTTTTGGTGTGTGCACGAGTTTTGCTTATTTTCAATGAACTGTGACCCCTTCCACAGATTTCTTGTGAAGGAGGACGACAAAAGTGAAGGAGGATGACAGATCTGGAACCAACTTTCTGCATTATTGTTTGGATAATGTATTAATGGGAACCTTACAGATGACAAAGTTTGAAATAAATTAGAAGTAGAAATGAAGCATTTTTCAAAAATCCCTTCAGTAAATGTTTGTTTACTATTAACTGATATGCAGAAACAACTTCAGTATTAATTTCCTACACTGAGGATAAGTGAGATCAGTTCAAGGCTGTTATACCCTGAATTTGCAGACAGCTCATTGTAATTAAGAAATAAACCTCATAGTTGTTGTTTTGATTTTCCCCTGATGCTTTGCCTGTGGGTCAGAAATGCATTCTTGATGCCTGTTTTCTATAGGCACTAGAAGGTTTAAATAGCATTGTGCCTATTAACAGAAGTTGTTTGCATTGGTGCAAAAATTTCCCTCCAAAGCTGATTTAGTGTTCCAACATAAAAGGGCTGTGGAATTACAAGGCTGTTAATAGATGAGAAAACAACTATATGTACCATGAAGGTGATTATGACCACAGGAAGCTTGTATCAAAATTGCTTTAGGTCATAATGTTATATTATGGAAACTTTTAAAAGGTTATTTCCTTAAACTGTTAACAAAACTGGGCTTCTGTTATGGTTTCAGCTCCTAGGGACAAAACCTTAAGTATGGTATCTACTTTGTCTGCAGAATAAAACGAGCACTTCTCCTGATAGTTATCCTGGGAGCTGAGCATCTTGTTCCATTTGAGTACAAAGGCATAGTTCATTACTAATGGGAAAACAAACTTTCTCTACCATAGCAATTCAAATTGAGCTCTCTGCTAAGTAGTGCTCATTAAAAAAATCTATCATTTGCAGGAATTACCATTTTAGCCCTTTTAAATGTTTCAATGCTTTTTCTTATGCGGGATGAGATTCACATATTTAAAAAAAGAAGGGCAGGAAAGGACACTTTCAGAAAGATTATCTTTCTGGGGAAGCACACAGCTAAAATTGGACAGTAGATGAGCTGTATAGGCCTAAGGGGCAATGATAACAGAATTAGCAGAAATAAAGATTTGTTGTTTTCTGCTTGCTGAAATAACTCATCTGTTTTGGGAAATATGTAGATGACACTCCTTGCAGTGTAATTTATTATGTACAGTTTCTGAGGATTCCCAGATTATATCCAAATTCACTTTTCCCCTTCTGGTATGCAGTTAATGGGGGAATAAAGCAGCTCTGTTTTATCTGCTTCTGCTGCTTGGTCTTAGAAGTCAGAGAGCTGTTCACTCATCTCTGAAAGTGCATTGCTCTCTAGAGTGCAGGAATGTTCTTCCCTCTTGGGTGCCTTTTTATCCTCTCCAGTTCTTCCCTCCTTCCACACACCCATCAATGGTGTTTGGGAAGATCCCTTAGGACCTCTAAGGTGGATAGCCAGCAGAGGCAGAGTAAGATAGCTCTAAATAGTCAGGTGTCAGATTCTTTAGCAGAACGGTTTCTGAAGCAGGACTGCAAAGTACCAAGTGCCTGTGGCACATTCATATGTAGGCAGCTGTGTCCTGCTTGGGCTCTTACCCTTCTAGGTTTTCAAAGCAGCAAAGTGACCTAAATCTATACTCTCTCCATGGTTTTTCTATTACATGGAGGCTTTCTTTATAAAGAGAATTTTAAAAAACTCATAAATGCTCTGTTGCAATTTTAAACTCTTGGGTCAACTTGTAAACTTCTTCAAGAAGATTGTGGGTGGGTGGGGAATTATTTTTAGAATCAGAGATCTGCAATGCCAAGTATGAATCCACTTCTGTTTTCTTAGTTATGACTAAAAGACTAAAGATACCTCTTCTAAATCTCTTGACATTCCCTGAGCAGCTTAGATGAAGTTCTTTGCTATGGACAAGCAGTTTAAAAATTGTACATGAGTAAGGGGATAATATGGGGGTCAGACATAGGGTTTTGTATACCATATTAAAAAAATTGATGTTCTAGTTCAGTGTCATGCTTTTGGACTGCAGTTATCTAATAAACCCATAAACAAGGATTGGTTTTTTGACCTGGATACTCTTCATTGATGGTAGAGATGGTGGCCAGACACAGGAAGGTTCAGTTTAGTGTACAGGTCCTGCTGTTAGTGTACCTCTGATCTGAACAAAGGCGTAGTTGTAGAGTACAAATACCTATATTTGGAGAATGTGCCTCTAAATAAATGAGCATTCATTCAAATTATGAATCTAAGGATGGATAGCATTAGCTGAAGAATATAATTCTCCTAGAAATTAGTGCTTTGTAATGAATGGCATTCAAGATGACAATTGTCCATTTGAATTCTCAATACTGTGGACTTGCTGGAATTTTATTTCACTGAAAAAAGAAATTAATTAAAATCAGTTAATTCCTCCTTTGCAGTGATATATATGAAACAGTTTCAAAGGATATCAGATAAAAATGGTATCCATAGTAAAAGTTGTTTGTAGAATGATGAAAGGAACTTAGCAACAAGTTGTTCCGAATATTTAAAACAATCCAAACTTTGAGTTTAGTTTTTGCACAACAATTTCACCTTTCCTTCAACTTGCCTAATGGAACTGAAGCCATAATTTGCAATGGTAAGGTGAATGACTGGAGTTTTAAGGTCTTTTTCTGAATGAAATTTAAATGTAAGTCTTATCTGTGCAGTTCTTGAGGCAATGGACTTTTGAGCTATTATTCCTACATTTAAAAATGTTGATAAATTTTTCAGGTTTGGATAAGAGGGAAAAGTAAGTATTTGTAGCCTTCAGCCATGGAGTGCTAGCTTTCCTGTTAGATGAACTGAAAACAGCAGGTCTTCTTAGTATCACATTTGTTTATTAAGCATTGTGGATCATATTGCTGCTCACACTTCTCACATCTGTTTATTTTTTTTTAAAGCATTTAATTTTAAAGGCACTTAATTTATTGCTGCTCACACTTCTCACATCTGTTTATTTTTTTTTTTAAGGCATTTAATTTTAAAGGCACTTAATCAATCTTTAGAAATTTTCAGGAGAATAACTGGTTTGTGTTTTGAGGGTCACTGACACAACTCCCCTAATTTTTCTTCAGCACCTAATACTTTGCAGGCTATGAAGTAAATAGTTTCTGTGACCAAACTTCAACTTATGTTACTGCACTTCTTCAGCAGAGGAAGTATCCAATAGGAAATGCTGGTTGCATATGTGTGCCATCCTCAACGGAATCTGCTGTAGTTTTCCAACATATTTTTACTGTTCATGAAATCATTCATGCACTTAACTTTGAAAGGGTGCTTCTTTATTTCAAAGAAATCCAGGAAAGTCATAAAGTTTAACTCTTATCTTTTCCATCATGGGCTAACATTCCTGTTAATAGAAAGGTTTCACAGTGGAGGACCAATGAAGTCTGCAAAACTTCTTTCTTGTTCTTTCTCATATGTAAAGAGGTATCTATATCAGTATTCAAAGAGCATGTCCAGAGACACTGAATATGCTGCTATTAAATAGTGAAAATTAGTGATCATAAAGTGAAACTGTGTGTACTTGGATGTACTTAACGTGAGTCATATAGCTGGCATTGGTACTGAATCAAGTGCAGTATTACTGTGAAATGATTGATATGTTGCTTTTATAACAGCATAACAGCTGAAGTGATTTTTCAGCATCATTTGGAAATGGATAGAGACTTTATTTTTGGTTGTCATAATATTCCACTTTAAAATAAATGTAACACCCAACAATGATGAATTTGTACTCTCTTTTTGAATCAGTCTCATATTTTTGCATTGCTTGTGCTCTAAGCTCCATGGTAAAACTGAAGTTTTGCCTTATGCTTGGCTTTTTAATTTGGGCAGTCTTTTGCATTGTGCAGTACCGTTTGGTGGTCACTAGGAATAGTGTGTAAGAGTAGCTAATGCATCATTTTACTGTGTGCCTAACTTCTAATAGTATATTTTGGGTTTTATTGAGTTATAGTATGGCTAAGAACCACTAAGTGTAAATCAGTAAACAGTGAAATCTGGAGACTTCAGTTTTGAACTCTCTCTCAAATGTTAGCCAAGGTATATGCCTGGTGTCCTTCTAAAATGGGTGTAGACAAACTAGCACAGAAGATGGTTAAGACCAACACATCAACAATTTCTTCATTCAATCTACACTGACAGGTTTTTTTTAATTACACCTTTGTTAGATCTTCCTACAAACTCCAGGGAAACCAATATAATTGTTGTTTTGGAAATCAGCTCTTCAACTTGAGCTTGTGAGCAGAGGGAAACTTCATATTTAGGAGAAAAAGCCAAGGTTGTCAAGTCTGGGATGCAGAGAACAGCCCTGTAGCTCTGGGTAGCCTGGCAGGATGGAAGGCAGCTGCCATGGACACTGTATCTTTGGTGAGTGTGCATAGACTTCTCCACACAAATAATCAAGAATTTAGGAATTGTCATTCTCCCCCAGGCTGTATCTGTTTCCTGTGACTTTCTTTTCCCCAACTGTATTTGTTTGAGTTACAGCAATTCAGTAGTAGATATTTGGATGATGTGGAAGTAAAGAGTTTTTAGTTTTCCTCCTCCCAGATCTCCTATTTTAATTTTTTAAGTGGAGATCATTTAGTCCATAGTCCATTTTGAGTCTCTCTTTACGACTCTAAAGGCTGAAGTTTTTGCAAAAGAGTCTTCTTCATATGAGCTTTCATTCTTATTTCCTGATGCCAGTGGGAAAAAAAAATGTAACATAACAGACTCGTTTTAGGCTGAGAAAAAAAAAATTATGTACATCTTAAACATTTGTTTCTATTTGCATGTTAGAATTGAAATGTATGAACACAAATACAACACGTTTGTCGTCTTTTAAATTTGTTAAAATGTCAGTAAAGTAGTAAATATTTGATTCTGTTTTCTGGCAGACTGGGGGCAGACAGTAGCTGCCTTCCAATTAGTAAAAGCCCTCCTACAGAACTGTAAAAGGTATTCTCAGTCTTCATCAGCTTTTAATTTTACATTATGGAAGTGACAATGGCCCACGTCCTCATTAGCCTTCTGCTTGTTTGCTTATAAGCATCTCTCAGCTCATATTCTTTTCAGTTTTGTTTGAGCAATAATGCTTTTTTCTACAAAAACACTGTACTTTTTTCACAATAGGTGTTCATTTCAATTTTTGTTTCAGAAATTCCCATAGCTTTGTAATAAGCCTCACTTTCCCTCACAACATTTGGTTTTGTTGGGGTTTTTTTTGCCTGTGCTGCAAAGGTTGAGGAGTTTTATGTGGTGTGTCGTGGATGCAAGGGTTAGAATTCATACAGCTATTCCTGTTTTCTTTGTGCACATGTTAGATGTTAAAGTTTTGGCTTACTGCTTAGTCTGATACTATGTACCAGTAGTAGAGCACAATGATAATTATAGTTTACATTCTAGTCTTAGAGTCAGGAAAAATATTTGGGTACTTTGGTCTGGGGAAAAACAAATTACCCAAAAAGCATTTTCCTAAGATACTGACTTCCTAAGAGTGCTGGTTAAGTGAAACATCCTAATACGGAAATTTAGTCTTGAATGGTGGAGCTAAGTTACACTGTATCAACTTTATCTTTAAAAAAAGAACTGACTGAGAAGTTGTAAATATGGTGCTGCATAAGACCCTAATACTCTGGCGGTTTTAGAGAGAGATTTAGAACTGTTTGCTTTCTGAGAGGAAAATATTGTGACAGCTGTGCTTAAACATGTTTTATGTGTTTAAAAATTCTTAAGGCAGAGTTAAAGGGGGAAAAAATCAAGAGATGCCCAAAACTGGCAGTTGGACATTAGTTCAGAGGAAGCTGAGACAGCTCTTTGAAGCTACATAGATGTAAGTCAAATACTGCCATAGATCAAAAAACTTTCAGGTTTCCTGTAATTATTTGCAAATTCTAAATTTAATAAGTTTATTTTTCTAAGAGTAGACAGACTTTGTGCATGCAGACTTGTATACATGTGGTGCTTTGAAGCCTTTCAAGTGTTTGTGAATCCTTGTACTCAAAGGTCACTTTCCACCCCTCATCCCCCAACTCCCTGTGACAAAACAGGTGCCATGCAAATACCTTGTCCTTTGTCAATATTTGCAGCTGCCCTTACAGTGACAACTGAAGAGTAATTGATGGGCATTTGTCTCCGTGAATTCCTCTGTTTCTCTTGGAGTGGGAATATCTCATTAATAGAAACAACAAAAAATATGGTATTACTTGCCATAAAATGTTCAGTATTTAAGGACTGTGTACTAAAAACTCTGTGTCTGCTTCCTCTGCAGTAAGTTTCAGCTTTTGTTTTAGTTTCTAACTCAGTCTTGAAAAGCAGTATCGCAGCCAATATTTATGCAGAAAAGAGACTCATGAACCCTGTATCACCCCTCAATAATTGGTGTGAAGACCTGGTAATTGCTTTATTTTGTAGATAACTTCCCAAACAGGGAGTCTAAATCCTGTCTTCCATTCAGCCTGAGAAGCTGCTTTGTCCATTAGGGCTTTTCATTTAAGTTTGTGATGCCACTTTGTATTCAGAGACCAGTGGTAAGTCTTGAGCACTATCCAGAGAGTGGAAATGAAAGGAAAATGAGCTACAAAAGTTGCAAACCTTGAAGCAATAATTTTCTCCACCCTTTCATTGAAAAACATAATCACCCAGTGTTCATGTTTTCATGAAAAATCCTAATTTCTAGCCCTCCTTTTTTGTAATTCAATCATGTATTACCCAACCAATTCACAAGTGTTCTGGTTTGAGTGTAATACCCAGGGATCAGGAGTGAAGAAAGTGCCTTTTCTTCACTACTGATTATCAGACACACAGAATGGACAATAGAGACCATGTTTGAAACCCACGTGCCTTCAGATGGCAAAATAATTAATCCTGTTCTGACTCTTGTGGAAGTCTTGGGCTGTTTTCCTCGTTTGCCTGGTTCACCTGTAGGACCACTATTGCATTTGACTCATAAATGGGGATATTGCCAGGTCAGTCTGTTGCTCAGCTGATAAATGCTTTCTTTGGCAGCTTCTTGCCTGCAGCCATGTGGGAAGGTAGGAGTGCTCATGGTGTCTGTGGGAAACAGAGACACTGGAGTGAAAATGCAGTTTCCTTCTCCATCCTTCAGTGTGGTGGATCAGAGTGTGGCTTGAGGTGAGCCTTGATTTCTGGCCTGAAGCTGTGGTACCTCTTAGATCTGCAGGTGTCCAAAGTCCTGTGAAGAAGCAACAGTTGCTTTTGATGCAAAACCCTAATTTCTGTGAAGTCTTGCCTAGTTTTAGTATGAAATACCTGAAATGCATTTGTAAGAACCATTCTTACATTTAAGACAATCCTATTTTATTAGACAATGTAGAAATTTTTCTTCTACCTGTCACGTATATCTGGACTGTGCAAACTAGACAAACTTTTCAGAATATTTGAAATATTTGAAAATGTAAGTCAGCAAACCTGGAAGAACAGATGTAGCAAGACCACCACAGGAAATCTAAAATACAAATAAATATGGACCAGATGATTGTGAGGAATCTAAATAGAACTATTAATCAGGTAAACTAATTTGTTACTGCATAATTATCATATCTGCTGGAGTAAAGGATTTATTATAAATTCAGCAAAAAAAATTTCACAAGAAAATTTCAGTTATTTCTCTTGGACATTCTTCTGGAAAAGCTTGAACAGTGCCATTATTTGGGGTTTTTTTCTCTATTGTGATACATGAATAATTTCACAAGAAAATTTCAGTTATTTCTCTTGGACATTCTTCTGGAAAAGCTTGAACAGTGCCATTATTTGGGTTTTTTTCTTTATTGTGATACATGAATATGATGTTATGAACATAGAATATTATTTTTAGTGTTCAAATCAGGAAAAATCAATGCCATGTAGATAATGATAGCAATTGACTGAGGCACAAAAATACATTTTATTGCTTTTATTAACAGCTGCAAATTTTTTCCTTTCCTTTAGACTCACCTACCTTGACGTGGTTGTAAAAGTAAGAAACAAGGGCATGTGGCCTAGAGAAATTAAGAGTCAGGGTAGCATCCTTCCTGGATGGCCTTAAAGATACAGTAAACATAATGGGTAATTCAGTGGCAATTGTGTGGTAGTTTGTCAGATTTTATTTAACAACCATCTGTTTCCTTCGTGTTGAAGGGAATCATGCAAAAGAAGTTTAAGCCATTAGTATTTTAAATTTAGTTGATTGTAAGCTGTTTATTTCATATAGACATATATATATATGTATATAGGCATATATATGTGTGTATATATGTGTTTGTTCAAAGGCATATTGTGCATGGAAACTTTGCTATGTATTTTTTTTTCCAGCATCCTTTCGAAATAGGTTGGCACTTTCTTCTTCTTCTGAGGGTAAATGCTGTGTACTGTGCTAAGAGTAACACTTGCTTAGCTTTTTGTAGGATTAGGTCTAGACACAGAAGGGCTAAATACAGGTTAACCGTTTTTATTTTTTGTTTTCTAAAGACAAAAGAAATAAAGGTGATTTCCTGCAGATTGTGTCTTATCCACTGTTACATCTGAGATGCCAGATCTTCTCTCTATGATCTTTTATTCATCATGAAAATACCCTGGAGCAGTCCGAGTTTCTTCCTGCAGTCTCCAGGGTATCCTTGCTCTTTTGTTCTTTATCTGTCTTGGCCCTGACTTGCCAGATGTGACAGCAGTTTTTGTGGCTGGTCGGAATGCGTGTGCTCGACAGGCTGGCCAGAGAGAAGGGGTAGGTGTGAAACACTGTTTCCTCCAGAACCCGGGCTAGCTTTATCTTGTATCTGCTTCTGGACAGCTGATAGAATAATTTCAGCTTGAAACCTTTGAATAATTTTAAGCAAATTTCACTCTGTAACCATTATAATTATGGGACAGAGATAAGGGAGGACTGGGAGTGATGGAGTAAGGAGCTCATGCTGGTTTCCAATTGTTTGCATAAATTATACCCTGATTTAATATCCGATAAGCACAGGAGAAGTATCTGGTGGCCAATATGAATAATAAACCTCTGAATGCAAAATTTGAATGCTCATGAGAAAAGACTGACTAAAATTTTTACGGGGATGAGATGATGTGTTCATTTTCTGTCTATTGTGCAGGCTTAGCTCTGCAGAGGTTGTGTCATCATAAAAATAATATTTGCAGTTAATTCTTCTAAGTACTAATAGCAATTTGTATAATTTCCATTGGTGAAGGTGTAAAATCTTCTTAATCAAGAAATGTTAAGGAGATGAAATTTTCTTTTTAAGGAGCTTTCATAAGTGATTAACATAGTTTTACTGAGTGTCTTTAATTTTTAGTGGTTTTGGTTTTCAAGTTCTTTGTACGTGTTTAATCTTCAAAAGACAATGACGTGACACCACTGACACTCTGGTGTGTGCTTTTTTCTCTAACTAGTGCTATTCTTCGAGCAGTGTAAAGCTTTTTCCTTTGTCTGCTTATGCTGTTTTGTCTTAAATTAATTTCTGGAGTTTTATCTCTGAGAGTCTCTATATAATTATCAGTTAATATATGTAACTAATTATTTGGCGTATCTATAGCAGATGAGTATAATTCATACTAGTTCCAGGTAAATTGACAGTTTTTATCTGTATTGTGGACATTGTGGATCTTCATCTTGAGTTTGTTCCTTCCACTTCTTCTCCCTTTCTCTTCCTTGTTGTTCTTTCCCCACCTGTACAAAACAATCAGGATTTGCCAAGTCTCTGTGTATGTCTGAATGTAGCATAGACATGCACATCCTTGTACTGCCTCAGAATTGCACTGCATTTCCAGGTTAAGGAAGGAGTTGAAGAAGCTACAGGTCTTCAGCACTCTACTCTAGGAAGAATTGGTGCTTACCTGTGCCTGTAATAAACTTGCATAGTCCCAGTCAGTTTCTTTCATTGTGTTTGACATGAACTGTCAAGTACTAAAAGAATAAGTACTAAAAGAATACCCCCTGTTCTTTCTCAAATTGTTACTTACCCCTAGATTATAATGAAAATGTTGGTATTAAAGAGGAGAATATTACACTCCTGCTTGGCTGAGCCATGGTGGTGTTGGGGAGGGAAGTCCCCCCCAATTGAAAGTTCTCATCCAGTGTCACTAAGTGGATGGTTCCCTTTGGAGCCTGGAGGCACCTGGGACCCTGTTCTTGACTTCCCTCAGCTGAGGAGGGAGGCTCAGCCTGCAGAGATGCTTCCTGAAGTCCAGAGCTTGTTTCTCAGGGCTGAGCTGCACAGGATCAGTCAGCAGGATGAGATTCACAGACTGATGTGACCAGAGAGCTGCAGTGATGAGGAGTAACCAGCAGCTAACTGGTAAAGGTTCATTTTTATTGGAAAAGTGTATGAAATTGGACATTTTGTCATGTTAAGCATTACTTCCTAACAAGACATAGCATAGTTTCATTCTTCAAAAAATGGCATTAATCTAGGAAGAAGATGATAAAAAAAATTGATAGAAGGGGAGAAGCTCTGCAGCTATACAGAAGCTCAATCCCCTTTTCTGTTTACTCAGTACTACCAAAGTACTACTTTAGCTCCCTAAATTTAGTATATCAGGTTGAAGAGCTTCAGAGAAACTACCAAATGTTTTTGGAATGCATGAGCTCCGGGCTGCAGAGCCAGAACACACAGCTGCCAAGCAGATGATGTGCCAGTCTGTGATGCTGTCCTTTGCTCTTGCTGCATTGTGGGGCAGAGCAGGATGCCCTTCTGCGGTGGCATTTCTTACATTTTCTTAGAATATACCAGTCTGGACATCTGCAATGTCAGGCTTCAGCTGCTTTGCTTTTTTTCTGATTTTTCTGGGAAGTCCTGACATGATTTGTGTAGCCAGTTGCATTTTATAAATTGTACAAGCACTATTTTTCAAATGGAGCCTTTATTAAATATGTTTAAAACAAAACCCAGGAAATGTGTTTTAAAGAAACGTCTCTCCATCAGAGATGGTTACTCATTTGCATATACATTGATACCTTATCTAAGGATATTCTAGATTTTGCAGGAATTTCACAGTGGTGTTTAATTGCCACATGTCAGTGTACACACATATATGTTGGTCTATTTGTCTTTCTGCTGAGAACTGATGAGAGAGAGATGGTGTCAGACATTGATTCGTGGTTGTGTTGAATAGGCTTTCAATTCATGTATTTTGTGACCACCTTCTTTCAGAGCTTGTAAGATAAAAGTGACAGAAACTTAGCCTTGCCCCATGATTTTAGGTAGCCCTTTCTACATTTTTTATATGGACTGCTTTTTCCCTGGAGTATTTGAGAGACATAAGCTGAACATGCCATTCTTTATGGGCACTGCTGAAACAGCTAGGTGGCAATGTTCTTCTTGTTTCTTATCCTGGTGCTAGTCCATGATTAAGATGTTTATTAATAAAGAGTAGTGCCTTGTAGATTTCATCAGAGAATGAAGTTAATTAAAGTAGTTTTTCAGAAATAGTGATCACATAGAGGTTTGAGAAGGAATATGTCTATAAAACTATTTGTACTTGTTACACATTTGCTAGCTAAGATAAAGGTAGGACTAACAGAATAATAATTGCCCATTCTTTTCAAGTAGGTGTGTTGTGTCTGGAAGAATAAAATATTTATGTATTTTAATGTTTTGGTTAATATAATAAAAATATGGAATTTTTTTCTACGAAAAATGTGTTTATTTCCTCCAGATTAGTATTCTGATTGACTCATAGTTGTGAATTGAAAAATGTTGCAGTCATCTTATAGCTAATGCTTTATTGTCTTGATGTAGCTTCACCATATAGCCACGCAGATCCCTGGTGGTCTGGAATGCAGAAGAGCAAGTCATTATTGCTTGTTACCTGTTGTATTTGTTCATCTTAAGTTCCCACAGGAGCCTCACTGGTTTTGTTCATGATGGAAGAAATGGCTGCAAATGAAGACGGGAGTTGAGTTTGACTCCCTCACATGTGCTGGCTGGGCTGTGGTGTAAATTTTTGTCTCCAGATATCATCAGTTCAGGTAAAACTGAATGTTTGACCTGAACTGTCATCAGTTCGGGTAAAACATCAGTTTTGGTAAAACTGGCTGCTGCTGAAGGCATTGTACAGCAGTAGTTCTTTTGCATTCTTTTAGATGTCATATTTTACCACATCTACTCTGCAGTGTGAGGATATGATCCAAATCTTGTGTTGGGTTTGAAGGAATATGGTGTGTAAAGCTTTCATGTGTACTTACTGCAGCATAGGTTTGTCATAGACAGGTAGAAGAATTATAAAAGAAAGACCTCATAAAATCAGGCCAGCTCTGTTAAACTAATAACTAGCCTGTCATTTCTTCTAAGTGCAGCTAAGTAATTTGCAAGTTCCCATGTGAAAATAATCTTAGGTATGAAAGGTTTGTTAACATAACATCCTGTTCTTGGGTGAAAAACAACTAGTGCCTGCATAAACAATAAGATCTGTCTCATTAGAATCAGCAGAAAAAAATGTAAACTAACTAGAAATTTAAAGTTTGATAGATATACAAAATACTATGTACCCACCAATGAACTTTTGATTTCCAGTTTCTAAACTTCCCATACTTTCTGAGTTACTGCTTCTAGTTACAAAAAGAGATGTTAAACCAGAACTTTAAATATTGCTTGAAACATAGGGAGAAATCTTTTTGCAGAGACAGGACATGAAACAGTCCTAACTCTTGCAAGAGGAAGTAACACGCAGGATGCTGGAACTCTGCAGGCAGTGCTGCTGCTGCCTGCCTCCAGGTACCCACTCCCTGCTGGGAGAAGAGTAGGTATTGCAGTGGTTCCAGTGCTTCTAGATGTTTCCTTTCTTTTGACCTACACCATTTTGTTTGCTGGAAATTTTGAGATGCAAAACCAGGTCTTTTGACTATTTCCATTAAGTCAAAAGTTTCCAAACTATCAGTTAAAATAGAATTCTTTCTGAATTCTTGATATGCAATTGACTTTATCTGCGATCCTTCATATTAAAAATGTGAATTATTTTACTGGTTTTTTGGGTGCTTTTATTGAGAGTAGCTGTTTTGGGGCTATGTTTTGTGATGCAAACAGTGTTGATGATACGCAGATGCTTTTGCTGAGTGATGCTTGCAGGGTGCTAAACCCCTTTTCTTCTCCTCACCCCACTCGAGCCCTGCTGTCCTGGGGATGCTGAACACCTGCCCACCCTTGGGACATGGGGAATGAATTCCTTGGTTTGCCTTGCTTATGCACACAGCATTTGTTTTGCATATTAAACTGTCTTCGTCTCAACCCACACATTTTCACACCTTTACCCTTCCAATTCTCTTCCTCATCCCACAGGAAGAGACTGTGGGATCAGCTGTGCAGGGGCTGAACTGCCTGTGGGAGTTAACCCACAGCATTTGTTTTGTCTTGGACTAATGCAATCTCTTTCTCTTTATTTGTATCTATAGATTAAATTAAGTCATCAACCAGCAAATTCAAGACTTCTATTTTGAGACCAGATGATTAAAAGATGTGCAAGTTTAATATTTTGCATTTCCATAGAAGTGGTGTTTCTGATTGCAAGGCAGTGCCTTGGCTCCCACATGAAGTTTTAAATATTCCACTTTTATGCAAGGAACAGTCTTTTTTTTTTTCATAGAGACAGGCGCTGCAACTTCCTTTCCATCACCCATCCCTTCCCTTTAAGACAGAAAATTTACGTGGCGGGGATTTAGATCTTCAGTTACAGAATTCATGTGTAATTTAAATTGAGCCTGCATTTCTGGCTTGTGAAAGCATGCATACTTAGTATGGCTTCTGCATTATTTTTCTATCTTGCAATAAAATGGATGGAAAATTCTAATTTCTTTCTGCTTTCAGACATAAAAAGATATGAGTCATTGTTTCAGTTTATCAGTATTGTTAGTAAAGACAAAGAGGATGGGGTGTATTAATATTGTATATAATTAAAAAGTATTGGGTGAGTATGAGCTTGTGTAATGAATTATAACCTAATATTATGAAGTGCTTAGGGGAGTCAAAACATGAATATGCATTAGGAAGTTGCATATTGTGAAAATGTATCAGTTTTCTTTTAAACAAATCGTAAATACTGCAAAGAGGAAACAATCAGTTGAGTGTCTCCTTACCTGCAGTGAACAGTTCTCAGTAAGTAGCTGCTTTGGGAGGAGTTAAGGCTGTGATGTGCTAGACTTGAGCATTTGGTCTTGGAGTGTGAACAATGGTCATAACTGTGCACGATGTTGAGGGTGGTTTTGAAAATTGTTAGACTTGTCCAAAAAAGTTTCTTAAACACATTCACTTGCTATCATTTTGGGATTCCTGTGTATGAAAGGAATGAGATTCCTGTGCACAATACCATGCCTGTGCGAGACTTGCAATATTTAACTCCAATGAGAAATAGTTAACAGAAAAGCACTTTGTGAAGATTTAATTAGTCTATTCAAATATTATTGCTAAACTTATTCATTTGTGATTAGAATTATTTTCTGGGCTGGAAAAAGCAATTACTGGAAAACATGAGTTTGACTATTTGTGGGTTTTTTCCGTTTGGGAATGTCTGTATGCGTTTCTCCACAATCATCCCCAATGATTTTTCCATTTTTTGCTTTTTTACATGGCCATATTGATTAGTTTCAAGTATTTTTTTATTGTTGTTTTGTATAGTTCCAGCAGTTGAAACAGGTTTCAGTGACCGTGTATTGATTAATTCAGTCATCTATTTGGGCTTTATGGGATAGAAAAACAAGTGTAACACGTTCTACCTAGTATACTTCTATTTCAGACAGCCTTACAAATATACCATTTTGAAAAACAGTGGGAGAGTTGTAGTTATGAATACTGGAATCTTTAAATGTGCTTTACATGTTTTACAGGGGGACTTTTCCAGAACACCACTCAGTGAATACATGTGAGCTGTCTCCTAATGCAGTAGGTCATGACTGTGATAGTTTGGGTCTCTGCAACAGCAGCAGTTCTTTAAATATTGTGTGTTTCTTTCTTATGTCATATTAAGTTACTCGAATCCTTATGAATGTCATTTATCAGAATTTTGCACACGTTAAATTTTGGAAGCAGTTGTGTCATGAAGGTGTCTTGCAGAATAATAGGCCTGATGGGGGGAGTGTGTGTTTTGTTTTGGGATTTTTGTGGGTTTGGTCATTGGTTTGAGCTTTGTTTTGCTTTTAATCAGTGCCTGCTTAGAAGTCAGAAAGTTCTTAGCATTTTATGTAGATTAAAATTCCAAGTTGGATGGCCATGGCTGTTGCTTTATTGTTCCTTCAAAATAAAGGTACATCACAGTGCTGCTCTAAGTACACATTAATGCTGTTACATTCAACACATCAGTAAAGAATACCCTTTGAAAATCACTGTATTAGGCAGCACAATATTTAGGCTTTACTTTGATATTCTTGAAACTGTTTGGTAAGTGTATTCTCTCCCAGATGAGGAATCCAAGGGAGGAAAATAAGCTCCTCTTTTTCTTTCTTCTTCCACATATTTGATTAGAGCAGTCAGTCCTATTAAGAAAGAAGAGAGATCTGGTTAGCTTATTCTGCTTTTCAGTCTGACAGTCAAAGGCTGTCATGGGCTTTTAAATTACCCAGAAACAAGCCTTAGTGCAAAGCTCTTTTTCTTTTTCCCAAAATATAATTTGTTATCCCAATAGACAAAGACAAGTCTGTATTAAAGCACAACTAATGAGCCTTTTAACAAAAAGCATAATTTATAATAAGGGTAAATTTTTTTATGTGACTTCTATGTGAATGCATTAATAGTAAATATGAAGGTGCACTGAAGTCCACCCTGTTTTTACTTATTCTTAGTAAGAAGAAGAGGAAGGCAGTGAGAATATTTGCATTTTAATGTCATAACACTCCTGAAACAAGAAAGGGTTTTTATGAAGAGCAACAAGGCAAGGTTTTTGATGGAAGTCCTACTAAAACAAACCTAAAAACGAAGCACAAGTGAATAATTACTCCTGGGACCACAGGGAGGGAATTTGTGTGCTGTTATGCCAGCATCATTTCTAGAAATACAGGTGTGGTGTTTGAAAAGTAATTTCTGAGGCACTTTGTGTAAAAGCAGGGAGAGCTGTGAGCAAATGAGCTGCAGCTATGTCATGGCAGAGTCACAGCACTTCTGAAGATGTTCGGTTGACTCATCAGATCATCCAATTGATCAGCAGTGGATGGAAAAAAAAATACGTGTGTGGTAGGAGGAGGCATGGGTGTACTCTCTTTGTTGGCTTGGTGTTGGGGATTTATAGCAAGATTATAAAATATTAAGCACATAAAATGGGAGTGTGCAAGGAGGTGAGATGAAGTCAGTTTCTTGCTTTCTTTTGAGCAGTTTGCACTAAATCCAGTCTCAAAGTCAATTCACTTTAAGCCAGTGAATTTTCAGTCTTCCAAGATAACTTCAGTTAAATTACAGGAAGTGAAATGTAAAGTTATGGCAGGGAGTTTCTCACAATTTATTTTTTTTTATTGTCCATTTTACTGTGGAAAAACACAATATATTTTGTTATTTTTATATTTTTCTCTGTAATTCTGTGGGGGGAAGAAAAAAGATGCCTAGATAAATGTGCTAGATGTCCTTTTAAGAGTTTGCTACATTTGGTACCATTTGAGGTTTCAGTAATAGGTTTCAGAGTAACTTTGAAAACTTGTATATTAAACAGCTAATTATGTTTAAAATGTTGGATGCAGTACCTTCTGTATGTCAATACAAAATGATGGATTATCATTCTGTGCAGTAATTTCTGTGCATATATAGAAATTCTAGAGGGATAAATGTTACCATGACAGGTGTACTTTTTCAGTTTGGATTTATTTCTGGGTTTGTTTGTTTGTTTTTTAATTTCTAGGACAGAGATTGGAAAGTGCTAGGACTTGCTTTAAAATCTCTTCTCCAAAATACTTGTTACATTGCAACATTCTTTGAACCTTATAGTCCAATAACTGTGTAAGCCTTAAACTCAGCAATGTATTTGATTGCATAAATCACAAATTGGAGAATTACGTCTTTCTTCATTAAATTTATATTTTGTCTAATTGATTTTAATAATAGTTAGGAGTAAATAACCTCAGGGTGTGTCTTAGTTTTAGAGGTCTGTTATTTCTGGAAAGCTTGCAAGACAGGTCTCTGGGTATTTTAAGGAGGTACAGTTTGATTTATTTATATATAACTGATACAGTGTTTCTTGTTGACTGTATGTTTTTAATATATCTGAGTGCTTATGAAAATGAAGAGCTAATAGCATTAACAAGAGACTGGCATAGCGTATGCAGGCCATCTTTACAAGCTTCTGGATTCTCTTCTGCCTGTGGTCTTCTGCCCAAGCCAGCTTTCCCTGTGCCAATTGTAAGCTTCTCTTCGAGCACATATTGCTAATCGTCCTGAACTGAGCCAAATTAAATGGTGTATTTTTAATGAGAAAAAGAGTTTGGATTCCTATCCATATGCTTCAGCTGATGTCAAATCCTACTTCAAACAGATGCTGACCTCTATATTACAAAGGCATAAGAGCTAATTATTCTTGAACAAATTTCCAATTTTGGTCACCTACAAGGAACCTTTTACATTTCTAAGGGTATAGATCAGTATAATGTACCTGTTAAATTTGTCTTAGGGTGCCTCAGGCTTAAAATTCCAATACTTGGAACACATGCTGTTGAAAATAATATAAAATGAAAAGTTGTTAGAATATTTTCACTTCATTCATCTTTACCATCTTGTATTTCTAGTGGAGATTGATCACCAGGAAGATAATTGTGCTTTCTGTTAAAAAAAAAAAAAAAAAAAGTATATAGTCTTTTTTTCTAGAAGCTTATCTTCCAGCTCTTAGCTAGCCATTGCCTATCCACCAGTCACAAATGGTTCCATCTGGCATTAGGAACTGGGAGAGCTGGTATCAATAGCTGTTATCCGCAGAAGGCTTTCTATGCAGATGGCCATATCCTCTCTTCTCCACTCCTTTGAGTTAAAATGTGTAAATGTAAATCATGCATGGTTAGGATTATTCTTTAGAATGCCTGTAAGTAGCTCTTATATATAAATCAGTTAAGAGTTTGAGACATTTATGTGGAAAGGATATATGGAAAAAAATTTCCTTTATTCTCTGTCATTTTTTTCCTTTAAGTTAAAAATACTCTGTAAAACCATGTGTACCTGTACAAAGTATGTCATAAAACAAGTGCAAAAGGCTCAATAGGTGATTGTGAATTATTCAGGGTGACAGAACATCTGTCTTGTAACAAATAGTGTTTTAGTTCATATAAATTTCTGGTGTAAGCTTTTTTTTAAAGACCAAGTCTGCTTTTCTGAAAGTGCACATATGGCTAAGTCAGAGTTCACAGATAAAGATAGTACATTAGGGCTTTAGCTGGCTATGTTAATAGTAACAGTAATATGGGTAAAGCCTGTCATACAGATCCTGTAACACTCCATAATCTGAGAAAACGTAGAAATCAAACTTGTAAAACTGAATTAGAGATGTATGGGTATTAAAATCCTCTATTCCCTCCCATTTAAACACAGGCCATCTGTTGTTTCCAGATGTACTGCTTCCTGCAGCAGTATACTGGGAATGCTGTTCCAGCATCAACAAATCTTTCCTATTATTTTTTTCCTCCCTGGTTCCATAGTGTCATTCCCAAAAGCTCCAAAACACCAAGCATTGGTGTTTCTTCCTGAAGTGACAGTGCACTGTGGCGAGGGATGTAACGTTACTCAATGGGTAATTTGTAGTGTGGGTGGCAAAAATACCTTAAGTGTAGATAATAATATTTTGAATGCTCTAGTGATACATTTCAAACAATGTACAATACAACACGCTAATCTGCTGCTGTCTGTAAAGCAGTGGGCTGTCACCTCCCTCAAGACCAATGCTTGCCTCATTAATATCACTGGAACAAATTATCACTTCACAGCCCAGAAATCTTCTGTAGCAGTTGTGGTGATTGATGTAACAAGGCTAAAAAATAATGATGAAATGCATGTTCCAGAAGACAGACTCAAATGGCAGGATCTTCATAGGCAATTAAATTCAACAAAGTAGGAGTCTTCCTGTAATAATGTGCTTCTAAATAAATGGCAAGATAACTATGATATTCTGTTGTTATTCCACATAAACTAGTTTTGTATGCAGTAATTATCTGGGAAAACTAACCATACATGCATAAAATCAAAAATTAAGTTTTAGTGTGTTTTAAATACATGAGCAAAAGAATATGAAGTAAGAAATAATGCCACTAAATATATCTAGTTTTCCTCTGAATTCATGGAATCACAAAGTGGTCTGGGTTGGAAGGGACCTTAAAGATCAGCTAGTTTCAACCCACCCCTGCCATGGACAGGGACACCTTTCACCAGACCAGGTTGCTCAAGGCTCCATCCAGCCTAGCCTTGAACGCTTCCAGGAACATCCACCACTTCTTCTTCACCCTGTTTCAGTGCCTCACCACCCTCTCAGTAAAGAACTTCTTCCTAAAATCTAATCTAAACCTGCTGTCAGTTTGAAGTGATTCCCTCTTGTCTTGTCCAAAGCCCCTTTTCACCTTTCTTTTAGGCTTCCTTCAAGTACTGGAAGGCCAATTAGGTCACCCTAAAGCCTCTTTTCCAGGCTGAACCATCCCAGTTACAAACTTTATTATATGTAGGTACTTAATGATTTACTGAAGTAAATCCTGTTGGTGCTTTTGAGCATCTATTTTGTAACAATCTGTAGGCACACAGTTTGTGGTGATTGGGATGGGGCTGGCCCAGCCTCATCCCCAGTGGCACAGCTGTGAGCAGCACTGACAGCACTGAGCCATGGAGTGCCCAGGGGCACTGAGCAACACCAAAGGGAGCAGAGGGCACACAGGGGCAGTGCATCAACAGGAGGGGTGTAAAAGGTTGGGCTAAAGAACAAGAAGGGCAGATGTTTGCAACCTTCTGAAGTGATCTGGTGTATGGGCAGGTGCCTGAAGCCTTCTGATGTGGTAAGGTGTTACTGTGTATGGGTGACTGCTTAAAGCCTTCTGAAACTGTATGGTGACACTCTGTGTGTTGTGGCTGTCTCAGCTGTGACATGTACTGTGGCAACAACATTTGCAGAGCTAATAACAATTCAGATGTCTCATATACAGATAAGTTGTTATCTAGTAATTAGTTGCTTTCATTGGCTTAAACTACTTTACTTGCTTCTGAATTGAAATACAGTTCTAAGTAGTAAACCTTGTAGAATAAAGGGTTCTGATATTCCTCTAAGTGAGTTCAAAACCTAAATGCACCTATTGTAAGTAACTTTACATTCATAGTGTGAATAATACAGAGA
Organism: Pyrgilauda ruficollis; assembly: GCF_017590135.1. Lineage (NCBI taxonomy): Eukaryota > Metazoa > Chordata > Aves > Passeriformes > Passeridae > Pyrgilauda > Pyrgilauda ruficollis. The sequence goes on along the minus strand of NW_024528821.1, from coordinate 8,895,582 downwards.
ATTAGTCTTTGATATACAGAGTTTGTTTGACAGCTGTGAGATGGAGCCTGTAGTTTTGCCTCCTGTGATTTCACAGATTTCAGGGTGCTCATGTAAATAACTGCAGGACTGGACACTTTTCCTTCCTGCTACTGCCATGTTTTTTTTCTTACAAGAAATACAATGTCTCAACTCTTCTTCAGTGTGCTAGGGTACCTTTAATATTAGGCTTACTTTCAGCTCAGTTTGAGGCAGGTAGGAGTATGTTATTCAACTGGGATTGCTTCTTGCAGTACTTGGGCTTGTCTTGGAAATCAAGTGTCTCATTGCTGTCCCACTTGTAGCAATGCAGTGAAATCGGGTGCCTGTGAGACTACTGTGTGTGTGTCTGATGAGGGAGCCTTTATATCTAGGACATCTCCACACTTCTGCCTTCTAAGAGCTCCTGGGAAGCAAATAACGACATACGGAGAGTCAGGTAGTATTCTGTGCAAATTATTATTTTATTTAATAGTCAAGCAGATAACTCTGAATGACTGCTTTAATCAAGGTTTCTCAAATTTTATTCTTTTTATGTGTGTATTTTGCAATACTGACAGAAAACTATCACTCTTCTTGATAGCAGTGTCAAAAGTATATGAATAGTTTTATTTTTGGATTTGCTTTACACCATGCTTTTCAGAATAATGAGATTTGTGCTAGGAAAGTTGGGGGGCATGGTGGGGGGAGAGGAAGAGCATTTGCTTGACCTATTTCTAATTAAAATTCAGATTAGAAGTTTTGTGTTCTTATACTGACCATTTCAGCAGACGAAAGCTGTTTTTCTTACGTAAACCAATGGAGAATTCTGTGTTGTGGTTTCTACATGTAGATCAGTTTCTCCCCCAGCACCAGTGGACACATACATATTAATTGAATTCCATTTCCCTGAGGTTTGACATTCTTTCTTTTAAATTCAAAATAGAACAGGCTCTTATGAATGGATTAAAATTTTAAGTTAAAAAAACCCACCAAAGTTAATGTATTAGAAATGTTGATGAATCTATGCTCTTTGCCTTGATTTTGTAGAAAGCAGAATGCAGCGACAAGCAATGGTGTACTGAAAAATGAAATAATCTCTAAGTTTCCAACCTCAGTCAGTGTTTTGAAAATATTTCAATGTGTGAGGTATTAAACATGAGATACAATGAACTCCAGAGGAGGAAAATGAACATAATTAGGATGAAATTTAAAATAGTTATTTTAATAGTGTGTATTGAAAATGTTACTGTAAAAGCATTAATAAATGGCTGGACAGGACCTATTCAGAATGTTCATTTTTTGACAGCAGACCCATTTGTTTTGCTCCAAGATTCCAATATGCACATTGACACGCTATCAGAAGTTTCATTTTATCCTTTTATGGGTGTTAGTGCAGTGTGATAAAGAAACTCCACAGCATTTTCAATAACTGGAATGGTGTAAAATCCAAAACTGCTACAAAGAACCAGCCCCTGTATTTTAGTAGTCCTGATTCTACAAAGAGTTGTGGAATCACTGAAGCAAGGATCTGTCTGTGCAGATCTTTGCAACACCAGGGTCAGAGGACATATTTTCAAAATCAATTAAAAGGTTTCTGCTGACTTTGGTGGGCCTTAGGTCATGACGCCATAGAAATAGGAGGAAATAAGTGGTGTTTGTGTTTGGAGTCTTCGTGTGTATGGTCACTGAAAGAGAATGGTTACTGTGGGCTTTATTTAAACGATACAGTAATTTCAGGTCAGCTGGAAAGGCTGTCCCCTGCTCTGGGGAGGAGCTTAAAAGTGGAAGGAACTATAGGAGAGACAGAAGTGAAATCCTGAGCGTGTGTACTGTGTTTTGATTTCCTATGACACAGAATGTTTAACTGACAGTCTTGACAGAAGGGTGTGATTCATCATTCTTCTCATAGTGGTTTCAGATTTGCTGTCAAGGATTTGGTGCTTTGTTTGTTTGGGTTTTTTTTTTTAACATTCCTAGTGCTGATTCACTAAACAACAGGAATGTAGAAATAATTTTCTGAACTGTCCAGAAAATTTGAAGAGTGAATTTTTCATCTATCCGTGGCTGTTTCATTACTCAATTAAAAATAATACTAATATTTAAGCATCTAACTAAATTTAGATTGTTGTAGTATGGAGAGTTATGGACTTTTTGGTTTGGGGGGAATTGAAGCCATCTGTTGCCATGAAGCAGAGCGATTTAGTAATCAAGTACAACAGTAAAAAAGAATTTATCTAGGGAGGCTATTAATTAACAAACTTGGATCAGGTTCAGCATCTTCTTACCCTTAAAAGTCAAGTCACTTCTGACATACTGGATGGACAACTAGATCTTTAAATGAGTATTGCATTAGGCATTCTGTACTTTGCATTCCTATTCCAGAAGAGAGTATTTAGGTGAAAAATAATCCTATTTCAGAAAATAATAATTATGCTTTTTTATTATCTGAAAAAGTGAAAAGAAACTTAACTTTATCTGCTAGTTATCTGAGAAAATTCTGCTCAAGCAGTGAAGTTATGTTTATTACTTGATTTCCACAGCCTTAAAGAGAACTCTTTAAAACAGACATACCACTCCTCAGATTTTAAGTAGTAATGTTGTTCTTCATTTCATTTCTCCTTATGTAAAAATAACCTATAAAAGTTAAAATATGTAACTATCATTGCGGTGTGAAATTTCTGCTGAATTCCTCCTTTTGCAGAGAGCCAGTGGAGCCACATTCTGTTGTGTTTGGGAGCCTCTATATCCTGTCAGTTGCTGATTCTTCATGTTGGTGCTCAGATGAGAAGGATGTTTGTTCTTTAGCATAAATACTAATTAAAAATATTCTTGAGCTTCTTTTTCTGAAGTCTAATAACAGTTTCTTAGAAGTAGGGAATTAATGGTGGAAATTTTGCTGTGAAGACCTCAGTGACGTTTTGTGACGTATGGGGTTGCTAAAGGTAAGTCTTGGTTGCCAAGCGTTCTTGTAGCTTGTTAGGGTCCAATGACAGTAGCTGGGGTGGGTTGCTGAATGACTTCTGTTTTGCTTACTAAATAATACCAAAGAAAAGGTCAGAACAAAATCCATTTATCCTCTGAAAGCCCTTGCATGCTTTTAATCTTTCATACCATGTTCTGTTCCTAAAATCCTTTCCTCCTTGGACTTTCCTGAATCAAACGTCTCCTGGATCATTTGCTCGTCTCTAATTCTTTCTTGCTTATCTTTCCTGCTCTTACTTTACAGATGGATTTTGACCATTGCCCCTATATTTCTAGCACTGTTGTCTTGTCCACTTCTCTTTGCACAGTCTAGACAGTAAGAGCTTAGTCGTTGTTTCTTTGGTTTGATTTGTTTCTATCTGCAGTTGCTTTCTACCTGCAGGACTCTGGCAGGGTTTGACAGCTCAGGCTCACCACTGCAGCAGGCCATTTCTATGACTTTTGATTGACCCAAACTGGCAAAGTGAGTGGGCTTTTGGTAATTGCATTTTCAGATAAAATCACTCCTCTGACAGAAGAGTTAAATCTCTTAATCTTGTTCTGTCCTTCTTGACTATGGTGTCCATTTGCCTCTAGTCTTCCCTAAACACGTTCCTTAAATAACCACTGAAAATTCTTCTGTAAAAACTAGATTTCTGGCTTGTCATTTCAACATCTCTCTCAACTCACTTTCTCTGCCTTATCAAATATAAACTGGTTAGCTTTCATCTTCTTGAATTTCTGTGGCCTACTTCCTTGTTTGTAGCCTAGGAGAGAACAAAATTCGTGCACAGATCAGTCCGTGCCAAGCTTTATCTTTGTCTGGTGAAGAGTTTGGATCACCTTTGTCCTATTTACTCAACAAAAAGGTAATCCATAATATCTGCCAAGTTCGTTATCCTCAGGTGCTTGTGTATAACTCTGCATTTGTAGTATATCTGGAATGTTTAATACCAGTCACTCCAGACTGCTCTGATACTGCCTTTAACCCAGGATTGTATTGTTAGTTTTTCTCTTTTTCTTTTCCTATCTGTTTGCTGTATTCATCTGTTCCCTCCTTCCTCATTCTTGATTTGTAAATTGTTTCACTCAAATGACTTCTATTTTGCATGTGGGCAGTGTCTGCTAGACTAGGAGTCTTTTGAAATAAGTGATGGATCTAAGGAAAAGTTAATGCTGTTTGAAGCACTTTAAGCTTAAAGTGTTTCAAGTGAACACATGGCAAAGCTGTTCCCTATACTCCTTTACCTTCTCCTTTTTGCCCCTTCACTCAGAATTTGTTTGATAACGTTGTTTGGTGCTTAGGGATGAGTCAGAGCCTAAAACTCTTGTGACTGGCACAGGAGCCTCTGAAGTTATTTCTGATTTTACATGACAGCACTACGTATTAATAGTTTTAAACTAAGCTCTAATTGTTCTGATATTACACACAAATTTACTCTAATTGCAAACATGGATAATTTAGATAGCATTTATAAAAATTGGCATGCAGCTTCGGAGTGTCTGTACACGATCTGCTGTCCACGACTGTGTTCCTGACACTATCACTCTTATAGGCCTGCAGTGGGTATCTGAGCAAATGTGCCTTTTACTTTGAGTTATCTTTTTTAGTAAATCTTTTCAATCAATGTCTCTTACTACATTAAATGAAAATTGAAGTTTGCCATGTTTCAATTTCAATTAAGAACTTATAGAAGAGTAGTAATTTTGTAGAGTAAGCCATGTAGGAAACTTTTTGGTACTCGACAGACTAAAATTGAAGTGGTCTGAGTACCAAAGAGCTTAGATCTGTAACATCCTCTGCATTTGTGAGCTCATTGTTGTTGGCTGCTTTCTTTGCTGCTTTTTCTTTTGATACAAATCAAAATAGATCTGCACATTTGCAGTATAACTGCAATAATTTAAGGAGGGATAAGTCACACTATAGAGTCTTCCTGAAATTCAAGAGGTGCAACCAGATATTGGAAGGGAAACAGATAAGAATTCTTAGTCTTCACTTTGCATATTTAATAGTGAAATACTACTATAAGGCTAACAATGCAGTAATAGGTAACATATATGCCAAGAGGACAAAAATGTGGAGCAGCTGGATTTGATGAACATGAACTTTATGATTTTGTTCTAAAAAGAAACAGTGCCAGATTAAAAGTATTATTAGTTGTGAAAACTTGTATAAAACAGATCTGTCGTTCAGGGAGAAAAGCCAGAGACCTTTTGTTTTAGCTTTCTGTAAAAGTAGTCTGTTTGGGGCAGTGTAGGGCCTGTTAGCAGGGCAGAGGGCAGCAGGAGGCAATCGTAGATAGAATCATTAAGGTTTGAAAAGATACTTCAAGATGATGAAGTGTACTTGTTTTTCAAACACTTCCAGGGATGGTGACTCAGTCACCTCACTGGGGAGCCTGCTCTAGTGCCTTACCACACTTTCAGTGAAGAAATTTTTCCTCTACCCAACCTGAAACTCCCTTGGCATGGCTTGGGGCCATTTCCCTCATTGTAGGGCTAGTTGCTTGTGAGAAGAGGCTAACCCCCACCTGGCTACAATATCCTTTTAGGGAGTTGTAGAGAGCAATAAAGTCACTCCTGAGCCTTTTTTTTTCTCCAGGCTAAACACTGTCAGCTGCCTCTCATCAGAATTGTGCTCCAGACCCTTCCCCAGCTCTGCTGCCTTTCTCTACACCTGCTCCAGCATCTCAGTGTCTTTCTTATTTTGTGAGTAGAACACAGGCTTTGGGGTGCAAGAAAATGGATTTAAGAAGTTCTCATCATTGTTGCCAACTGAATGCAGATGCACGTAGAAGCCAGGATTGATTTCTTTGGGGAATGCAAGTAATGCACCCCACAAGCTTGGGGACTGTTCAGGAGGCTTGGTTTCCTCAATAATTTTTTCTGTATGTATACTTGTCTTGTATATTGCAAGAGAAATTATTTTCTGTAGAATATTCTGTACTTTTTTTCCTGCCCAATAATGTATCATGCTTTTATAACTCTAGGCCTATACAGATGAGTTTCAATAACAGCCACTCTTGGTGGGGACTTAATTTTCTGCAGTTTTAAGGTGTATTCTAAAAGAAGGAGGAGGCTAGGAAAAAAAAAAAATTAAAAATCAGAACTTTGAAGGCATAATCATATCTGAGTCTCTTATCATATTAGTGGGAAAGACTGTACTATAGGAATATTTTTTTAAAGGGGTAGAAGGAGTAGGAGGGAGAACAGAGTTGCTTGCTGTATGTCTAGAACTGAAACTGTCTGGGATTGTCAGTAGTGTATTTGATGTTGAAGAAAAATACAGCTAAAATGCTTGAGACCTCTTAAAATCTGCATTTCCTCAAATGCTAAGTGTTTCCTGCTATCTGCTTTTTCAAGCTGCATTTTTACATATGCAATAAGCTGTACTGAATTAGTGTGAAAATAGGTTCTACTTCTCTCTTCCATTCATCTCTGTACTCAAATGGAGGAAGATAAAAGCATGTGTTCCCTTTCTCTTCCAGCAGCATTGAGCTATTAGGCGTAGCTCATGGCATTGCTGAGCTCTTCATTGAGAATTTGGAAGAATGCATATTTTTTAGTCAAGCTGCTGTGAGGAACAAAAGTGGTGCTGCACATCTGTAAGTTACAATATTACAGTTTGGAAGTATTTGGCACTGGCTGTACAATAGGCTTTTATCCTTAACTGTGAGTTTTTGCTGCTTAAGCCAGATATTTAGCTCTTTGAGTTTTATTTCTATCACTCATTAGGATTGACATTACACAACACGTTTATCTCTCAGCTGTCTTCTACCATATGGTACTGTGGGGTTTACTATTCAACTTGCCAAATTGATGGTGAGAAATGGAGCAAAGAAGTTCTTTGAATATATTTCAGTTAGAAATGGTATTATAAGATGTGAATGGGAATTCCTCCTCTGCTGAAATTCAAAGAAACATCAGCTTGAACACATCATCTTGTTCTGACTGCTTCATCAGCCAGTGTGATTTCACAGGGAAGCATTTTGTCACGTGTCTAAATCCCAGCAGGGACATTTAGAGCTTCTAATCAATGTCAGTTATTAAGCATATTGCCTTTAAGGACTGCTGCATTTGTAGCTGTGGATTAGCATTTTTTGGACCAATTTTGTTGAAATCTGCTGAACACCCCTCTGCTTCCCCAAAAACATTAATGGAAATGCAAAATGGAGACAGTATTTTCCACAACATCTTCAACTCCTATATTAATTTGGGCTTGGAAGAGAGAATGGTATTTGGATTGTACTACTGGGTATATATTTATCTTACTGCAGCAAAAGAAGCAAAAATTATTTTCTTTGTTGTAGAGTGCATGTACAGGAGCTTTTGGGATATAGCATTCACTTGTACTATACACAGTTTATTTGACATGCTAAAATAAGTTCTTTAGTACTTTCTACTGGTTTTCCCATGCCATTTTGCTATTTTTAAATATTAACTATTTTCTTAACCTTAAAATTAGTAATCAATAGTTTCATTAAAAATAATTAAACTTTAATCACTAGATTGGTTTTTTTAAGTATGTGTTGAAATGCAGCTAAAATGTAATAACTAAATGTTTTAGCAGTGACTAAAGAAAAAGTTCTTTAAGTGTAAGCTCTAAGCTTCACTGGTAAAGTCAGAAGATAATTCAGACTGGATAGGTGTGTAGGATTCACTTTGGGTCCACCAGGACCCTTCCTAGTGATGGTCACAGCCAGTTTGGGAAAGAAGTGTCTAATACCAGGGCAGTGCTTCTGGTTACTGAAAATAATCATCATTATATGTGGTTTCTTCTGCTTCTGGAGGAAACATGGGGAGGTATTAGGATTTGACTACAAGATTAGTCATTCCTTTTAATGAATAAGTTTGATTTAAAGAATTTGTTTGATTTATGCTGTTAATTTCTTTTGTGTTTTTCTACAAAAGATTAATAGTCTGATGGTATCATCTGGGAGGAGAGAGCAGGTATCTCATCCATGAAATGCATGTGGAATTACTTGTAGTTATATATAAACCTACAAATGTATGCCTTGTGTGTTACTTCTATTAGGCAGAAATCTGTTTGGTGAAAGAATGCTGTGATATGCACATGATTTTGACCCTTTTTCTCAGAAAAAGGGTCATGTCTCAGTACATACCAAACATAGTGCATTAAGGACAAATAAAAATACAGTAAAAATACTTAAATTTTTTCACTCCCAGTAAAAACTGAAAGAAAATCATTCAGATGGGCTATAAATACTCAGCCTGCCAGGAATCACAAAACAGTAAAAACTTCATCATTTTTGCTTACAAACTAAGGGTTAATAGACAACAGATGGTACCTCCATTACGGGAAATAGGGGGGGAAAAAAAGTATTTTTGGTCAGTTTAATTATTAATACTGTTTTCAGCTAGCAGGGTGATAGGCTGAAATTTGCATAAGCATTTGATGTTAGCATAGTAGTGGGAGCAGTGTGAAGTCAATACCAAATGGCTTTGAAACTCTCCCACACAAGGTCTTCCTCACTCCTAAGTGCTTCAGTGAGTTGAATGGGGGCTGGGGAAGAGTGACCTTGTAGGGAAGGAGAGATGGAAGGGCTGAGTTCATCCTTCACCTGCTCTTGAGCCTCCTGTGCATCCATGGATGTGGAGCTGCAGGAGCCAGGCTGCTCTCGGGGGTGCACAGGGACAAGAGGCAACAGGCAGGGGGGAATACAGGGAGATGCTGGTTAGGAAAACAGGATAGTGTATTCTTAGTGATGAAGGTTGGTGTGGACCTGGGAATGCATTGCCAGGGAAGTTGTCGGATCCTGGGAATGTCAAAATGTGACTAAGTAGGGCTGTGGGGATCCTTGCCTACTGTTAAAGTTATGCCTGCTTTGTGTGTAGTGTTGGACCCTCACAAAGCCCCTTAAGAGCAACACTGTTTTAGTTTTGTATTGTTTCTTTGAGTTCTAACGGTTTCCCTTATTTTTTTCAATTATTGCTTGATTTAGATGCTAAACATTTTTCTGGGAATTGTTCTGTAAGTTTTTGACAACTTTTCTGTAGGATGTTGTATTTTTTATTATTGACAAGATGGCTTAATGTCTGAGGTAGGTGTTTCCATTAGTTTATAAGTCAACATCCTGTGGCTACATGATTATTTAGCTGTAGGATTCTTTCTTATTCCATGAAATTTAAGTGCAGTTAATTTCAGTTAAATGCAGTGATTTTCTTTTAAAATAATAAATACTAAATATATCACCACTAGTCATTTGTGTTGGAGTATTTCTTGCAAATATCAAAATCCATAAACATCTAAAATATCTAAATCCAAATATCTAAATCCTCTGTCCTAATCACAGTGCAGATGTAAGGGGGCTGACAGCTGCTGCTCTGTAGCAGTGCTTGAGTTCCTGTGGCTTTGGCCGCTCTGTCCCAGGGCTGGCCTGTGGCTGCGGATGCGCTCACAGAGGAGCTGGCTCCTGTTTGCTCCATTCACCTGTCACTTAGTGCTGTGTACAGACCTCTGCCCAGGGAGTTAACCTTAGAGATTTGCTTCATTACAATCAGATTAACACCCTTCTATGTTCCATTGATGCCTGTGCTTCAAATTAGAGTCTGTTTGTTCACTGAAAGTTAAGAATTTGGATAAAACAATTCAGTCAGTGTCTTGCCTTTGCTGTATACTGATTAAACAGCAGTGCTGTGAATGAAAGAAAGATCATCTAGACCCCAGTCTCATTGCTTTTTTATCCTTTAGCTCATACCAGACATTTGAGTTAAATTTGAGCTGCTGGGCTAGAGCTGAAAGGCCTTGTTGTCTTTTTCCATGTGGCCTTAGCAGTCAAAAAATGTTACACATACTGAGTGCACTGAATTCGTTGTGCTTTTGTAACTGTGTGTACTTTAATCAAAACAATGCATTGAAAAATGTAACATAGCGGTTATTTGGGGAGAAGGATCTTAAGTATTTTCCTTGTCTTAGGAATGTATGTGTATTAAGATAGGTGTGAAAATGATGGTGGGAAGCAGCATTTGTTGATTAGGATATATCTCAGCCTGGTGCCCTTCTCCTTACTGAGGCAGTTGCCTAAGAACACAAGATTAGGAATTAATCATCTTCTGACTGCTGTGCAGTCTGAGAATGTCAACATTTGTTCAAAAACTTAAAAGGGGAAGTGGATGCAGACCAAGGATAAAAATGGGCTCAAAGACAGCCCTGTTGGTGAAGGCTATGGTTTTAACTTCAAGGAATCCTGTGATGGGGGCCTGCATCTCAGTGGGATGTGTCTGAAGAGTCAAAAAAGGTTGAAGGAAAGTTTACAAGGCCAATGGTATTTATATGTTAATAAGTGAAATAAATTAATGAAAAGTCAATCCCCCAGCGAGGCTTCAGCCAGCCTGTTGCTACTGTTAAGGGGTAATACATATTAGTTTGCTTATTAAACAACAGAGCATTTCCAAAGTAACTGAAAAGCCAAGATTGTGTTTGCAACCAAAATTCTACCCAGTTCTTCCCTCTACCCCTTTACATTTAAGCTGGAGTTATGCTTTTCTGTAAATGCAGTTTTGTATTGGACTTTCACCAATACTTGATTGAATGGTAAAAGCAGTGTCTTCACAGCTTTATCTACATCCTTGTCTGATTAAGGTCTACATTTTCATCTTACGTTTTGCCTCTGGATTCTAACCTGGACAGTTTTGCGTTTATTTGCTCTAACTGTTGTGTGAAAAGAAGTCACAATTTTCTCAAATATCTCCACCTAGGTTCACTTAACTATCACACGTTGACCTGATCAAACCCTGGGGTTATGGAAAAGACTTCAGGAGGTTTGTCAGGTGTAGAAAGCTTTCCTTTTATCAGAGTAGAGCGTGCCGGCATTGCCACAGACCAGACACAGCAGGACTTGCCACAACTTTCAACCAGATGAGGGCTACTGGGGGGGACAACAGGGATGTTTACTGAACTTTGAGGGTTTTAGTCTTTTATGTACTCCTTAAAAGATCTGGAAAATCCTTTTATCATCAGCTAATTGTCTAAAACAAATGAATCTTTGAAAGAATACTGGTATGTGTTTAATGAAAGCAATTGATCTACTGTTTTCAGGCATGCTTCCTTGTTGTTTGTTTTATTTGAAGATTACTTTGTAGTCTTGTTCAAAGACCACCTACTTATCAAAAGGTAAATTGCAATTTTTTTCTCATTTTTATACTGGCACCATAATAAAAATCTATGTAGCTGTGGCAAACCATACACAATACTACTGAGATTTCTAGTTACCTTTGAGTAAAACTCAATTCAGATATTGTGACGGGGTAGTTTTTATTTGCTAAGTGGTTTTGATTCAGTTTATTAATAGCCTATGCCGCATCTTTCAGCCTAATCAAGGTAAGCTAATAATTAATTTTATGGGACAATATTTTATATCTATTTGCAGATATTACACTTAAAATGAGATATTTTGTTCTTTTGAGTCACTGGAAAGCTGAAGGTTTGTGAACAGGACTTGGCACAACAGCCAGTAACATCCTTGCCATTCAGAATTCTGTGTTAACAGTGTGCCAGCTATAGATTAAAAGTTGTAACTTTTCCTTAGGTTTTGACTCCACCTGAAGCTGTAGGAAAACTTAATAAGAGGACTTTTAAAAGAAATACCATATACTGCTTATAATTTTTTTGTCCTGCTGCAAAGATGCCAAATAATGATACCCATGGAAGATTTTTAACATGTAAGAGATTTTCCCTTGAAAAAGATTTGAACTTGTATAAAAACAAAGCTATCATTTTAATCTTTTGAAGACATGTTATGCATAGTAAGGAGAGGATTCCTGTTCTGTTTAGCTTACCCCTAGATATAAATTGTCACAACAGTAATCTAAGCATGTTTATGCTTTTTTGTTGATTATTCATCAACTATCAGGACACTTTCTGATAAACAATAAAAATGTAGTAGGGTAAATGTATTTCATTTCCCTTTTATTTTTACAGTTACGAGGAATTCAGAGACTCTAAAATCTTGATAATTTTTTGTTTCTTTACTTAACATTTTAATAAGGCCTCTGCTGTTTGTTAAAATTCAACACTGTATTAAAATGTATTATTCCACTGTGTGTTCCAAGGATCAGTGTCAAGAAGATGTAGTAGTTTTCCTCTTCAGGGCTTCCTGGCAGAATCTCACTTTGTTATTAGAAACAAATCTGATGTGGTATTTTCTTTCCAGCAATCTTTTTGTCTTTAAAGGCCTGCAGTGTTATATTTATCCTTTTTTTTTTTCTCATTGTACTAATCTCTTCCCTCCATCCACTTGGTTCCCTGTCTTAGCATGTGGTTCTTTCTGGCAGTGGCAAGAGGTTGAGTCCTTAGACTTAACAGTGAAGTTCAGGCAGCTTGCCAACAATATCCACGCTAACCTTTCTCCATGTCATGGGGGCCAGTAGCAAATCCGAGTCATGATTTTGACATCTTCTACATCATCCTCAAATACATTTTTATCTTTAAGGAAGAATTCTGTCATGAAACTCACTGCATTTATATTCAGAGAGATGAGTCTGGTGGCTCTCTAAGGTGCTGAGTAAGTGGTCACCCACTAGAATTCCCAATTAGCTGCACTGAGGCACAGAGCAGGAGGACTGAAATGCAGGGAAAAAAAGCCCAGCACTCCCCTGACCCTGCCATGTAGGTGAAAGGAAATTAAATGCTAAGTTCAGTTGTATGTGTCAAGTGCTCTCCAGCACCACAGCTGGAGGCAGATTAATGACAGAATCCTCTGGTGCCTGTTGTCATCACAAACTGAAAACAGCCCCCATCTCCCTGAATGCAGAGATACTTCCTTTTCCCAGACAAATCTAGGGTACTACTTCTTATCTTCTGTTATTGGGTGGTAGACCCAGAGCTCTGGTTTCTTTGGTTTGGGGTTTTTTGTTTGTTTGGCTGGGATTTTTTTGGATTGTCCTATATCACATGGGACTTATTCAGTAGGCCTGACATGTTTGCTGGCTGCCAAGCTCTGACCAGTTGCAAAATTAAATCATTGTTCCTGTGTTAGTACTACTGCCTCTTGATTCTGGGCAAAATCTGGGAGCTGTTTTGTGTTGGTTTTTCTGGAGGCAGTTCCAGTTATGTGTACAGGGATGTTGAATCTGGAGTAAACAAACGAGTCCCAGAAACAGTGAGACCAATAAAGGCACTTGCTAAGGTTGATAAATTGAGAGGGGGGAAGCCAAGACCCAGCTGGAATAGTCTGCCTCCCTTTTTACTGCTTGGTTTTGTCAGGCTTCACGGCACTAACAGTGTGATTTCTACAAAGGAATCAGTACAATATCTTAATGAAATTAAACTAGTTACTATGGCTATAAGGCACCTGAATATCCAAGAAAATCAGTAATTTTCACCAATCTTCTGCCACACCTGAATTTGACAATGGATTGTGGAATAAATGGATACTAATCTTTCTCTCTCTGCAAAGTTACAATTGTGCCTTCCCTGCAATTTGCACTCCTTAACATCCTTATCCACCAAATACTCTTATGATGTAGAAAAGTGCTATTATCTCAGCCTTACACATTGAGAAGTGGTTTGTGCAAGGTCACACGGGCAGTTAATGGCTGAGCAGAGCTGAACAAGCTGTTCAAGCCCCAAGCTAGAGGGGTGGGTATTGCACAGCTTTTCTTAAATGAAAGAACTCAAATGAAATTGTATTTCCAGTCAAACTGAGTAGGACAACCTTCATTACAGAAGTAAACATTATTTCTATGTAGCTGAAACTACAGCTCAGATTACTGTATGATGGACCATTTCATATTGTTTTAAAATTGGCAGAAAGTGATACCAAAACTCTATATCACCAAAATTTTCTTGTGAACAGCAGCTATCCTTTTTAAGTAGAATATAAAATATTGCCAACAGTCTTGGTCTGTAGGTATATACATAGAATATTAAGTATAATATTGACTTTTTCCTCACCAAAAGCCTCTTGATCCCTCTTTGACAATCATTAGTGCTTCAGTAGCTGGGCATTGCAGAAAGCCTCTGCAATGGTTTTACTTATGTGATGCTCATGAGGTATCTCTTGGTCCATTTAAACTAGAATTTGCAGATATTTGTTTTCTTGTTTGGCATAGGTTTCAGTTATCTTTGTTAGAATCATGGATTTCATGTGCATTTCTGTTGGAATTAGTTTGATTTAGGTCACCAATTTTTAGTTACCTTGGATGCTGTAATTGTTGAATTTACACAAATAACTTCTTTTTTAAAATATGCTTAATGTTTAGATTGTTCTGTAGCAACAATCAGATTGTGTGGTAAAAATTATGGTGCTTCAGTCTGCTTTGCAAAATGAAGGTAATTAAATTCAGCTCTATTTTTCAGTGTCAATTTAGTGTTACTGCAGTGTCATTTGTATCACCATTTTAGAACTGCTTGTTCCAGAAAACCTCTGCATGTAAAAATAATTGTGAAATAACTCAGGATGTCTGCTTAATTTCACAAGGAATCTGAATGAGTTTTAAAGTTTTTGTCAACTGTGAGCATTATCTGAAAAAACAAAATTCTTGAAGTGCCATTGAGATTCTCTTTTTAGAAACCCTTCTTGGGTTTAGCTGACAAATTATGATAGATGAAATGTGATATGTCAACCGGCAGCTTTCTTCCCTTCCCTAGGTAGCTTGTGGTTATCCTTACAAAAATCAGCACTGGGCACTGGCTGCCATCCAGTCATGCTTGAAAACCTAGGAAATAGAAAATAACTGCCATGGTGCAGTTGAATTATTCTGATGGCTTGTTTTGATTTTGCTGAAGAAAGAGATGAGTCAGAGATAGCTTTGAGGCTGCAAATTTCAAAAACACTATAATAAATTCAAGTAAAGTTGAAAACATACAGGGTCTGTTTTCCTTTACATGGTACAGCTGGAGTTGTGTGTGCTCCAGGGATGCTTTCAGAATTCATTTCAGGTGACACGTGAAAAATCACAAGTGATGACTTAAATACACAAAGGGATTTTTTGTTATGTATAAACAAAATAGTATGTATTAACAGTGAAAATTCTTGCTTTCCAGCATCATTGTTACAATAACCTCAGACTCCTAGACCAGAAAATACTTGACCAAGATTGTTAGGAAGATTCAGTGTTATTTCCCTGGGTTTGGAATTCGGCACTAGGTTCATTGTTGCCTTCCACAAGTTAGCTAAAATGAGCATTGTTGTTTCCACATCTGTGGTTTCTTAGACATGAGTAAATGCCCCAAGATAGTAAAGTTCCTGATGAACAAAGCTTGTTTCTCTTTGAGCTCAGGCATTTGGAAAAGCTGTTGCTGGTAGCCTTGTAAAAACAATTCCGATCCCTAGCACGAGCAGTCTGACACTGGAAAGCAATACTTACACCAGGGTAAGCAAGCTCCTCTGTCTCTGGTCAGGGGATTAAACTCACTGGTGTCAAAGCATTTCAGAACTGTGAGCAGATTTCTTACTATTTTTTCTTCCTCTCACAATTGTCTCCATTTATGAGATACTTGGATTATTTTTCTTTGCCATTTACTCAGTGTTTCATGTGATTATATTTAAGCAAGCTGAAAATCAAATTTAAAAGTTTGTTTTACTATTATAATATTTTGTTTCACGCAAGATAATAGGAAATAGATGTTTTATAATAAATATTGATTTTTAGAAAAAAATAGGACTAGATTAAAATTTTTAAACAGTAAAATAAACTGTATTTAAATGAATTAATTTTTTGAAATCCCTATAGTGGATTTATAACAGAAGCTGCAAGAAACTGAATTTCATCTGAGTGATAGAATTAACTGAGTATAAATAATGGAAATTAACTTTGTTCAAGAGTGCAAATCTAAACCCATTTTCCATCTACATCTTCAGTTGAGTTTTGCAGGAATCATAGAGCTGCTATTTGCAAAGTTATGGCTGTTCTGTTAGAATACAAATTCTAACAGGCCATCTGTAGCTTGTTTGAGGTAGTTACTTGTACTAGTTAAGCTTTCTTTTACTGTGAAGAGTCTGAGAAATTGAACTGAGAGGGAATTATCCATTCAGTATTTCTTCAGTTTTTCACTGTAATCAGCATGATATCACTCCTTCAGGAAAAGAAACATGAAAGGCTTTCTGATTTTTACAAACCAATATTTCTGGTTTGTACAAACCAGATTTTTTACAAACCTATATCTAGTTTGTTACAAATCAGTATTTCTGGTGCCTGGAAAGACCTGTATGATGGGGAGGCATTTTTGATACTATACGACTGTTTATTAATTAGCTCACACATTTGAGTTTTGCATTCTAATTAGCGTATGACATCCAGTGCAGCAGCTAAGAACGTGGTGTTACAGTTGAACTGCGTTGAATGTTTGTGTCTATTTATGTCCAATTTAGCTGCATAGAAACCGAGGTGGGGACATGCATCATCTATGTGTACACACACAACCCATCACACCCTCCCTGTGTGGTGTTTTGTGTGCAGCAGGTCCTTAGCCCATATAGCACTTGAGTTTAAATGGGAGCTCGGGGGTTGTGCCAACCTGACAACTGTCAAATGGCACTCTTGAAAACTATTGGGTTAAGATTGTTTCAGACCTTTTTAAATTTAATACCAGACTTTAGACAAATGCTTTCATAACAGAGAAGAAAGGGATACATGATGGCCTAAATCTTTCTATAAAATTATATGTTTCTCAGAGGATAGCTGTAATTGAATTATAGAATGCCTTGAGAGTATCCTTGTCGGTGGTTAGAGAGATATGAAGGGAAGCGGAGAGACTCTTTCACAAACTAAATGTGGAAGAGACACCCTATAATTCAGCTGTATAAATCCCCCAGCAATCATATAATTATACTATAAATGTGGTTTGGGAGAAATGAAAAGCAGCATTTATTTAAAACATTAAGAAAAATTACTTCATTGTATGAGACATGTATTTTCTCTGTGTTTTATTCAATTCAGTCTTTCTTGTCTGCCCAGCTAACACCCTTCCCTCCATTGTCACAATGCACTTGAGTGTGGGTATCAGCCTTCTAAAGTGCAGGGAGAGCTCCCATTTTGGGATCTCTAGTAGAAGTCAAACTCCAAAAGGAGGATGATGCTAACAGAACTGCCTCCATTTCTGCCAGAGACAACAGAGTTGGAGTTTTCCGTTTATACGATTTGTGCAGCCAGCTAAAGAGAAAACTGCGAAGTTGATCCAAACTCTTCACTTCTGTAATATTAGTGAATTACCAGAAAGGCAAGGGGAATTATTTGTGGATATTTTGTGTTAAAAGTCACTTGAAGAATTGTTCTCTATTGTAGAATTTTAGCCAAAATTATTTTTTGAAAAGGAAGTAAGAGAAATATTAATTGTATAATTATTACCTTTGTAATTGATGACAGGGGGTCAAGGTGATTTGTTATATTAAACTCAAGGTGTCAGTAAATAAATAAATTGACAGTATTTACAATTTATATGGAGACAATATTTACTCTTAAGATTTGGAGGTAGCTCAGCATATTTACAGATTTCTTAGTGCAGTTTAAATATCCCCAAAATATCTTTTGTGAACTGTTACAAGAGCAAGTGGCTGGCTGAGCTTTGTGTTGGATTGTACCTGCCCTTTCCAAACCCCACTTTCTGGGCTTCTTTAATGGGCACCTCTATGCATCTTACAATTCCAGCATCCAGAAACTGTAAATGGTGGATAAAGTGATGCAGCCTGACTGCAGAAATATGAAAAATCTTTTGTTTAGTTGATGGAAATATGGAAGAGCTTTTCCAAGCCCACAGAGAAGGATTGTCCTGGTGCTGAGAACAGATGACCTGATTCCCTTTCTTTTGTTTGATCATGTAAAACTTCCTTTTGTAGCCTTGTACAGACCAGTATTATTTTTGGAAGAGATCAAGCTGTAGATTTTGAGTGGAAGGGTTTTTGTTTGGTTTTCAGTTTAGCACAGCATTAGGAGGGTTGTTAGTCTGTAATACATACAGTATTATGGCCTTACTGAAAGGAGATTGGAAATTAGATCCGTATTTTTATCTTTGCAATCTCATTGGCATGCAAACAGTACTAAAGCTGTAAGAAAGCAGCTGAGCTAGTGATCTCATTTAGCAGCACAGATAGCTAACCTGGGCAGAAGGGAAATTGTCAGTAGAAACAGATTGGAGGCTGGTGTGTTCCAGGGGATGTGATACCCCAGCTCCAGGGGCCGGAACACCTCTGGGGTTCTTCTAATGGAAAAGTCTCAAGATTTCTACAACAGATATGCATGTGTCAGCCTGAATGCATTACTGGGTTTGGCATAGAGAGGCATCAAATTACACGTTATGTGTGACAAAAGGTGTGCGTTATTTTAAGAACACATCTTTAGAGAAAGGAGGAGAGGAAGATTTGTGAGAGAACCAAATACCATGTGACTTTTCAGCAACTGACTTCCACAGTCTTTTTCTATTTTCTCTCTGAAAAACTATGGTTAAAGGCTACTTAATAGCTCAATACTACATTGACTTTTAAATCAGTTTTCTAATTAGGCTTAGCTTTTGGGGGGGAGTGGTGACATTTTAGGGAGAAGTCTAAAGTGCATACTAGCTTTGTACAGTCATAGAAATTTCAGATTGCTTGTACAAACCAAGAGAACATGGCAGCTAAAGAAACGTGGAAATTCACATGAAGGTGGAGCAGATCAAAACTCTTTTCAGGATATGCATGTCTGAGTTAGCTTGAGAAAACAGCACCCTCAGTGTGGAGACACTCGATGGAAACACCCTGAAGGGTGACGGGCCCTCGGTGTTGTGTGTATGGACTGCTGCAGCAGCTCACATTGCAATATTATTTTATATCCAAATGTGAGTGGCTTATGCCACACCAGGAGAATTAAGGAAGGGAGTGAATGAAGGGCTAGAGCACACTCAGTCATGGTGGCTAATTAGTACTTCGTGGCTAATTTGTACTCTGTGGTTAAGAGTGGAGGCTGCTGGGTGTGAGTTGATGCTCTTAAGTGAGCAGTACTGAGTGGCCAGGGGTGAGACTGGCCCTGCTTCTTAAAGATATCAAAGTAGCTGAAATGAAAGAATCCCACAGTAACCAGGATTTGAATCCTGGGAATGAAGAGGTGGAGGAAAAACATGAAAATGCCATATGCATTTCTAGATGAAGCTATGTGAAATACATGCCACTTTAAAGAGGGTTTTGTTTTTAGTGAATAAAGGATTGTTAGAGTGTTGGTTTTGGTTTTGTTGGTTTTTTTTTACAATAACATCCCTGAAGTTTTCTTTTGTTGATATATAGTGTTATTTCCAGAGTCTTTCAGACCCCCCCAAAAAAATTGTTTATTTGTTTGTTTTTTGTTTTCTTTGCTTTTTGCCACCTGAATTCTCTGTAGGACACAGATGACATGTGACTGAAGAGTTTTAGAGAGCTCCTTGACTTTATTTTAAAATAATGATAAATGGGTTCAGACTGATTCTTTTTTTTATTGCAAACTTGACAATGACTACAAAATAACAGTAAAATTGCTTAGGTTTTCTTCTTTAGGAATACTAGGTGTCCATAAAATGTTGAAATGAAGATATAGATGCCCCCTACCAAGCTACCTTCTCAGAATCTTTGTACCACAAACAACCTAGAATTATTTTTTTTTTTATTTTACCATGAGCCCTCAACACTGAGATACCACATTTATATGCTTTATGTGAGACCCTCTGTAACTCAAAGATGAGCATGGCTGTTGCAATCTGCTCTCAGAATTGCATCTAAGCCATTGATTTCTCTCTGGCCTGTGTCTTAAATACATTATTGATGTGCACCATCGTCTTCAAATCGCTGCAGATGCTTGCACTCTGCACCTGTAGCTGGCATATGTCTTTATTTACTGGTGTAGTAAGAAGGGGAAGATTTTAGGATTTTTTCTCTTTGGAAAATCTGGACTTGAGAGGCTAAGCAAGGTTTGATGTTCAGCTAAGAACAGCTTCTAAACCTTGCCATTGACCTTATTTTTGAACTTTTCATAGCTGTGTATCCTAATTTTTCATCTTCCTTTTTAACCTGAACAGAAAATTCTTTTGAATTATTGGTTAAACTTTGTAATTATGCAGCTTTAGGGGTGAATATTTTTTTTAAACCGCATCTTATTGTAGATTCTACTCTCTACAATGTATCTCATGGCTTAAAAACTAGTAAGTAAATGTAAAAAAAAAACCAAAAAACTAGTAGTAAATGTAAAACAATGTAATCAAGCATTTCCTGCTTTGGACTCATATTTTATAAGCTTCTTTGGCAATCCAGTTTCTATTAAAATCTGCAACATGCGCTTAAGTGTATTCCCATTTGAACGCTGAAAGCTAGCTTTTTGTGCTTGCCTGAATGTTATATGTTAAATGTATAAGAGATTTTGGAGATTCTTTTATTTCTGTCATTCTCATATGTTTGTTCTTCTTTTGTTTAATCCCAGTGAGCTCAGTACTTGAGCATGCCAGTTGTGTATCTGTTTATGAATGTGCAGGTTTGGGGAAATTTCGATGATCTTTACTGGAAAGACTGTTTCAGAGAAGGGGAAATTGTAAGCCTAATGACTTAACAATGCAAAGAAAAGTTTTTATGTTCTAGATTGACAGTGTGGTGGATTCAGATATGCTTAGAAGAAACTGAAAAGAGTGAAGTGCTTATTGAAATTACTGTCTTAAGGAAAGAGCCCTAAATTGTTTTGTAACTGTAATTCACCAGAAATAATTTTGTACTCTGAACTCACAGAAGGCTCCAGCTTCACCGTGCTCAGGGTTTCTATGGTAAAATGTTACTGCAGTTGACATAATGATGAAGAGAGCTATTCTGGCCTGTTTTGAAGATGCAGATTTTGAATTCTCAGTAGCAATTAATACAGATCAGCAGTGGCCACAGGCTCTTAAAGGATCAGTGAGAGAGAAATGACTTAGAGTTTCCCTTGTGGTAATATACACAGAAAGAAAAAAAAAAACTATATATATATATATGAATCTTAATGAGGGTTTACGTTTGTAGTAGATCAGAGAAGCTTTATGAAAAGGATTAATACCAAAGGAGGTAATATTAGTCATTGTTGCAGAAAATTTTACTATCAGGCGTTTTGCTCACTGAAAACAAAAACCAACCCGTGGAGGTGCTCGTGTGCAGTGATGTGACAAATTCAGCTGCGAGTGTGACTTAAACCCAGGGATGAGCTCAGTGACTGATCAGTCTGAGAGCGCCGTGTTGGCTGCCCTTAGCAAGGGGGGACAGGGGGTTAAAGCAGTTCATACATAATTCATTGCAGGAAAATGAATTTGCCAAAGCATTCAGTGTTTATATATAACACAGCACATGCGATAACAGACTTCTAAGCTGAAGCTGAGCCTTTCAACATTTTTACTGAAGATCCCAAGAGATATTTCATTTACTTTGTTCTTTATAGATGTTCTAAATGAGAGTAAGTATGGGAATTCACATTCTGTATCTTGGTTTGCAGAAGAGACAGGTATGAGCTCTGAAATTCAGATCTGGATGGAAATTTGCCATCATCTGTTAGATGTATAGTCCAAACTTCCGTTTAACTTCTTATTTGCTTTTTGGGAGTCTTGTGTCAAGTTTATGGCTCAGTGGAGAAGTGAATCAGCTTGTAATGATTAATAGTCCAGTAGATCAATAAATAAGAATCTCCCCACTTGATTGTACCAGATAAGACATCCACATGGCATTCAAAACCTGAAGGGTATTTATTTTAATAATAATTTTAATTGCCCATTTCTGAAACACTATTACTTCCACTATAAACAGCTTAACTTTAGTATTACAGGAGAAGGCTTAGCTTTGGTTGCATGCCACATCACTCAGCATATTTAATGATTCCCTTTGTAGTTCAATTTTTTTAATGCAGCTTAATATTTTTGTTTTGTGTTTTTTTCCAGTGTAGGGATAGGAGAGCAGTGACATATTCATTAAATTGTCCAGGGTACTAGTGAGGTTTTCCTGTTGAGTTAATGAATTTATTTTAGATCCCAGTTGTGTGTATGATGCAATGAATGAATTGCTTGGCATTTGCCTACAGTGGTATTAATCTGAATATACTGACAGCTTCCCTCTCCTCCAAATGTAATGTGTACCACGTTCCATAAAAGTATTTCTGTTGCCAAAAACATCTGCCCTTGTGAGCATAAACCAGCAAATACTTTCATACATTGCTTTTATCTTAATAAGGAAGTTTTGAGTTGTGGATTGTTTACATGGAGGTAACAAGTACTTTGAGAAATACCTAAGTAGAAAATGCAAGATGAAGATGTATTTTAATGCCAGCAAGAAAGATGTAGTTGAGTGTGTGTCCACTAAAAATGGAGTCAATGTCTGGGTTTATGTTTAGCATCCCCAGTAACTCAATTGAAACAGATTTTTTAATCATAGAAAATGAAGGTGAGAGCAATATCATGTCTGCAGGAAATTTTTATCTGTGTGGAAGCTAATTCTGTGAATGAAATGGGTCTGGTTTGGATGATGTTTTAGCTTTTAAAAAAAGATAACTTACTTTAGTTTCTGTGGTAGTCTTTACATTAAGGAACTGACAGAGCTTATAGTAAGACCAACAAATTTGGCATTTTTTCCTTCATCTGAAATACACAATTTGATATTTTAACTGCAGGTGAAAGATTACTTTTTCCTTTTTTGTGTCCTTTGGTAAAATAGGCTGACTTGGCAGCTAGCGATGTGGGGTGAAATCTGTCAATCTTAATGAATATTTTTTAAAATATATAAGAATATTCTTATGTATTTTGTTACACTATTCTCCAAATGTGGGGAAAAAAGGCGTGTATGCCCCTTGCCCTCTATTCTTAATGACAAGGCCAAGATCATGAGCTTAGAAAAGTAACTGCTTCTTCAAATCAGGAAACTGAGAGTTAAAATTAAATTGTTTGATGCCTAATTTAATAGGTGCTGGCTTTTCTGGTGCTCTTCCTGGAAGGTTTCCTACCCTGTCTGAAATTAGACTGGCTTTAGTGATTTATAGAAAATACACTATGTTGCTAAGTGATGAGACTAAGAGAACTAGAAACATCCCTTTAAACCAGTCCCCATTGGTAATAAGGAATCATGAGCAGTGCAGAAACTGCGAATGGTTGTGGCCAAGCATCAGTGCCTGTGGCTGAAATTTGCCCTCAGTTGTAGGGCTGACGTCTGCATTTTCTTCAGTGTTTCATCTTTGCCCAAGCCTGGGTTCGGATTCAGTCTCTAGTTTTGATTTCAGCTAAATATTACAAAATTGGGGGTTGGGATGTCTTTATGCTTACATGAGATAAGCACCACTTTGGCTTCAATGCCATTTGTGTGTTGTTGCTTGAGTCTATATTGTTGTGAATACAAATGGAGAGGCTGTGTCTTTGTCGGTCCTCTGAGGAGAGGTTTGCACTGCTGAGATTGCCTTTTGCATCCTTACTTTGTGTGTGCCTTCAAAAAGGACTTAAATGACTTCAGTACAGTTCTTTGGATCCTTGCCATCTCTCTGATCCACAATGCTAAATGCTGTAGGGAAGTCTAGGAGGATGGGCACAGATGTCTGCTTACTATTCATCACTGGAGAGAGTTGTGCATCACTGTTGTTGAGGCTATTTCTTTCTTCATGCCTTGAGCAGAATCTTGACCTTACTAGGGTCTAGGAGAGTAGCTGGTCATCAGGCTGTGCCTACACTTTGACTTTCTGAATAGCAGCCTGCTGTCAGGCACTAGTTAGAAACATTCAGAATACCTTGATACTGTCTCCATTTTTGGTTTGTCCTGAAAAACAAGGGAGGGAAGGTTTGCCCCTGCTCCTGTCTGTTTGAGGCAGTGATCATTTCAGTCATGAGAGATGAGGCAGTCATTACTCTTGTATCAGCCTGAAGATGCATTGATCGTGTTCAGATGATTTTGCACTTTTTTTTTTTTTTTTTTGGTATGTGGAGAGGTTCTGTGCTTTTGAGATGCTTTTTCAAATTTTTTTTGTAATCACTGGAGTTCAGCCGCAGCTCTCCACTGCACAAGGACAGGTTGAGTTGGGAGGGAATTGAGGTGCTGTGGCTCTGCCATCCTCTCCAGACACCACAATGGTGAGATCTTGGGGGCAGCCTTAAATTCTCCCAGGTCCTGTGAAACCCAGGCCACGCTGTCACTCGAGTGAAAATTTCTTCATATCAGTATGTGTGCTTCAGAGCACCTGGCTGATCAAATTAGTGAGGCAGAGCTGGAGCATCTTTCAAACCTGGATCCTCTTCCAGTCATCAATGAGAATGAATGGAGATTAAAAAGGGGTCAATGTTAAATCATACTTTTGCTTGTCTAAATCAAGCTGGTTGTTAACTAGGAAAAAGGCTGTCTGGGTGGGGAGAATGAATAGAGGAGAATTCTGAACTTATGGGTGGTGATTTCATTTTGTGTGCTCTGTTGTAGCTCTTTTGCTCTATGGTAGCAAACAGCAATCACATTTCCAGTCTGGTGATACCTGGAAGTCAACTGTGCCTCTGGGATCCTTCTGTGTGAAAGGGGCCATATAAATGTAAGGCAATGATATTATTTTTATTGTCAATTAAACTTTTAGTGCCTTTGACAATCTGGCATGCAAGGTGCATCAAATGAACTCTAGCTGTGATTATTTCGAAACACCATGTAAAAGAAGACCTTGCTATCCCAATCAAATTGAAAAGGACTAAGAGGGCAAGCCCGTTATGTCAGCATGGAATCACTTCAGCATATTAGAAGCTGCACAGAAATACTGCTTCTTGCTTTTTTTTTCAACACCCCCTGTTCCCCATTCCCCTCAAGAGATTTGTCTCTGCAAAATCTGAGCTGCCACATCCTTTAACTCCAGAGAGTTACTATAGCAGGATTGTTGATGGCATTTTTGTAAGGAATTCATACTGGAGTTAACACTGGAAATACTGTGTGCTGTTGCAAGATATACTCATTTTTATAGAGCAATTCTGTCCCTCCCCCCACCCCCCAGGATATGTTATTTTAGGATGATTATACTTCACACTGCTATTTCTGTTCAAGGTATGATAATTAATGTTCTATTTCCAGACCTGTTCTCTAAGCCTGCCCTTGCACATACACATGTGAGTATTATATGCCTATTTTTATGACTTCTGTGTATTTTACATGATCATTGTCTATGTCACACTCTTTGTTAGAAGCGTTTAGGAAACACACTTAGTGGTTTCTGCAACATTAATATATTTAGTATAAACTAACTTACTCGGTGTATTGTCCTTCGTCTTTACTTTTAAAAGGAGGGAGGTGTTTTTACCCATTGTTAAGTAAACTGCCTTTCTAGTCAGAGATGGCTGTGCATCAGTGAAGATGAAGCATTTCTGAGGTGGCATGGCGAGGCTTTTGGAGGAAAACAGATTTTATATTTTTCAGTGGAGCCAAGATGTATTTATTAAAATTGTTTTGCCCGGGCTTGCCGTTGGGGAATGTTCCTTCTATACTTGATAATATGACATTTTTGAAGAAATTTTTCAATTTTTCTCTTCATTAAGTCAGCCTAAAAATGGCAATGCAAATCAGGATTTTTCCCCTCCGAAGATATTTGGTATGCCAAATTCTGTTAGGGATTTCTATATCTCTGAACTACCTAACAACTTTTATGCCTATAAAATCAACAGCAGACTTGCAGAGTTGTTTTGCCCATCTTCTCCCCCCTAAAATGTGTGGGCAACGTGCAGAAATGGAGACACAGCAGATCTGCTCCAATCCTGGAACACTCTGGGGAAAAAAAAAGCAAGCTGAATCTACTGAGCCTTGCTGCTTTTTTTTTTTTTTTTTTTTTTTTTTAGTGTAAATTACTGCCATTTTTGTTTCTAGAAGAACTCTCACGAGCATTTTCAGGTAGATTGCCTATAAAGAGCTGTCTAATGATACAATATTTTGTACATTTTCAGATAACTGAAAGCTAGAAAGCAACAGCTAGCATTTGAGACATTGTGTAGGTTTCTAGCACACTTCAGATTCTTCTGTAAATTAATGAGCAGATTACAGTCAGCACATGTATGTGGTTCTTTTTGAAGATTTTGTCTATATGAGTATTTTTTTTTTGATCTATGATGCTGATGAATTACAATGCTGATGAACAGCATTTCTGCATAGATACTGGCAATCTTTTTTCTACTTTTTCACTGGGTTATGATAATTATTACTCTGCAGGGAAGAAGTTAAACAGAGAGGATGGGGTAAATAGTTCCAAACATATGGTGAATTTAGTAGGTTTTTATGAGTGATAAACCTGTTAGGGTTACCTTAATAAGTAGTTCCTGCATGTTTTTCGTAAATCACCACTAACAGCTCTCTGGGAAGGTGTAAATAGATATGTTGATCTGCCTATACTGTGAGGGTGAGATAGATGAGTAGAACACAAATATGTCTATGTGAGGAAAATGTACATGAGTCTCATTCTGCATACTGATTCTTGGCACAGTGTTTTGCCCAGGAGGCAGTAAATAAACAAATGGCCAGCCTAAAACTGTATAAATCTGAATTGATTCCACAAGGAATAGGAGGAATTTTGCAGCCTTTCTGACTGCAAGAAATCCCATGGTTTCCCTGTGACAAATGTATTTTCCTAAATCTTACTGCAGTACCAAGGCTGTGTGTTTGCCTTCACAAAGTAGTGTGGATTGCAGTCCTAGAGACATCATTTTTCATCATCTGCAAACATGAAAATAACTTCAGTAAGCACAGCAGCCTGATTTACTGTTATTGAAATGCTGCCATCTCAGGATGTGCATCATGTATAGCCATGTTTAAAATACAAGTGAATAAGGAGAAAGTAGAGAGAGAGGGAGGAAAAAATTTAAATCTAAAAGTGCTTGATTCCTTTTTTTTCAATAAACCAAATATTTCCCACCAGCTGGAAATATAACTGACAAGATAAGTACTGATGGCTGTTTTAAATCTAACTATTGCTGCCACATGTACATATGCATATTTTGAGTTCAGTTTGTTTAACCTGGAGATGGTTACGTAGTGCTGTCAATAAAAACATGCAGTTTGTTTTTTCATATCTCTTAGAATAACACTGCTATTCTCATGGAAGTTTGGTGCCGCTGTGTCTACGTGTGTGTACTGACACATCAGTATTTATGTACATAGATATATAAAAGAGTTTCTGCTGTTTTTAAATATTAGTCCTGACTGACTTTAACTCTCCTCAAAACACTTGGAATAGTTTAAATTATGATATCACATTGAATGTTATCCAAGTAATCTGTAAATTGCTTTTGTGATATCTGAACCCTACCCAGCATGTGACATTGCTGTTAAACTGAAAATTCATGGGACATCCAAAGAGCAGTAACACAGGAAGCCTTCTCTGGGCAGCTGTAACCATGGTACCTGAAATATTGTCCAACATAACCTTTTTGATGCCTTTTTTTTCCCCACCAGAAAGAGCTTTTATCAAAATTCCTACAGCTTTCCTGTTGCATTGACACCAAAATTCATTTCTTATCAGTTGGGAATACACAGTTGGATTTTTCTTTAGTTAAAAAAAAAGCTCCTGCTGAAAATGGAGATGAATGTACTTTAGAAAATAACAAAAGTCTGTCTGTGTGTTTTGTGCTGCAATCTCATTGTATAATCCTGCCTCTTTGAAGGTTTAGCTTTTCTCTGTAGACTAAGAGTGTATATAGAAATGTAGGTTTAGTAGCACTAGGCCTTCCAGAGCTATTCTTGTTCAGTGTGATAGAAGCTTACAAAAACATATTTGGAAAGTGAATTAATTATTCCATTGTGCTTTGAGCTGGTGTGAAGATACCTCAGCTTTAACAGAGCTCTGGCTTCACTGACTGGTGAGCACAATGTGATCTGCCAGGGGACACCTGCTCATGGCTCCAGCTCAGGATGGGGCAGGAGGGGCAGATGCTGTTTCTCATCACCTGTGGCAGCTCCTCTGACCTCGAGTGAATCTCATGCCCTGACAGTAACTCAGGAGCTTCTGTGAAGCAGCAATGTTAAATCACCAACCAGAATCCTTTTTCCTCCTGCACACGTCCAACATGTTTGGGATGTGCGACTCAACATAAGAGACACTAAACAGATGACCATGTATAAAGTTTCATGTTCAAAAAATTGGAATTTTTCTGCTGCACACTGCGATATAAAATTAGTTTGTGATGACAAAAAAGCAAAATTCCCCAAGTGCCCTGGCAGCCATGTGGACATCACAAGGAGCAAGAGCAATTCCTCAGTCTTCCTGAAAAATCTGTTGGTCCTCAAGGAGCAACCATGGTATCCACCAAATGTACACATCAGCCTCCTAATCCAACTAGCACAGTTTGCAGTCTGTCAGGGAGAATTAATAAAATAATTTTAAATATCCTGTTAATCCACACATATGTCCTATAAAAAGCACACAAAGTAAATTGGTTTTGCATTGTTGGAAAATGGTGTCAGGTGACATTTAAAACAAAATGAAGCAACATGGGCAAAATGTGCTAGAGGGATACAGAAATTGTCTGAGCACATGCACGTACATAAACATGTGCTTCATATGTTGCACATAACAGTGTTGCCACCTATTGATAGAAATTTAAACTTCATGTAGATGTTTATAATATATTTTCCCAAACACAATGAGGGCCTCTTCTGATGAGGCTGGCATGAACAGTGTGTATTATTTGTGGTAGAATAGGTCTTAGAGGCTTTGATAATACCATAGTGTTATAAAGTAATGGGTGCTGTTCAGAAACCAACAAAGGAAAAAAGTTATCAAAGGAATCTAAAGCTGCTGATGCTTTTGTATGACTTAGATGTATGATCCCATTGTCAGTGGCAGTGCTTTGATGAACGAAGGAGTGAGTGTGTCTGGTCTGCACGTTTCAACTTTATCTCTATTTTTCATGGGGATAGAATGAACAGTGGAAAATTAAGGCAATATTTATGTATTTACAGCTGCACAAATTGTTTTTCAAAAATATGCTCAAAATCAAAGAGTTCCCTGTTGATTGTACTGGAAAGGTGATGCACTTTTATTTAGAAATTAAACATATGCTCATTAGCATTAAATTTGTTACTTGTGAAATATGAGTATTATTGGAGAATAAAAAGCTGTCTATTTACAGTTTTTTGTTTAGACAACTGTTTTGTTCTAAAGAAAAATGGGTTTGTTCTTGTCTTAGAAGACAAATGAAAATGAATTAGAAGTTGTCCAGTATTTGTTCAGAGTATTTCCATGAAAAACTAATGGATAAATGTGAGTGCTGCTTTATAGTTGGGGAAAAACATTACCTAATGAAATATTGTTTGCATAGCCATAAAGTCCCATATACATGTGTTCAGTTGTGTGTCATTCTTTCAAGCAGTCAACATTTGTTGTAAATTAGGGTTCTTTTCGGTATTTATCAGTATTAGCTCTTGGATAAACTCTCATATTATGGAGGTGTGCAGTAAAATGGATGAGCATGTTTTATCTTCCATGACAAACACAGTTTAATTTCCTGCATATTGCTTTGCTGCCAATTAATCCAGCCTGGCATGTCTTGGCTGAGAGTGCTGTTCTGCAGAGGGCTGAGGGAAATCTCGGGGCTAGTGCAGAAGAGTTCCTGTCGCTCTTTTTTCCTTCAGTGTCCAGATGGGGACACTGGAACTGGGGAAGGGTCTGGAGCACAAGTCTGATGAGGAGCAGCTGGGGGAACTGCAGGGACTAAGCCTGGAGAAAAGCAGGCTCAGAGAGAACTTTATTGCCCTCTACAGCTGCCTGACAGGAGCATGGAGCCTGGTGGAGTTTGGTTTCCTCACCCAAAAATAAGTAATGGGCCAAGAGGCCTGAAGTGGCACCAGTGAAGGTTTCAATTGGATATTAGCAAAATTTCTTAACTGAAATGGTGGTCAGTCATTGAAATAGGCTGTCCAGGGAAATTATGGAACCACAGGTTAGAAGTGCAAAAAATGTGTAGATGTGGCATTTGGGGACACGGTTTAGTGGTGAACATGTCAGTGTTGGGTTAATGGATGGACTGGATGATCTGAGAGCTTTATCCAACCTTAATAATATGATTCAAATGAAGCAGGAATAGAAATTACCCTCTGTTGCAGACTGTGAGGGCTGAAATTTGGAGCATTATCACATGTTCCAAGTGTTCATTTTGGCTGGAGGTAAACAAGAAGACACTGCATGTTAAGCTGCACATGGAGTAAAGCAGCAGGAAAATGAGAGAAGATTATTCA
This sequence comes from Pyrgilauda ruficollis, assembly GCF_017590135.1. NCBI lineage: Eukaryota > Metazoa > Chordata > Aves > Passeriformes > Passeridae > Pyrgilauda > Pyrgilauda ruficollis. The sequence goes on along the minus strand of NW_024528821.1, from coordinate 8,865,493 downwards.
GAGGTGTAGAAAGCCAAACAGGGATCATGATCTTAGAAAAGATTCATACTTAAAAATTCGGGGATCTGTAGTTTTATATATTTATTATAAAATAAATAGAAACAGAAGTTTGCACTATTTAGGTGGCTCTGAAACTTTAAGGCAAATGCTATGTATTAATGGCTTATTATTTGTCAAAGTGCACTTTCTTAGCTGCAAACTAAGTTGAATTCCATGTCAGACTTCTAATTTCTCCTTGTAGTTGTGAAGAATATGTCCTTACCTATCTCTCATTTGTCAGGAGTTGATAGGAAACATCTGCACAACTTGTTCAATCTGTTAACAGTATGTGTTCATCCAAGCTTAACTGACAAGTAAAATGTACCAAATAATATTGGACTATGAGGATGACCTTTGCTAATAAGGCAGTAACTTCATACTTGATATGAACCAAGCCACTTCTAATGAAATGGTGGTTTGAAATAGCTCTGTGGTATTGCTCCCATTACACTAAGGACAGATAAAGGAGAAGGCATATTTTCTTGAAATATATTGAATATTTTCTTGAAAATGTTTCATAAAAAGTAATTCAAAGAATAGGTAATATGGGAAGAATTTTTTGATGGGCACTAATGTTATTTTCAAATGCAGCCTTGATAGCTTGCTTAAATATCTTGGTTAAATATCATATTAGCTGTAGCAGTTATGTTTATTTCCTTTGCCAAAATGATAGGTTTAGTGTCTTGCAAGGAAATATTTAATAGAAATGCTTTGTATTGAGTTATCCGTTTGTGGATTAAGCATACCAAGCTGCTGGAAAACACTGTGGTAGAGCAGAGTTCACAACCTTAATCTGATTAGGCTTTTCTGATTATTAACTTGGGGTCCTTCATTTATTTATTTTAAATCCAGGAGACCTTAACTTCTCAGGAATCTGTGCATCTCTGCTGAGATCAACCTAATCCTGCTAAAAGAACTCTGAATTACAAAATCTAAACCAACTGTGGGGTTCACTGCTTAATGTGCCTGATTCAGAAATATCTTTAATGGGTTGGGAATATAAATATCTGGATACTGAACTGAAAAACCTGACAGTGAGGAGTACTGCTCTTTATTTCTTCAGTTTGTTTTTAGAAAAAATATGGACCTGAGAAGAAGGACTACATGATGCAGGCTGTGCAGTACCAATATCCCCACATTGCTGACCCTGTCAGTGGAAATGGGCAGTGAAATTTCTTCATATTTTGCTATCATTACTCAGGCTTTTTCTGAATCAATCCATGTTTTCTGAGCAGGATACTTCTCTTGTGCAGAATGCTTCACTTTTTACATGAATGTTTCATGTTTCAGATAACTTTTCAGAAATATATTCATTATTGCATTTTAACTATTTTTTTTTTTATTTGACTTTTAGCATCCATTAGCTAAAATCCAAACGTATATTTTTCAATTCAGCCACACAGATCAGTAAATGTGTTACTTTCTTATCCTGTCATTGCAGGAAATGCACACATTTATCCTAATGGGTTACTTTCTGTTTTGAATACCAGTATCTCTGGCAGATCTGTTTCCTATTTTCATGTGCTGCTGCATATCTATTCTGTGTTACGTTTGGGTTGTTTGTTTTGCTGTAAAAAGTCATTTGATCATTATTAAACATTCATTGGGCATTTCTCATAACCATTTGACTTGGAAAATGATGATCAGACTAGATTAGCAAGTTGAAATTTGGTAGATAAACACATGGTACTCATTAAGTCTTTAACTTTCAGTAAATATGATAATGTTGATTACATTCCAAATTCAGCCAAGATATTTCTGATTTAAGAATTCAATTTATCATGTTTTCTTTTATGTTTAAACTCATCAGGGAGATAAATTTACCTGGTGTTTTGGTCAACTGATTAATCTGTGTGCACCAATATTTGAATGTAATTGAGAAAAAGTAATGAATACTTAAATCACTGTTTAACACTTTGTGTACCATGCACTTTCTCTAAAGTATTCACTTGTCTCTTACTTTCATTCTACTGAATGGATAAAGGAGGATTTTTATTTCCAAACTCACCTAATAGTTTGTTATCTGAATGACTTCTGAACTGTAATACAGCTTAAGTTGACTTAAGGCCAAGTTATTGAAGTAGTTTAGCCTCAAAACATCTGTGGATGTAAAATGGTCCTTCTCAAGCTGCTAATAAGACTTTTTTTCAGTGTTTCTCCCAGTGTAATCGTTCTCTTATTTGAACTGCAGAGCAGAAATCACCAGATTACATTGCTGAATCCATGAAGTTTGTGTTTAAATTCATTTATGGTACTGTGTGTTGGTGCCACTCCCATTGAGTTTTAGAGAAATGTATGTAAGTTTTTTTATAAGTAATTCAGATTTAGAAGTATGTGTGTTTCCACCCCAGAAAATAAAAAAAGTCTGAAAAGTATTTCTAATTTTAAAAGTCAATGAAGTGGTGAGGATTGCAGCTCCAGCAGTTTCACTCTATTTGCTCAGAATTCACATTAAAATGTTTAATAGGATAATATTGAGGATGACCTTAATTCTGTAACTTTTCAGTTTTTCAATCTTAATGAGCTAATTTTTCCCAAGTAAATTAGAAAACTACGACAGCATTCACGTTCCTACAGTGTGGTGTCTGGTTAGTGCAGCCACAATTTGTGTTTTCTCTGTAATGTATAAAAATGTCTCTTGTTCCCCACTAAAGTAGAAACTAGTTTACTTGTTCATTTATTGGTTTTGCTGAGGTACTAATGTTGCAATGTTGTGAACGCCTACCAACTTCCTCGACTCTATATTTAAGCAGGAGACTTAGGATTGTCATTTTAAAGAACAAAAGACCTTGGTAATTTACAAAATTTTATAAGACTCCTGGTACTTCACTTGACAAAAACAGTTTCACAAGGGCTAAAGAGAAACCATGCTTTGATCTCTGCAGTTTCAGGTGTTAAACGAGAAGATTTCACAGCAAGTCACGCACATGGATGTGTTGTTGAGAGCTGGCTTTTCAAATGTAGGGTTTGAGTAAGAAAAAAATGCCTGGGCTGTGGAACTGACCTGGGAGATCAATTGAAATAAAGGTGTTGAAGAATAATGAATGTGTTAGGAATTAAAGGCAAAGCAACTTTTTGAAAAAGTCTTAATTAAACTGGGGGAAATCAAAATATAAATATTTCTGTGTTCTTCTGTCAGAGATAACCCACTGGCCATCATGGTATTGAATGTAGCAAATGGTTCTGGTGAGCCTTGGAATTCTTGGTCCAGTTCTGTGTGTGCTCATCCGTAAATTCATTTAAAGGAATTGAGTGGTGTAATTGAATTACTAGGCAACAATATCAGTTACATAGAACTTGGTATGCAGATAGCATCTTTTTTGTTGTTGTTGGTTTTAGCTTTCTTTTTTTTTATATTCCATTAGCTGCAGAAATAAAATTGAGACTAATTCTCTTTTCTCTTAGTCTATTTTTTCCTTCCTCCAGCTATTCAGCAATTTCCAGTAAAAAGTTCACTGTTTTCTTTCAATGACCCATTCCCTAAAATGGGAATGGATCAGCTAATATAGATCAGCTGAAGCCACTGATGATTGTTTCCCCTATGAAGTGCTCCAGCTGGGATGTCACCTTGTGACCAGATTCTGCTGTTCTCAGAAAAGCCCCCATAGAGCAGTGCACGAACCAGAGTCACTGCACTTCTATCCTTGGTTGTCTGGCAGCAGCATCACCACGTGTAATTCAAGGTTGACTGCTCTAAGAATTATGTGTAGGAGTAGGAACAGGAGTTAGATTTTTATTTAACTGTGATTAGGTCTTCAATCCTGATGAAAACAGCTGAAAGTCTATTAATAATGTTTGGGAATTATTGGAGCTGAAATGAGGAATAGACCTTTTGTTGATGATTTTGGTATCAAATTTTCCTGCTAATGTTTATTGTTTAGACTACAGATTTGAGTTCCTTGTAACTTTATAAGGATATGATATAAAAGTGAATCGATTCTATGTGTGTAAGGAATTTCTGATTTTTCTAGGAAGTAAAAATTTGCTTAGTTTAAAAATCTTCTAGTTGCAGTATTTTTGAAGCCAGAAGTTTTACATGTGTTTGTAAAAACCACAGACAAATACCACCACTCAAGAGCTGAATGCTTAATAAGTGATTGTGTCAGACCTTATGCTCTGGGAGTATCTGCAGACTTGTCCTTGTATGAAGAGGATCACACTGTGCAGCTACAGTAATTTGGGTGGGGGTTGTTATTCATTTGGTTTGGTTGTGGTTTTTTTATGTGGTTAGTTGGTTGGTTGGCTGGGTTCTTAATTTGTTTCATCTTGAACAGTGCGCTTCCATTCCTTAATTTCACAGGCTGCTGTAGGTACATGTGAAGCTGTATTTTATTTGGTCTGCTTCAGAGGAATTAATGCAGACATTTCTCATGTCTTTTTTTTATGGAGATCCTTTCCTTACTTCACAGTGAATTTCAGAAAGGTCTTAAACTGGTCTTTTGCTGTATACAGAGATTTCTTTAACTACAGAACAAGAAATGACTGTTTCATTTTGTTTTGAACGTGGGGTACTTCCCATTTTCAGTGTAATGTAATAGCAGAAAATCAGACATAAGCTTTTAAGAGAATGATGATCTTCACAAGGTTAATGTATGTTTCCAGCCTGTCTCTCGTGCACATCTCCATTTACAACAGAGTGCTGGTAAAATGGTAGCATTTAGGAAGGTATCCTTAGGCTACACAACTTTTCCTCTTATATAAGAATAACAGCACTTATATTAATATGAGTCATCTTTAACAGTTGACATAAACCTTGTCATATAACAAATTGCTGAACCTTGGAGCTCCTCTACACCTAAAAGCACTGAAATGTGTATTTAAAATTGCCTCCAGATCAGCAGTGATGCCAAATGTTTTCTAGGGGAGCTTATTTAGGTGGATACTTGCATTATGAGTTATGTGTGTAAGTAATGATTTTCATGGTCTTCTTTTGTCTCTGAACTTTCTTAATTCTAAAATTATTCTAAATACTCTGTGAAGCTCTATGGCACAATTTTCTTGAGAATATTTATCATTCAGCATCATGTTCACAAATCCTCCCCTGCTGTCTTGCTCTCTTGTGCAGATCAGCACTGGCTTACTTTATTAATGTCACAGCTGCATTTTTCTGTTCCCCCCCAGCATCTTGTGCATATAAACCACAGCGCAGCTGAGATACCTGTTCTGGGAATGTCTCTCCTTTCATTACCAACCTGCTCATAAATGAAGACAGACCAGAAATGCAGGTTGCTTCACAGAATGGGGAAGAAAGATGGGGACTGTTTCAGGGCATTGTCATTCTGCACAGGGTCACAGACTGGCACACAGTGAGTGTGGGTGGCAGATTTCTTCCTGACCTTTTACATGATCATGTCATTGGGCAAAATGCAGCAGCCAATAACCAGATTCTGCTGGCAGAGTGTCCTTGCAGCTTTGAGTGTTTTCGGGTATTTACAAATGTTGCAAACTAGGATAGGAAATGGGAGATGAGAGTTAACACCCCTCCTCAACTGAAAGCAAATTTTTGGAAAAAATGAAATCACTGGCAGATGTGAAAGGCAGGTGCCCATTTTGTAACCTCAGTGTGTGGATGTATTTGATGTGGGAGAATATAAAAAAGGATATCCACTGAACCAAGCATAATGTGATTCATCCATAGGTTAAAGAAAGGTCATTTTCTTGCCTTGTTGGCTGGAAAGAGACAGCAGAGCTCTAACATATAATTGTGTTCTGTGACAGTAAAAGGAGTCTTTTGGTGCTTTGGGAAAGGAAAGTGACATTTTCCTTGCTCATGAGAGAAACACAGTTTCACATTAAATGTACACTACTGTGCTCCCAATGTAAATAGAATTAGCAGGGGCAAAATTGTTATCCACAAGGATAATGATTCTATTTTTTTAAACGCAGCTAGTATAGAAATATGTGTGCCTGCGTGTGTACACATATATAAAAACAACAGACGAGAGTCACATTTTATCTCATCCTTCTCTCTCTCCTTGCTGTGACTTCCCAGATGCAGAAAGGAGGCTGAGCTAAAAGGAGTCATTGTACAGGTGCTAAGGAGACTGTGTTCTTGCCATGTAGGGTGGTCATAGTGCTAGTAACGTATTTGATGTTGAAGAGCTTTAGTATTTGAGAATTTCAAGCACTTAATTGAAAAACAGAAGTGTGGCATGGTTTATTTTTTCCAATTTTTTGTACCCATAGTGTGGTTGCAGTCACACTGTTCTCCCTTGGCAGTCCCTGGGATTCAGAGGCTATTGATATTTTCTGAAGGTTCATATTCTTGCCAGCACTCAGACAGAAGCATGCTTGATTTTTACATACCTCTGTTCTTGCTTAGTGGGAAGAAGTTGCAGCAAAGTCCCATTTCCTTTTGAACTGGAATTGCAGAATAGGAAAATCAGCCATTTTTCCAAAAGGAAAATGGCTGCTTCAGTCCCTCTTGAAAAGGATTTTGGGGATAGCATAGCCTAAAGTAAGAGAAAGGACAGTATCTGTACCAGAAGGACTTAACACTGAAAGAAGGCATGGGTAAAAAGCTCTACCAGCAGTAAAAAAGAACAAAAATTCGTTTCTCAGAGACTGATGGTAGGAGCAGGAAGATTATTTCAACTGCAGTTTACCATGTTAGAATTGAATGTAAGATCAGTGTCTCCCTGTTTGTGTATTTCTACAGAAGACACTATTTCCCTATGTTTGTTTTTTTTTTTAAATAGCTTGCAAAGATGTAATCAAGAGGCTACTTGTGATGAGAGTGCAAAAATTGTGATGCAGAATATGAGGCAGAATATGTAAAAATGTGAACAATGCTTAAACAATAATTATCTTTGCTGTTCTAAAGTCGAAATGAAAGAAGGCCTGGCTACAAAAGGCAGTAGTCTTCCTCAAACACACTAGAGGCATGTTTGTATTTGTAGTCTCTTACATTCCCAGATGTAGCTGAGCCTTTAGGAGTACAGCTGGGAAATAGCCCCATTCTTCAGTGCCAGCCCTACTTGCATTTTCTTTATAGAGTACTAAAGAAAATGGTATAATTAGTTTGCAAAAACTGAAGTTTTGGATGGACAGCTTAAAATAATCACTGCCAAGAAGGCTTCACAGACTGGTGAAAATGGATGGATGCATAATGTACTTCCAGTTTGCAGAAGACTCTTGGTACTTGCAGGAGAAATTTCTAGCAAACATTCATTACAAAGGATTCTCTATTGAAATGAGAACAAAGGTTCCACTAAAAAGATCTCAAAGAATTCCAATGTACCTTTTCATAGGTGACATGCTGATACAAGCCAGTTCTCAAGGGGTTGCATCAAGGCATAAATCAGCAGTAATTTCAACTCTGCAAGATCATAGCACTATCATGAACAGAAAGAAAATCAATCTGACACCAGCTCAAATAATAGCAGTTCTGGGAGTCACAGGATATAGTACAAGTCTACTGGGAGGGTCTGCTTGTCAGAACAATGGCACTCGAAGACACTGAATACTTTGACAGACATCAAAGCAAGAAGAAAAGGAACAGAAGGATCACTTTGCAAGCATGATGGTGTCACTCACACAAATAGCAACCTGAGTGATGCTTCAGATGAAGGTGAAGCAGATGTTGGTCCTGTGGTCAGGCAGTAGTCAGGTCTTCCTGCAAAAAGTACTTGAAATGCTTTTCAAGTTTTAACTTAGTGGGTGATGTCAGAACTGCATAATACTTGATGGTGTTTTTTCCCAGAGTTAGAAGAACAGAAGTTAAGAAAACTATTTTGGAAAAGACTGAAAAGATCACTTTCTGTGTGCAGTAAATAACGGTGGTTTCATAAAAGTTCGTCATGCTGCTGTGATAACTTAATTGAGAATCTTGTAAGACATTGAGCTGTAGATCATATGCTTTCTGTAAGTGCACCAACGTTGTGAGCCTCTGCTGGAAATCAAACAAGTTGCTGAATCAGTGCTGCTTCTAGAAATCCTAGAATGTACCAAAAAGTAAATTGCCCCAGAAAGGTCACGAATCTAAATATGAACAAGCCATATCAAATCTGAGAAGTGGACAATGCTAAAGAGATACTGATAATATTTAAGATAATGTGTTCTGTTAGGAAACTTTACCTGGAGAGGGGGAGCTGGGGTCAGCATTTTGTTTCAGAGATTTTTAGTAGGTGATTTTTTTTTTAATTTCTTTTGCAAAGGGAAATGAAAACTGCTAAGGCCCCATGAGATCTACCACAACAACTCCTAATGCCCGAGGGCAAAAAAATCTACCAGGAAAACTTGTTTATTGTGATGTCAACTGATGAAATCTTTCGTCTCATCAAACGTGACGATAATGAGACTTGTTCATATGCTTTGGTAGTCCATATATACTCTGGTGAATGTCTAGTTTGCTTAAAGAAGACTTACATTATTCTAATTAAAAACAGGGGAAGTGAACATGAAGAAAAAATTGTCAGCTGAATGTTTTTAAACACCATTGCCAAGGCATCCTGGTATCAGTGGAAATCTAATACTTGAATTACAGTTTAGATGTTCCATGGTATCCATGTGTTGTAAATTATTCTCATGTGCTAAGCTTATTGTGATACAAAATTTAAATTGGTATCTCAAAAAATTAATAGTATCTATACAGAACGTGTAATTTTCAATTTTTGTAATCTCTGAGCAGCTAAACCTGATTTTAACAATTGCTTTTTTGCTAATTAAGCCTTACTGGGCCTTCTTAATTAGGCACACAGTTGGAAAAGAGATAATAATTATCTCAATTTGATGGCTATGCCAATTTGCATTATCAAAAAATAACCAAAGCACATTCAATTTTCTTGTCACATACAAATGCTACTTGCCAAGCGCCAGTGCACACAGTTTAAAACAGTGTACCTTCCAAAGTTACTCCTAGATGAAACAAACATTCCATTTTTCCTACCTGCATATGCACAAGTGCATGTACACCTCACTATTTTATTATTGTTAGATAAATTAGAGCAGTTTAGATACGTATATATTCACACATACAGGTGTGGATATAATTTTGTTGATAGTATTTGCCTCTTTAGTTCAGGAGACACCAACATTGAACTATATTTTCATAAAACTCAGCTACTAAGTGCAGTATACTGATTTTAGGTCCTTACAGTGCAAAAATATGCTCTTGTCAACAGAGCAGTAATTACAACAGTGGAGAACAAGCTGAGCTTCCACTGGCAAGCATTTCAACACTTCATGTGGATGTGTTTAGTATAAGGAAGTGCCTGGGATGTATTGGAAATTACCTGTACAGCCCAAGGGAGCTTAGTTGTCCCAGGCATTCTTGAATGTGAGGGGGAACATTCCTTTTCTTCAGTCCTATTATCTTCTTAAAATGTCTTTTACTCAGAAATTTTCAGCTTTGACCACATTTCCTCCTTGGAGGAAAAAAACAGTTCTGGGAGATCTGTGTTGAAATAGTCCTGTAATCTCAAACCACACTCTCATACAGGCCAGATTTCCTTCCTCTCTTTCCCTGTATTTTCACTACCATACAGTTAGGAATTAAGTTGAAAAGGCAGTAAAGGACTTGACCATGTGTTAGGGACTAAATCTGTAGATATTAAGCACTTGGCTAGTTTACTTAAGCCCAGACTTTTTCATGTTCTTTAGCATTCTTAGTTGAAGTGTTGAGAGGGTAGGAGACTGTTCACAGTGTTTCCATTTTTTTTAATGAAAAAAATGTTCACACTATGAGTTACTCTGCAATATACTTAGGAGTAGTATTTCCTAAAGTACAGCTCTTCAGAAAGACTTTGTGCTCCAGAGATACTTTGAACCTGTCCAGGATGTATCACCCTGAATGCTGAAGGTACTTTGTACCACAGAAGTAGAACTTGAGCTTTTGTCCTTGAATCTCAATAACATCAGATGATGAGTTTCCAAAAGAAAACATTAGGGACTTGTGTGATTCTTACAGGCAGTGGCAGTTCTCCAAGTAAAGCGAAGGGCACGTGTTGGACAAGAATTCTGTAGCACAGTTGAGTAGCTGACATAACGTATGTTTTTAAGATCACTTTCAGTCTTGCCATATGCCACAAAATACTGCAACAACCTGACTTTCTTCACAATTTTATTCTGCAGTGTTTGCTCTCTGAAACTTGAGATGCAACGGACAACACTGAATTACTAGAATTAAATTAGACTTTGACTAATTCTGAATGAAGATCATTAAATGTGAAAAGGAACCTTATTGTGCTTGCATCTATCACAATGACATGTAAATGTATGAGCCAGTGTAATCCATCCAAAAGTTAAAAGAGCACATTCTTTAGGGAGTGTGTTAAACCCATAGCATGGCCCTGAAAACTCTAGTTTGCATCTACATAGCTGAATTAGAATGATATGTTAAAAATCATATTCTAAGATTGTCATCTTTTATCTGTTTAAATCTGCTCTTCTTAAGAGGTGCTATGTAGTCCACGTGCAGGAATAACACAATGTCTCAACATCTTGCAGTCTCACTCATTCCCTGATAAACACTGGACATGTTGTACCTACTGATCCATATATCCTTATGTCATTTTCAAACATCTTTTGATGTGTTAATACTTCATGAACCACAGAAAATGTTCACATCAATTTTGGTAGGATTTGGTTTGGGTTTTTTTTTTTTTCAATTCTGTTTCTACAGTCGATCTTCTAGGGATTGCATTCTTTCTTGATTTTAGTATGAGGTTTTTCCTTCCATTGAAAAGTATTATCTGCTTCCATCCTCCAGACTTAGGCAGATTTTCTATATTGCTTCATAATATATAATTTGGTTTATCACATAGAAACATAATTTCTTCCTCCTCTAATGCTGCTTAGCTCCTTTAGCTGGTATCTTCCTTGCTGTGTTCTGTAAGACTGAATTTAAAGGGACTTTGTTTATAATCTCTAGACAAATATTTGAGGGGTAAATTTTTTGAAGGTATGTACAAGGTCAGAATGTTTTTACTTTTCTTCTTGGTATTGCATTTCTTAAAGGTTTAAATCACGAGTGTTTGCTCTGTTTTGCCTTTCATATTTTACAGTTTTGTATTTCAGAAAGACCTGCAGAATAAAGGTGCTGTTCTTTTTGCCTTCAGCAGTCCAGAGCTGATATTGCTGCTTAGCAGTTCATTTTCAGAAACTACTGGGCTGAAAAGGCAATAAGCAAACGGTAGCTTTCAGATAAGGGTAGTGTTGAAAGGAAAGAAATATAGGAGAGAAAGAGCACAGTTCCCTGGTTATATTTTAGCATTATAATTGCAATTACATTTTAATTCTAAATAGTCTGAAATATCTGAGTATTAAGCATAATGATTAGCTGAGGCCAACAAAGGTTACACTTTTTCATGTTTTTGATCTTGTGTGCTTCTGGAGGACCCTGTTCAGCTACATGATACTCATTAGCAGCCATAACCTGACCTCTCTAAATAATTCTGGACTTACTGGAAACCACCTGGGTGTGCCACTGGTGATTTGATGGGGCTGATGGTGGGTAATCACTACAGAAATTTGTTCATTAAATGGGCACCCTATCAGAGCAGCCTATTAAGAATTTATAAAAAGCACTATTACAGGAACGTGGTCTCTGGGGCTGTACTGGAGCGCAGAGCCTCTGTGCAGTGGAAATGCACACACTGAGTTTTGTTCTCAAATACCCATTGATGGGCTCTGCAAACAGCCTCAGCCCAGCCTTCCTCATAACCAGTAACCATAACCAACCTTACTGAGCTCTGGAGCAGGAAGGCTGATCTGAGCAGAACAGGGAGGGGCTGAGGGGAGAGGATCTTGATGTAAGTGGAAGGTGAAAATAGTTTCTGGTAACATGTATGACGTGCACTTAGAAGGTTGCACAAATCATACATAAAAATCCTACATATGCCTGTGTTAGTTCCATTACTTCAAGAGTGGTATTTTCCTAACCAATAGAACTTGCAAAGGTATTTCATTGTGAATTTAAGTTATTAGTTGTTCATTCTTCTTCAAAATTGACTGTAAGATGCATATGAGATCTATTTTAAAATATGGTTCAGAATTACCTGCTATTCAGTGCCTAAATATATATTTTTTATATTTATATGTCTGTGTATATAATAAACATGTAATATTTTTCTATTGTATTTTTATTACATATTTTGTGAAACCTTTCAATAACAGAACAATGATGGAAAGGGCAAAAAAGTGCTACTTGTGAGGAGAAGAGCATTAGACACTTACAGAAAGGTCACTTACAGGAACTGTAAGCTTTTATGAGACTTTATCATTTTGCTGACAAGGTCAACTTGATATTGATTGGCTGGGTGTTCTGTTTAGTTACTTGAGGGCCAGTTATTTGAAGAAGCCTGTGTTAGCATCCAGGCAGTATTTTTCATACTCCTGCCCTATTTCAGCATTTTGAGTTGCTTACTGTGTTGTATTTTTCCAAACAAAATATGAAATGAAGTTGAAGTATTTGATTGCCAGTGTTTAAATTCAGGTTAATGTACCATACCATCATTTGTTAAATTTAACTGAATCTCTTACTGTAGAAAAGCTTGATCATTTGATCTGTTCTTTCTGATGCATAAAAACATTCCTTGATGAAAAATTTTATGAAGTATTTTTCCAGTTCTTGAAAATTATTTATCACCTGCTCTCATGGCAGGCCCAGGTGGCTGTGGGCTTATGAAGACACTAATGCCCTAAGCAAAAATAAAGGAAGCACAAGCTAGTCCCTGTGTGAAAGGAAGCCAAAGTTTCCTGTGACATTCCATGCTCTGGTGCTGGATCTTTAGTCCTTGTGTGAGCCTTTAGTGCTGCTGAGTTTTCAGTTTTGGTGTGGGGAGGGAAGACTTGGGCAGGTGAGCTGAAAGTTTTCTTCCTTCAGGTGGTGAATGAGTAGGTGAGTTGGGATGTGCCTGCATTACATCTGTGTCCGTACCCTTCCACCACCAAGGGTATAAACTTCATGCTGGGTCTTGCTGGTCTGTGCAGAGCTCACTGAAGACGATGGGGATTCCAGCCTGGTGCTGATGTGCTTGGTGGTCAGAGCTACAGTGGGAAAAGCTGAGCTGTGGCCAAAGCATGTGCCAGGGCCTTGCCCCCTGCTGCTGCAAATGTGGGCACATGCAGCAATGGCAGCAGTAGCATCCCTGAGCAGGGGCACTGGGGTGTTGGGGTATTCAGAAGTTGGTCATATTTTGTAATCATCTTTGTCTTTATATAATAAGGCATATGAAAATTATAGCTTTTAAGGGTGTATTTCATTCGTTTACAATTGAAAAAATGCACATCCTTTACATAAGAAGGCACAGTGAAAGAGAATACATGGAATATGTAATTAGTATTGATTGCTTACATTAAATCATTTCTTCTGTCTGCTGCCTTGGTTAAGATCATTAAATATATTCCTGCTACAAACAGTCCTCACAAACTAAAGACTTTGGTTATTAAACCTTGTTTTAAAAGAATACAAATAAATCTTCCTTAAGTAGTTTTTTACTGCAACTTAAGTTTTATGGGTATCTGTGCATCCTAATAATTTTTTTATTACTTGTTAAAAAAAAAAAAATCACTTGAAATCTCCCACAAAATAGATGCACAGCATCTTTTAGGGGGAACTTCTGTCTTTTGGTTTTGTGGGTTTTTTTTTGTTTGTTTGAGTAATGAGCCAAATTTGTCAGATTGATGGTTTTGCACTTTGGAAAGCAGGATGCAATGCCTGTGTCCGAGGCTGCTTGCACTTGTTGCCTTCCTGGCAAAATTTATTTCTTCTCTCCTGCATCTTCTTAATAGAGGCCCTTAATTTCTCCTTGTTTTCCTCTGGCTTCTGTAGCTTTGTCTCCATTTATTCTGTCAGACAGGATATATTGGAAGGCTTTTTCCTGTCAGTAACCATTTCTACAGAGTCGTCAGTTCATCTTTTAAGCCAACTTTGTGCTTGCAAGTCACGGCCCCTTTGCGTTCTTCTGTCGCTATTAGAGCGACTCACAGAACAAGCACTGAACTTGGGCAATAACAGGCAATCTTGGGAAATAACAGTAAATTATTTAAGCAAATAGCTTTGGGGAAGCAAGTATTGCTTAGTAGGAACTTGTACAGAAGCATCTTGTCACCAGCTGGGTACAGTGCAGTCAACCCACTGCGCAAGTGGCTGCTGGCCTTGCTGTCTGGCAGCTCCTTGGTTCAGAGTTTTGATTCTGTCTCTCTCTTGAAGAGTTTTTTATTGACTTAGGTGCTTTCAAGCCCACTTTGAGTAGGAGATATGACTTGTTTTTTGTTTGGGTTTTTTTTGATACTAGAGCTCTAGATCCAGGTGCCATTAGTTTCCGAAGGGCTGTTCCATGTCAGGTTAAAGGTCTGGATATAACTCCCTGAGATTTACTCTTTCAAGCCAAGACATGCCTTCAACCTCTTTCTCCACATAACCTCCTGAAGCGTGGAAAAAGCAAAGAAAGCAAGGCATGCACTCCACAGTGTTACTTCTGCTGTAATGGTCTATCTCACTTCTTCCCTCCAAGGGTTCTGCGGGTCTGGGTTTTGTTTTTCTGTTACAATGTTAGCAGCCTTATTCCCTCTTCACATCATGTGCAGTGTTTTCCACTCCTGCTCAGGAAAATGATCCTTTCAAAAGTATTGGAAGGACACAGAAGCAGGAGATGGAGTTCTGGAGCACCGTGCAGTACCACCAGGTGTGTCTCAAGCATTCAGACAGTTTCAGAAGTTGGCCATCTCTTTAGCTCTCTTGGAAGTGCTTTCTGTGGGGTTTTTATGTTTATATTTTGTGTGTTTTCACTTTTTCTGGCAGCTGGCAGTATGTGGGGTTAAAGTCCTTGTGGCAGATGGGAAATGGGCCGGTATCAAACTGAGTATTAAACTTATTTCCATCTATTGCTGACCTTAAAATCATGAAGAAGCTGTGAGAGATTGCTTTCTAATTGGGCAAAATCTCTTTGAATTTCCATGTGGGTCTTTTTTGTCCTCTAGAAATAATGCTTACAAGCACCTTTTTTTTGTTACATTTATTTTTTCTAGGTTATTAATATTTGCTAATCTAAAAAGAAAACAACAAAAACAACCAAACTGGACAGAGTTTGGGTTTGTGAGCCATGCTGCTGTAAAAGCTGTGCCATAATCCCTGTTATTTTATCCCAGAGTTTGTCTCAGATTTAGTGATGGAAACAGCTTAATGAAGGCAAGGATACAGGACAAGTGCCCCAGTAGCACTTGCAGCTGCAGTGCATGTGATTTTAAGGATATTGGATTTGAGCATCATTGTACAAATACACAAAACTCAGGATGCAGTTTGGAAGCTTCCACTGAGGATTTGTGTAAGCCCCTGTGTGGGCAGAAATTCAGATGGGAGATGGAGGGGAAGAAAAGGGGTTGTACTGCAAGGTAGAAACTTCTTCCTGTTGAAATGTCCTCAAAATCTAAAAGAAAATGGTGTTTTCTGAAGCATTGCATGCTCTTCTGGAGTAACAGTGGGGTATACTTTTATTTTTTAAAAAAATGGTGGCTTTCTAATGTCTGAAGTCTCTTCTTGTTTACATGTAATGTAAGTCACAGGAGAATATTTCAAAAAAGTGACCTTTCTGCTTTCTAGATTTCGTATTTTAAAAGACATAAAATGTGATTTTAAGATGAATACACATCCCTTTAGGGAAATAGTTCCATCTTTGGTATCAAATATAAGTTGTTGTAATATATTTTATATATAAGATACAGTTATTGCTTGGTCTTGTAGGACAGTGTTTAAGATTTGGTTTTGATTTCTTCCTTCAAGTAGCTGTTATTTTAATTCTATTTTAAAAAGCCCAAACAGTAAAATATTACATGTTCAGTTTCTTTCCTGGATTATAGTGATATTAATGAAATTTAATTGGTCTATATAAATAAAAAATGGACCTTTTTGACCTAAAAGTATATAGTATGTCTGAAATGAATTATTGTTGTTGTTTTTTTCTAGGACTGTTTCCTTAAGGCATTCCAGTTGCTTGTTTTCATGACTTTGAGCCTATTTAATCAGAGATGGAGCAGATGGACTGCAAACCCTACCAGCCACTGTCAAAAGTTAAACATGAGGTGGATCTAACCTACACAAGTTCTTCAGATGAAAGTGAAGATGGGGGAAAGCAAAGGCAATCCTATGACTCAAGAGAAACTTTGAATGAATATAGCCAAGAGCTAAGACTTAACTATAACAGTCATAGCAGAAAAAGAAAAGCCATTGACCAGTCCACACAAGGTAAATAATTTATTTTATCTACTAATTATGATTATTACTTCCTGATTATGCATTATGAAACAATATCAGGAGTGGGGCAATCATTTTGTTCTCAAAGTCTCATAGTATCAACACACTTTTCACCTACTTTTAATCATCCTGTAATATCAGAAAATTAGGATTTTTTTTATTGAAGATAAAGTGCTTTTTCAGCAGGATGGACTGACTGCTATTTTAGAAATCATCACATGCTAGCTACAGACAAATATTTTCTTTAGTAGGAGCTACTCTTCTTAGTGATGTTGAGTGATTAATTATTTACTGTCTTTGCATATGTTGGGTGCGTTTTGCTATAAAATCAACATTGAGGCTGCAGGCTATCTCTGCATGTGCTTGCAAAGCCTGTGAATTAATTCAGATACAACAATTCTCTTAACATTTCTAATCATATAAATAGTCCAGTAATTTAAAAACTGAAGTTAATTAGAGTATTGTAAGAAAAAAAACCAAACAAGAGTTAAGTTTCTGTATTAGCCTTTTGCATCATTAGGACAAATATTTGAACAATGATGATAGTTGAACTAAGGTTAGGAAAAGCTTTGACTGGAGACAGAAGCTAAAGACCAAGACTAAAGAAATGGAAGGAATGAGTAGAATTTACTGCAGCATTTCCTGACAGACTCTGTAAACCCATGTGCTGCTTTTTTTGTACACAATGCATAGAAGAGGCTTAACTGCTGCTTTTAGCTCTGTCCCCAGTCCAGGCAGGGTGGTGGGACAGGGAGAATATTTGTAGGAATCAGTGTGTCAGAAGCAATGAGAGTCCTGTCCCCTCAAAGGTAACAACAGCAGGGTGCCAGAACCAGTCACTCCCTGCTCTTCAAGGAAGTGATTAAATTACATTAAAGGGTGGCCAGAACTTCTCAGCTAAAACTTGAGGTGTTTATTTAAAAACACACAAACAAACCCAAAATCCTCAAACAAGCCACATCACACATACACCCTACCCCCAAACCCCCACTGCTTACTCAGAAAAGCCTTCTTCAATCTTCTGAAGATAAAAGTAATTATATATTTCTACAAGGAAATGAAAAATAGGTTTTTTGAAGATGGAAAATTTGTCTTCTCTGTGATGTGCAAATTAATGTGAAATTTGGAACAGCTGTGCTACATAGCTATTGCAGCATTTTTGGTTTTTACTGCAGATATCCTGCTTCAAGTTACACCCATCATACTGGTGTTGTCTGAATGTACCAGTAATTCATGGGAGTAATAATACTTGGCTGCCTCTATCTGTGTGCATATATTCCCTCCAAAGAGTTACAAAACTGCTATTTTTGGGAAGAAAAAGTCATAAACATAGATTTTAACAGAGGATAGTTTAGAAAACAGATTTGTTTGTTGTTTGTGACCTTATTTTGAACGTGCTATGAGAGTTTAATTAACTGAGATATGGCTGTATTGTTGTACCTCTGGATGGTGCAAACGTTCCTGCAGATCTCCTTAGAGCAGCTCCCTTGTTCTTGTACCTGTGGCTGTGGGAGCAAAACCTCAGCATGGACCTAGCCTTGAGGGGCACTGCTGGCTCTGCAGTGCCAGGCAGTGTGAATATTGATATTTCTGTCAGCTGCAGCATCACTGCCTTGGGCACGTCTAAAGGCTGGCAGTCTCTACTGTAGGCATCAGAAACCAGCCTCTGTGTCATGCTGAATTTATTCTTCCAGAACATTGCCTCTGAAAGCAATCACATTAATAATATTGGAGAAATAGCCAAATTAGTGTGCATTTCTGTAAGAAGTTGTCAGGCGTGAACTTAGCTCAGTTATTCAGGAGTGACCTGTAAGGAATGAGTTATGTGTGTGTGCAGACCAGGGGAAGTATTTTGCACTCATGTTGTATGATTATTTTATTGAAGTTATATGCCCCAAGATTTTTCAAATTAATTTTCATTCAAATTAATTTTTATAAGCTACTATGTGAATTTTCAGACCTTCTATTTTTCAAACACTGGTATATTTCTTTTTGGACTAAAGACAATCTTTTACTGCTTCAAACTGCAGGATGAGGCTTGATGTCCACGTTTCTAGAAAAATTACTTAACCTTCTAAGAGTACTTTGCCAATATACAGGGCAGCTCTTAAATGTTTCCTTACCTCTTCCCTGAATTGTGTAGGTCAGTATATTATTATTTAATATTGTGTTATTAACCTCAAACTTTTTTAAAATCCTATTCATGTGCACTGATTTGTAAAGATGGAGTTGAACCTGTACTAGAAATCACAGTTTTCTCTTGTCTTATGTAATTAATTCAGTTTGGAATAACTGATATTGTAATTGCACTGCCAAGTTTATCCATTTGGCTTCTCAGGAATTCATCCTGACATCTTTCTAGTCATTTAAATCATGCTTTTTCTCTGCCACAAATTGAACCTGAATATTTGGCCTGGCAAGCAGCGCGAATTTGAAACATAAAACTGGTGGTGCTCAAAATTCAAAGAGCAAAAGAGTTTGTAAAGCTGAGTGTAAAATTTCAGACTTCAGGCAGATATGATTGCAGTTCTAGTGCAATCAAAGTATTTCCAAAAGGATCCCAGGTTTCGTAGTGTGGGACCTGGAAGTTCCTGGTGGTTCTTGGTCGTTACTTAGTCAACACCAGGAAGAAGGTTCAGGTTTTAACTATGAATCTGGAATAATCCATAAATCTGTAAATGGATTTTTTTTTAATCCATTCTTTTCTAAAATGCCTCATCAGAATCTTTAACAAGATTTTTCTAGATGTTTGGCACATCTTCAGAATCTAGAAAAAAGAGATTAAAGAAGCAAAACCACAGCACCCCCTTTTCAGAGGGGACTGTTCTGCAAGGAGTGCTGTACCATGCCAGTGCTGGAGACCTGCATAAAATGATTCTACCTATGAAGGCTGGTGGGGCATCAAAGGTTGTGTCCCCAGTTAGTGCTGTAATGCTCTTCTTTAATGGCATAACATTCTTCTCTAGCTACAGCTGAAATAGTGCCCTGAGTGTGGTGAATTAACAGAGTGCACAGTGAGGATAATACCCATGAACTTCATCCTGGAAAGGTGTGAGAATAGGTGAGAAACAGACACACAGTAACAGTCCTGCATGGGTGATAATGATGACTGTGAGATGGCATTCCAAGGAGCTCTAATGATGGAGTGTGAGAAAGAACTATGTCAGAAGAAAATAATTAGTGCAGAGAAACTTTGAACAGGAATGAGTGTAGGGGTGTGAGTACTGATCTAGTTAGTTTTGTGAGAAGAATCAGCACTTCAGATGTTTATGAAAATTCAAAGAATTGGTATTGGCTACTTAAGCAAGTTAGGTTGTATAAATTAGACTGGGCAGTCATCTGAATTTAGTAAATAGCTTTAGGGTAAAATGTGATTTGTTGCACAAAATACTGCTGTATCTCAGCCATTTCTGTGAAGATTTTTGTTATAAACCGTTTGTCTATTTCATTATTAATGTCAATACTGAGGAATTATTTCTATGAAAACCTTCAATACAAATCTAAGATTATGTAAAATCATAGGTATTATATGTTTGCATATATGGACAATCTGTATTAAACCAGAACTTTACCTGACACGAACTTAAAGGAAGCATCTCAAGAGTTCATCCTACAGAATTGAAAAAGCACTGTTAGTGTTTTGCAAAACTTTTTTTTGTGTCAGTTTGAAACACTGTGTGATCATACAAATAGCAAACATTGAAAACAGTATCCAAATATAGAATACTTAACTGTGTCAGTATTTTTTACTCTTTGCAATTCCTGAAATTGTATCTCAAATATTACACTTCAGAGATATTAATTGGGTGGTTTTGCAGGTCCTGTAGGAAAAACACGAATGAAAAAATCCCCAAATAACTGCAGAATTGATCTATTGATCAAGCAGTTTTTTTACATGCTGTTCTTCAGGTTTAGTACTGGTGCCCTTTATACAGAGTCCAGTGCCAGCTGAATTCTGTGTCTGGTGTTACTTGCATCAGAAGCTTGCAGTTATCTGACAATTTGAGATTTACCAAATAACACAAACTTTTTAAAGCCCAACTAAATTTTACTGGCCTAACAACTCAATGTGAGCAGATAGAAAAACCTCTTCTGGCAAAGCATCGCTGACTCCTGAAGAGTCAGTGCTAAACACATAATGTGTATATCTAAAAATGCATTTTCTTTGTAACTGGAAGTTCATAATCCTGCTTGTCTGAAGATATGTAAACCTGCAAGATCATCCTATGAAGTAAATTCTTGGCAGACCCAGTATCATATAGTTTGGAGATATTGGCAAACAGAGTAAATTAATTCTTGGAAGAGTTGGTAAACATACTGTTTTGTCCTTGAAGGAGATTGAGTAGAATTGGCAGAAGTTGTCAGAAATGTTGCTCTTCTAGGAAAATCATTGATGGACCTGGCTGTGAGGAAAGTTCTTATAGATGCACCATACATAGATTGCATCTCAAGCTTATTTGTGACATGTTTACATAATTAGAACTGTTTTCTCCCACAGCTTTCTCTGTTTCCACCAAAGCAAATATGAAAGGAGCTGTTCTCTACAAATACTGGCAGTACAGAAAAGCTTTCTGGCTTTTAGGTTAATTATAGATTTGTAAGAAAACACTAGTTTAGAGGAATGAATTCCTGATAGGATAATCATCTGGGATCGAGTCATTGGCATGATAAACTTTATTGATTGTTAACAATATGAGCATATGGCAGTAAATTTCTGGTTAGACAAATGTTCATTTCCTGGCAGGATAAGTATATTGAACTGCATTATGGGCAAGACAAAATGGAGTTATTCCTCACAGGAGAATCCAACAGCAAATAATTTCTGGTAAATCTGTGTGAGAAAATCAGCATTGCTAGTATTGTAGGAGATGACAGAATGCCTCACAAAGAATTGGCCTATTAAAAAGTAAGGAAACGATTTTTGTGGACAAAAGCTCTAGATTAGTGATATGATTAATGTTTTCTGAAAAGCGCATATGAAATTGTCTTCAGGAACAATAGGTAAACAGATGCAGCTAAATGTTCAAAGTCTTCATCAAATGAACTCCATTGACTTCATGGAGAGTCCTGGGTCGCAGTGTGAGAAAGCTCTGCAGCCTAAGGCCACTTCTGTCTCATCCTCTCTTTTTTAGCTTTCTGTTGTTGCCATCCATTTCCCCTTTCTGCCCTTTGGTACATCCCAGCAACGGTGAGGATACAGAGGCGACAGAAATGTTTCTGTGCTGAAAAGCACTTTTGTTCCCTAGAAGGGAAAACTACTTCTGAGGGGCAGCAATAGGAGGTCTGTTTTGCTATGCATTGAAGTTCAGCAATTTTCGGCTTACTAGGAAGGAAGATTTAAACACGTGTAACTCTTAATATCATATGACCAGTCAAAACCAGTTTTACTGGTCGTCCTAGACATAAATAAAAAGCATGCTGACAAGCACTGCTAGGAAATTGTCCTGTCAGGAAAATGTCATGGTGGTGTTTTGTCAACTGTGAAGCAGCAAAAGCTTTTTATGTAATAATCATATTCTACTCTGATCCCAGAATTATGTAAATCCACTCAGGACAGCAGATCTGCTTTATGTCTGTACCAGGGCTGTGGAGAGTTGAATCTGAGCTGTATGTAGTATGTGCTTTTAGTTACAATTACCTTGTTTTTAAATGGTGTGTAAAGGTGAAAAAAGCCTGTGTTAGATTCTCCCCTTAATCTGTTATGTATAACACTAGAATAAAAAACTAACAAACCATAAGTCTTGGGAGCTTTCCCAGAGGAAACCAATGCCTGCAGAGTGATTTTTCATTGTTTTGATAGAGATTTGGAGCACTTATCTGGGTGAATTTAGGAGTCTATGTTCATGAACTTCCACAAAGAGCAGTAAGTGAAGGGAAAAATTTTATTGGGGGGCACCCCAAGTCTCTTGCTATTAAGAAGGTCCAGTGGTAACCTGGTGGCATATATAACCAGTGGTATTAAGAGTTCCTGTGGTAACCTGGTGGCCAGTGGAACTGGGTGTTACAGTTCACTATCACTCCACCTGCCAGTTAGATGTTTGGCAGCCATTTAGTACTCAGGTGATAAAGACTCAAAAGAAAATATATTACATTGGCTGTTTATTGACATGTAAACAGCACACGGTGAAATGCATATTTTTGTGATTGTAGCTGAAAGGGAGATCATTTGTTTTGAGGATAGGAAAAAGAATGTCAAAAGGAAAAAAAATGCTCTGAAGAGAACTACTGCTATGCAGCCTTTTAGAAATATGGTGGTTTGGAACTCTTCAGCTAGGTGTAGTTACTTCTCTTGTTCCCTGTGTTTTCTTTATGATGAGCTTCATTGGTTAATGAAGGAAGGAATTTTTTTAACCTTTAAGCTGCATCATTTCAGAGCTGTGCCTTGAGCTGCTGTGGAAGGTGTTTGAAGCATTCCTGGGCACTATAAGAGGAAGTTATGAGCAGGCTGTTTACAAATGAAACCAATGATTTTTGCAAGCACTTTCCTTGAAATTCTGATTTAGTGAAGAAAATTTTTTTAAAAATAGAAGACTTCTGGTAAAATGCTGTTACTAGACAGGGTTAGTGTAAAAACAGTTAAGATATTTTGTATTATTAGGATTTTTTTTTTTTTTTTTTTTTTTTTTTTTTTTTTTTTTTTTTACAAATGCCAGATGCTTAGACTTTTAATGTTGGAGTATTTTTTGCTAATTTTAGAAAATCATCTGAGAACTGAAGCATGTTATGTACCTGTGTGCTTTAGAGCAGCCTTGAAGCATAATGAAGTGATGTCTGTGTAAGGGCACACAGTTTATCCTTTGTGCTGTTTCCTGAGAGGGACTCAGCTCAGTAGAGGGTGATTTAAAGGTCCTTCAGATTTCTGGGCTGTGGACTAGCGGAAGGAAGCGACAGCTAATAAGCTCCATCTCCTGTTGCTGTATGTTACACCATCTGCTCTGAGTGTTTATGAGCTTCATGTTGTCCAAAAAAAAAAAAAATTACATATGAGGCAAAGTAAAAGACTCCACGCTCCTAAAGCTTTAGTGCATTGTCTCCTCCAGTATTCCCTTGCACAAATAGGGATTCCTGGTGTGCTGTGCTTTGTTTGGCTGGCTGTGTTCTAATCACGGTGGTGTTACTGTCTCCCAGAGAAAAACAGTGCCATGAGCAGTTCCCTGTGGCTTCCTGGACTGCAGCCTTCTGCTCTGTGGGGAGTACCTGCAAACTCTAAGGAAAGGAAAAGCAGCACTTAGGTTTAGACCCCCTCCAGATATACTTTCTTGATTTGCCAAGAAATTGGAAATTTCTCTCCCTGGAATAAGTGGGGTGAGAAAACTCTATGTTTGTACCTTCATTTGAAATCTCACTGGGGGAATACTTTTCCTTCCCTTCATCAAATCAAAATACATGAGTGAACAGAATGTGCAGACGCTTCTTTCCCCACGAGGCTGAAGTGGGTGCTCCCTTCCTAGATCACAAAGGTGTTACAAAAGCTTGTAACCTGCTGTCACCATTCCTGTAACGCTGCTTCCAATCCTGTCTCAGCTGCCATCATCTCAGTGAAAAGAAAATGCCTCATATGATCAAAAATACTTTCATTCTCTTAAGTAATTCTTCTGATTTAAAAATCAGAAGAGAGGGGGGAAGAGTGAGGGAAAAAACCTACAGAGAGAGGAAATAAACTAGTGAAGGATCACAGTGCATTTCCAATCCCCTGCTAACAAATCTCATCTGAAGAATAAAAAAAGCATTCTCCAAATGTTACACAAGTTTAACAATCCATTTGTCAGTGTATAGATACAAACTATCTGAATTTCCATTCTTTTCTCTGATCACCGGTTTTCTATGGTGTCAAATGCCAGAAATCATAAAAGTAAAAATCAGAAGGGCAGAGTAATGCAGCCAGTGTAACAGGAACAAAGGTATTTGTGGAGGACTCATGCACGGAAGTGTTGAAGGCCAGGATGGCTGAGCCAGGGGCCCTGAGCCACCTGACGTGGTGAGTGCCATCCCAGCCCGTGGCAGGGGGCTTGGAGCTGTATGATCTTCAAGGTGCCTTCCAGCCCAGTTCCATGATTCTATGAGATATGGCAACCTTTACAGTAACCTGTGCCAAATACTGGTGGAATATCTACAGGAGAGACTTAAACTTTTGAGTTAATGTTTTGGAATTCTGTTTGTCGAAACCTGGAATTGTATCTGTTAAATGTTCTTGTTATATTAATAGAGCCTCTTCCTATAACATTTTAGAGTGTCCAAGCAGATGTCAAGAGTTAAACCAAGACAGGAGTAAGCATCGAGGCAGAGTGAGGAAGTGGGTGTCAGAGCAGGGAAACCAGCACACAGCTCTGTCCTTGTCCCACAGTCTGGTTTAATGTTCATTCTTGCTGTGTCTTTCATGTCACTCTCTCTGAAACAAAGAAGAGCTGTCATTTTCTGGAACTGGAAATCTGCTTTGCTTATCTTCATTTGTAGAGCAGATGCTGAAACAAAATAACATTTCTTCCCAGGGTTTCTCATTTATGTATCTGTCAGACGGTTTTGTATGTCTCAAAATAAAGAACTGTCAAGAAGTAGCTCAGTGAGTCGATGACATTGCTGCATATCTAGGTAAACAGTGGAGTGGGTGTACCCTAACAATATAGAGCTTGAATTTGTTTTTCTTTTGAGAAAGAGGCTCAGATTCTTCCGAATGTAGATCTTGATGTGAAATAAACTGTGAATGTGATTTAAAATATAAGGCTCCCTTTTCAAAGGTTCAGTTTTATTGGATACTGTTTGAAATCAGTTTCCTGCTGACCATCACTCTGTAGGAAGGCTTTGCAAGTGGATGAAGTATCTTCAGCTCAGAGGGCTGAAACAACATGGAAGGAAGAATGTAATGTTTAACACCAAGAGAACAATTCTTTCACTGCCCCCTATCCCCCAAGCACCAGTTACATAACAAAACATGTGAATACTGAATAACATTGATATAGTCAGTTCCAGTTGTAACCCCAGGAAAAACAGTCCAAGGACCTAGAAGAGTCACATACCAAAATACAAAACACTTGCTGTGAAAGTCAACAAGAGATTATTAGGAAGCCAGCAAATTCAAATTATAATATTAGCACTGTGACTAATCAGATGTAAATGGTAAATTTTGTAAAAAACCTATGATTTATTCAATATTAATGTCCTGGAATTGATGACCTTTACAGAAGTTTCATGTGTAAGAAAGAACATTAGCAACTGGACTGTCAAAATGTTGTACTCAGAAATTGGCTGTTATAGAAATCCTTATCTCTCTCTCTCAAAACTGAAGACAGTAGTATCTGACAAGCTGGATTCTGTGTTGCCACTGACTTTATCAATGTGAGGTGCTTTGCTCCACACTTGGATTTTGAAGTGCCAAAGAAAAGCCCAATCCTATGAGCCAGGAGTGTTCCCTTTGCTTTACAGACAAGGGAGGGCTGAAGAGGAAGCTGTTATTAGCTCAAGATCAGCATCAGGTTGTGCTGCCCATGGCCTGTGGAAGTGAGACAAGTCTGTCTTTGAGACTGAAGTGCCAAAAACACCCTGCTTACCTGGGAGGGGAGAGGCACCTGGACCTCCTGCAGTTGGCACTTTTTGAACACTGAAGTGCAGCATGAACTGTGTTGATCTTTCCTTGCAAAGGATCTAAATAACAAAATTAATTATTATGTTCAGGTAGAGACAGGAATTATTTTTATCATTTCTTCCCAGTGTCTTCCTTCCACTATTTCTGTTGGAGTTTTTGTATTTGTTGCTATTAGTATTTGTTAGTACTACTGTTATTACTAGGCATTTTTGTAGTATTGACAACAGTGTTGACAAGTTCTACCTGCATTATTTTAAGGAGCAGTCTTGTACCTTACACTGTTCAGTCCAAAAAATAACCAGAAAATGTCTTGGGAGATTTTTTTTTTTTTTTTTTTTGTATACATGGAGATGCAGAACATTAAAAGAAAGGCAGAAATCAGAAGTGTGTGTGCACATGCTTGTGAACTTTGAACAAACTTGGGGTTGTTCTTTGTAATTTGAGTCAATTACTAATAGTTTAAATAGACAAGTATTAGAAATGTTGACTAGTCGTTGCCCCCAGAGGTATTCACCTTTGTTGCTTGCAAAATGTATTAGTAATTTCCTCTTGCTGATGTTCCTTTTCTCATTTTGTACTTGGGAAAGGATTATGAAATTCATTTGTCTTTTACACTCTCTGAAAGGAAATACAGAATTCATGAAGACAAGGGCATGGTGTGACAAAATCCTCGCATTTCAATTGAAAAAGGAAAAAAAGGAAATTCTGCCTGTTCTTACTGGATATATCTTCATTTATGTGAGCATATCTTGGATGGTCATTGTGTCTGTTACTTAGTGTAAGAATAGTGATGAAAACATTTCCACCTGCATAAACAGCATTCCTCCTCCCACTGTGCCTGCAACTGCATAAAGAATATCTTGATTCCTTTAAATATATTTCATTTCTTCTCCTGTATATCCAAATTTTCTGAGCTGGTTCTATATTCAGTAATATTTAGTGATTTCTAGTGAAAAAAGTAAAATAAGCAAAGTAATAAATTGACTGGAGTAGCTGTTTGCATGATGTCATTGAGCACAGCACAGTTTAATGTCAGAGCACTCTGTACTCATGTCTGTGATGAAGGACACAATGTGCCCTTCACCTGCCCAGTTAGCACAGGCAGAACTTTCAGCTTGGTGCTGTTTCTGCAGGTAAAGCTAAAGCTGAACACAGTAACTTAAACATCCTCATTCACAAATGACTTATGCCAAGGTGGTGTTCCAATATGCTGCTGACGGTTTGCATTGCTTCCCCAACATTTAAATTTGGCTTGAGGAATTTTCACAGATAGTTTGGAGTTTTTATTGATTTTAAAAATTTATTTCCTAATTATTTAATTCCTTAATAAATGAATCCATTAATTTTTATGGGTTTGTGGGTGTAGTCCTAGGAAAAACTATCTGACACAAAATTTTGTATTTTGCTGTGGTTTTTGGATTAAGACTTTCTTTTCTGTAGAATTTTGCTGTGAAGATACAGGAGAAAATTAATTTTTGTATGTCTGTTTATGGATAAAAGTATGAAAAACCACGTGCCTGTTTTTAATACTAGTTCTATATGAAAATAGTCCTTTACCTTTACTAGTCATGTTACTGTAAATCATAAAATATTATTTCTTTAACAACAAAGGAGTAGATTACAAATTATGTATTGTGTATGTGTCAATACATAACCTTGAGTAGTGTTTTGTCAGAAGCGTGTCATTAGTGGCTTTGGAAAGGAAATATTCTAGTATTTGATTGGTTTGGTTTGCATATAGATTCTCAAGGGAGCAATTGAGCTGTTGATTCTGAGTATATGATTCTTCTTAGTGAGAATTATGCCTATAGGTGTGAGTTTAAGCTGATACCGTAGCAGCAATTACTTAAAAGTTTGCAGTTAATTGTTGAATTGTTGGCTATTGATCTGAGTGTTGGTGTTCAGGGATGGATGCTAATAGTTTACTTTTATTGTATGCTTAGGAAACTAATCTGCTTTCAGACAATTAAACGGAAAAGCCTTACTTACAGAATCATTTGTGCATCTTTATGCCCTAGCTGCTGGATCAGACTATTGAAGATTTCATTGTTTTTAAAGTATCTCTTGGATCCTCCCCACACTTTTCCTTCTTCATTGGTATTATTTGAGGACTTTTGGCACACATTTTCAGTGGGGATTTTTGGACATTTGGGTTGGCTGGTTGGTTTGTTTTCCCCCAGTCTGATAACATCAAATAAATAAAGAAGGAAAACATTAAAAATTAAAAGTGTTCTACTTCAGTCCCTCTGTAGTGGCTGTTGTGCTTTTGGGGCAGTTGCCAGGTGTTCAGCTGGCTGCAGGCTTGTGCTGCTCACAAAGAAGTTGGCAGAGACTGACTGTACCTTTAGAAATGGTTGCTTCTGAAAAATTTTATTAATCTAAAAAAGGAAGGTGTTCTCTGACAGAGATTTTGGAGTTATGGAGTAAAAGGAAGGGCTGGTGTTGGGTAGCTCAATGCCATTTACTGCTTGCAGAAATAATAGCAGTAATGTATTTCTTGGCATAGAGGTGGGCATACATTCAGGAATAAAGAAGCTATTTAGCTAATTTTCAGCTTGTATTTGCAAACTATAACAGGGGGTAGCTCTGCCTGCTGCAGGCTGTGTCTCCAGTTCATGAATTCCTGGCACCCATCCGTGTGTCATACAGCTGCACTAGACCTCGGTACAAAGTGAGCTGTGTCAGCTTTGGCCAACTCTGCCTAACATTATCCCAACTCTCCAGTGAAATATTATTCAGCCTTGAATTCACCCATGTGATGAATATTCATTTCACAGGTAATTATTGTCATCCCCAAACAGCTCCACTCACACAGACCAAACTTCTCACGCAACACATCATCGCTGTCACTGTTTTGGCAGCACAGAGCTTATGATTCCTCATGCTTTAATAATGCTCCATCATCTGTGCTATCAGATTTGGGTCAAATGACCATCATAAGGGTTGGAAAACTCTTCCTTTATGTAATGCTTTAAGAAAATAAAGAGAGGCACCTACAACTTCCCTTTGCTTGTGCTCCCCTAAGTCCCTCACCTGAGCTAACAGCACAGTGGCACAAACAAAGTGCTTGTTTGCTGTACCTTGGTGCTCCAGTTTAGATACCCATTGTGATCAACTGAGTGTTCAGACATTATATTTCAGGATTTTTAAGTTTTTCTCCAAGATTGTTGTTACTAAAAGAAATCTCAGTCCTTAAATTGTATGTAGTAATGGCTTTATCTCAACTGTCAATTGAGTGGAATAACGTTGCTAACAAGTACTGGTATTTCAGTTTAATTTTATGGTCTTTTTTGAAGACTTATATGCGTAGAATATATTTTAATGGCTGATAAGTCCTACAAAAGGATAAAAATACACAAAAATACTGTTTTCTTTCTATGCTCTAAGGATTATTGCTATCATTATTAAAATGAATAAAAGTGCTAAATAGCTACAATTTTAGTGGTAAGAGATCAGTAAGTGTCTGAACTGGTTAGAGTTCAGCAACAGATTGTTTGCAAATGAGGCGTTTACAAACTTGATATCTTTGACAGCATGCAGCACAATTTTACAATGTTTGCATCATTATTCTTTAAAATTAGCCTCAAAACATGTTCAACAAATTTTGTTATAATTTCAGCAAGCTAGTCTAAGGAAGAAGACAACTGTATTAAACAGGAAAATACTGACTTGTAATATTTTCTGGCCAGTGTCTCTTCAGTTATTCCATAGGAGAGCATGACAGTCTGCTTCTCACTCAGTGTTTGGGTGTCTGTCCCAGCATCTGTCCGCTGATTCCTCATTTTGAATTGAAGAAAAGCACGGAGATGTGGGAAGGGGACAGCTGAGGGGTGTAAATACTCTTCTGAATGTATATGTTGTTGACAAGCTAGTTCAAATAAATACTTTTTGTTAGCTTGGCAAAAATAGTTCTTTGTCCTGTATTCACTTTCTCTTTAGCTACATGGCAGGTCACTGCTCATCCTGCTTGGGTTTGAATTGCCCTTGTGTTCAGACCCCTGAGTTCAAGCCCGTCCTTCCCTCCTTCTCCCTCCACTGGGAGTGCCAGCGCTGAAAAATATCTGCTCCTAATTCAGTGCCCACTTCATGTGCTCTTTGGAATGGGGCTCGGGATGGTTTCTCAGAGCTCTCTCTATCTGATCAGAGTCAAGTCAGCGAGGATCTTGCTGTGTTTTTAAAGATCAGTAGTTTAAGCTCCTACAGCCTAATGTTTGGGGCTTTTTCACTTATAACCACTTCTGGATGTGCTGCTTGCATCCTTTGCCAGTTGTCCTGATCAGCTGTGCTGTTTATTTCCCATTTGCTCTGTCACTGCTGTGTCTAATATTGGACACAGCACGAGATGGTGCAGCTCAGGAAATGGTGAAGCAGCTGGTAGGGAAATGAGACAATACTAAATGGAGAAAATGTGAAAAAAGGCAAAATCCCCATGTGACTTGTCCATTCTATGGGGAACTGGTTTTTGTGAAGACTCTGCACTCAGCATATTTGCATGAAACAAATTTAATAGGAAAAAACAATGGAAAAGGGTTTTCAGGTGTGGTTAACCACATAGAGCTGTAGAGCTGTCTGTTAGAAGAAACCTTTTTACAAAAGTTCCTTTTTTCTTGATCTGAAAAAAATCCTTGCACAACTGGGTATTTGCCTCGGATTTTTTGATATGTTTTTTCCCTGTAAAATGGTTAAACTGAACGAAAAATAGACAATTCTGCAGACTGTCGCTAAGTATCTCTAAAATACAGTGTTCATTACCAAGAGAATATGCTATATGTGTTAGAACTGTGAAGTTTATAGTTTATAGTTGCATGTTTTAAGTCTTTTAGTTTTGGGGGTTTTCCCCCCTCCTTAAAATAGTGAGTGCATGTGTGAGCAGGGTTTTTCAGTAGAGGAAACAGTTGCTGCTGCAGTCCTTTCAGAACTGCCAGCAGTAGAGTTACTGTGTTTTTACAGAATAAAAACAAAATAATTGAGACACCGAATGCTCCTATAGAATTCCTTTTCTTAGATCTCCAGCATGATTGAGAATTTCTCAGGTGAGGGTGGGGCCATCTTCCTCTCAAAATACCTGTATCCTTAGCATGTATTAAAGTACATGAAGGTTCTCTAAACCAAATTTATATATGGTGGTTTTTCCTGATTATCTGTGGCCTTAGTGTTTGAATTCTGCAGATTCTTTTAGCAGTACATATAAATGTCGTTGAACTTGGTTTAATACACAATTGCTCTTATTTTTGTTTAAATCTGGTGTTTTCTCTGGAGTCTGTGTTTTCAGTGCTTTCTCCCTTATGTGTCCCTTTTCTGATCATGGCTTAATTACATTTTAAGTGCCTTCTGTGTTACTGTCTCCACTGCCTCAATTAGTTCACCTCCAACTGTGTGAATATTTTAATAACAAGGCACAAAGTATTTCTGGCAATACAGAGTGTGAGCTCTGCATATCAGCCTATGGCAAGCTTTCCTTCAGGGCATGGCAGAGTTTACAGAGGCACTGTAGGTTAATGTGTTAGTGCCATTTGGGTTTGATTTATTTTCTTTGGGTTAGTCTCAGCTGCAGTCAGGCTCTTTACTTTGACTCTTCCTGAGCATTGTTGATTGAGCACCTTTGCAGAGCCAAGAATTATGGAGAGCTCATTGGCTCACAGCTGTGGAACCCAAGGTATGTTACTATGAAGAGAGTCACCAGTGTGCAGCTTCTGTTCCACAAATAAAATGTCTGAAAGGCAGATGCTGGAAAATTTTAGAAGCAATTTTTTATGGGCAGTGCAATACTGTAGGTAATTTTTCCTGTGGCTTTCAATCTGTTCAGATACAAATTATTTAATTTTCTGATTTTCTTTTTCAGGATTTATCTATCAAAGTTGGTAACAACTTTGAGCTCTCTCATGTTAGGTAGTCAGCCTCCCAACCTTCTTTCTATGCATTATCAGTGTATATGTATCCATTTATTTGATGATGGAGGGGATTTAGTTTTAGTTGTGGATAGTCAGCACTACCTGTGATTCACATAAGAAAGAGCAGGTGCCTGCCCACTAATTGTCAACAGCAGAAATCACATTTCAGTATCAGTCAGTGCCTTGTCATTCCTCAGGTGTCCCTTGTATGGCTGTGTCTTTGTGAAACATTAGAACACTATGTGGTTAAATCTCAGGCTGAGGTTTCAAAGTCAGGGACTAGAATAGCTGCTAAAATGAGTGCCATTTAGGAGTGATTTTGTATTTTCAACAATTACAGCTCCCATTAATAAAGGGCAGGGAAACTGAAGAGGTCTAGAGCTGTAAAAATTGGAGCCAACTGCTCCTAATGCTGCTGGAGTTATTTCACATGTCGTGACTGTGTTCCCAAAGTTTGGTAAGTTTTGATGCCAGATCATGGGATCTCACACTTGTTCAAAATTCATGACAATATACAGAGGTCTTTTGATTTGGTCATCTTTGGAATTTCCTCATACTTAATTCCCTGTGGTGCAGCACTGGAATGATGGTGGCACTTCCCTCTTTGGGAGCTCTGTATCAAATGTCAAGATGGAAAATCTTGTAGATACCACATTGTATGCTTGGGAGCTGTCATGCTGACAAAAGTGTCTCCGATTTTCATCTTTCCTTGGTAATCATGATGTGCATTTTTGCATAGTACGTGTTTTAAGAAGTATTTATTTAACTTAATTAATGTTGTGTGATAGTGATGCAGGATTACCCCAAAATTACTTTCTGGGGATACACAGCTGGAATGGTGCCACCATCTTCAGCTGAGTTTCTTCGATGCATTTTGGTGATATAAACCCCAATATTTTTATATTTTGCAGTTGCAGATACAGAATGTAGTAGTCTTTATAACTTCTATAATTGCCTTTAGAAATACAGTGTAGAAGAATGAATGTCTGGAAATATCAGAAAATCTAATAAAGATCTTGTAAGAAAATTAGTTAAACAGTTGAAAAAAATTGTTGGAATTGTATGTGTAAAAATACAACATGCAAACCCAATGATTTTCCTTCAATTGTTGTAACATTAAACTGTAGCAGAGCTGACCTTTAAGTCTGAACTGCTGTTATTGAAATTTTTTTGGTAAACCGAACACTTGAGGAAAGGAGGGAGCAAAAGTGGTCAGAATTATGTGAAGGCAGTTAAATCTCCCATCTCTTGATCAGATGGAACACTTGATGACAAACCCCTCAAGAGATTTGGGGGGAAGAGGGGCTGTTTGACTGGCAGGCCGTGTCCCCAGTCGGCTGATCAAATGGAACGGACGTGCCGAGCTGTCTTCCATGTGTTCTCACTGATGTCAGATTGACAGCAGGATGTAATTGGATGTGAATGGAAGTGCTGAGGAGCTTGTGCACATGCTTGTGCTTTCTCTTTCTTCTTCCAGAATTACTCTGAAGGGTGAATTTCTTTGTCTGAATGTTACTTAGCAGTTCAATTTAAATTTAAAAATACATGGCTTTCATGATATATGTTAATTTATTAAGTTCATGCCCTTCATATGTAAATTTTTGCATAATCTGGAAAAAAAAGAAGAAAAAGAAGTTCACATACCTGCACCCTTAATTGAACATAGGTCAGAATCAAACTCTTTAATTTCCCCAGGTTTTATTAGGGGCCATCTTGCAGTCTGACTTGAGTTTTTTTCCAGTGGAAAAAGTGATTACATACTAAAAAGCTGTTAGTAAAATTGTGGGGAAAATGAAATATTTTAACAGTGAAAAATAGATTCATAGATTGTATTTTCAAAATCTCAGAACAAAGCTAGATTTCCAGTTTTATTTTTGAGGCATAATCCAGTGTCTCTTGAAAGCCTCACCTAAGAGATAGTTTTAAAACGCTTCATAGTCTGGTAGTCTGGCCAGCAGTCATTACTCTGTAGGATTCTGATTCTCTTCATAAAGAGCCCTGGGCACACTGATCTAATTTGGCCCTTCTTTGAGCTGGGGGTGTGCTGTTGACTGCCAAAACTGGTTCCAATTTCAGTTATTTAAAGAGAAAAATATGATAAAAGTAAGTGTAGTGTTCTGCGGGTGTTAGACATCCCACCAAGAATTCAATGGATGTAAATTCCACACTGGGGCTTCATTAGACAGTCTTTTTAGCTGGATGCTTGGGAGGTTATCAAATATACCTTCAGGATGGGCAGCATTCGTGGGGTTGATCCTCCCCAAGACCTGAAGAGGTTGGCTGGCAGAATGTGTGTGTCTGCTTGCTGTGCCAGCACACCAGGCAGCTCTGGGAACCTGCAGACTGGGATTTGTCAAGGTTGAACTGGACACTGAGGGCAAGAGCCTCCTGCTGGGCACATCTCCTTGTGCCCAGGGCAGGGTGTTGCTCCTGTTTTCCTTGTTTCTGGGATGGCAGCACAGTGACAGCAGTTACTGCTTCTTGTGCACAAGTGCTGTTCTCTGGTTCCTGTTCTCGCTACACACGGTGCTGCTGGGGGCTGGCACCCCTTCCTTTAAGGGATTTTGCCTCTACGTGCTTAGACCACTCAGTGATACCTTCTCCCTTGCAAATACTTTTTCCTAATTTTCAGCATTTTTAGCAGTTAGAAAGTGAAGAAATGGGACTTGGTCAGTGCAGTGTTGCTGAAGCCTTTCACTCACTTGTGCTGAAATGACTCATTGACTGATCACTCATTGAAACTGGCTCAGGGCATCAAAACCACCTTCCTCTGCTCCAGCCTGGCCCCCTTTGCTGCCTGCCTTCCATTCATGTCACTTCAAAGGAAGATGGCTAGTAGTACCCTTGATACTCTCTTAAGCTACTTTAAAATGATATTAAAGCTTTAATATGTCTGGTGAAAGTTAAGGTGAGGAGCTGAGTTACTCTGATGATTCTTTTGAGCATTGTCTGTGATCTGAGTGCCTCGGGTCTGCTGAATGTCCCAGCAGTAAAGAAGAAGATTTCTGGTAAATGGGTGTTGACAGCAGCTCTGTAAAAGTCTTTCCACCATCACAAAATTATGCACTTGCCAGATGCTTATTCTGAGACAGTCACAATGACCTAAAGCCTAAGTGCTACCCTAGGCTACTGAATGCATAGAATTAACTTCTGGATTTACAGCCCTGAAAATTAAATCCGAGTTTAGACTTCTGGATTTTTGCATATGTAACCTTCTAAAACTAAGTCAGTGAAATTTATAAAGATATCTGCTTTGCACATCTTTTGTCTTCAAAAGATTTTGGTGCTCGTTATCTAAAGGTACTGACTCGACTGCAATTTTAGAAACAAATATTTTTGTTTTAAAAACAAATATTTATTGCAATATTTTGAGAAATAAAACTCTATTTTAAATGTACTTTAGAAATCAGAATCAAAACTGTTGATAGAAATTATTTTCATATCTTTGGATTTTTTTTTTAGGAAGTGTATAGCTGTGTCATGCTTACATGTCACGGACATCTAAGACTGAGGTTTGAATGAAAGGGGTTTTGGTTTAAATTTAACTGCTTTCAGAAATTAAAGCTAGAAAAGCATGGCAGCGTTGAATTCAAGTTTGTAAGGCTAGAGCCACAGTCTGAGGGTTATTTCACTTTGATACTCTGTTGGTACTCTGCACTCTAATAATTTTGACAGCTTTTCTTCTCTGAAGTGCCATACAGAGTTGAAAACAAGACAGAATCACAAGATCAGCTTTGCCTGTTGGGGGCTGTGAATGCACTGGACTAGAGGTAGCAGTTCCGTACCCCACTGCTTCACACCCCCTGGTTAATCTGGAGCAAAACTGTTCATGTGAAACTCTTTCAAGCGGAAAGTTAGCCAATCTGCTTGAGATAGTTTGATTCATGGTTCTAGTGCCCTTTATGAAAGTTTTAGTTTTGGCTAGTTTTAATTTTGAAAATTCAATCACAAGAAGAAAGGATTCATTATCTGTTGCTTCCCTCAAACACAAATGTAAATGCCAAAACTTGTAATAGAAAAATTATTATAGAGCCAAGGAACCTTTAAAATACTTGAAAGAAAATTGGAATGCTTTTCTCTTATGACAGAGTTTTTGGAAACAGAAAATATTTCTTTCTTGAAAATTCTTAACTTCTTAATAGATTATTGCATATGGAAAATGAAATTATATGTGAATCTATTGCAAGACAAGCTTTTCCAAACTCTATTTCAGCTGTAATACTGGAAAAATTCAATTTATCTGCACAAATGATATTGAGGTTCTTTCTCATCTGTGATAACTATATTTTTTTATCCTCTTTTCTTTAGTAGGGTAGAGTTAGTTTGATCATTATTTGAGAATAAGTTGGTATCTGAAATTTAGGTTAAGTGCTAGTTCCTGGCATTCGCTATGGTTTTATAACTCTAAAATTCATTAAAGGAGAGATATTTATGAGTACCTGCAGTAGAATTTTCTCTTTAACAAAATCCTGTGAATGGAAGTATTTCACCTCATAAAGCTACAGTTTGGAGTATGAAAGGCTGTAGCCAGCAATAATTCAGATGTATTTGAACTTCAGGGATTAAATTTCTAACCAATATTGTGCTGAGAGTGTTTCTTCCTAAATTAAAATGAGACCTGCTGCATCCACACTGTAGCTCCAAAGATGTCTCCTCTGGCATCTTGTTAGTTGAGAAACTCTTGAAAAACAAAATCTCTAACATTAAGAATTTCAAGTGATCTCCAAAAGAATATTCTGCTTCTGGGGACAGAGAAAGTTCATCTGTGTCCCCATAGGATCAGGATGATTTGTGTGCAAAAATTCCTTATTTATGTTGATTTCAGTAGTAGTAAAAATGAAAATTAATATCTGAGGACTCCATGAGATAAAATGCTCCATAAGAATGTTTTAAGAGGCTCAGTCTATTTCTATGCTCTTTATTTAAGCTTGAAGAATTAGTCTGAAGAAGAGACTAGAAAGATATTTGCCATGAGGCAGGGGTTGGAACCTCATCCTCTGGTACCTCTAGGGAAGGACCTGAAGAATAAAGACTTTTTCTTCCTTATAAATTTCACAAGTCAAAGAGCTTCCTGAAAGTGCAGCCTCCTTTCCTAATCCCTTAGCTGCCTAACCTGCAAATTTCCCTCCTTAGTGTTGTAACAGACTCTGATTCCTCTTTTATTCCTCATTTAGTTGTTATAGCTGATATTTTTGAACTTTCTATCATTTCTGCTGCTAACTTGAGGTTGATGTAAGAAAGTAAGCTACATAAATAAGGGAATGCAAGGAAAAATTGAAATACAGCAAAATAAAATGTACAATACAATGCATTTGCTATCAAAGTAAAAAAATTCAAATGGTATATTTTATCTGGTTTTTATTTATGTGTAATATGTATATCAATTTTTATTTATTGAAATATATGCAGCTGAGAAACAGTTCCAGGCTATGGCAATAATGCAATTGCTGATAAACATGACGTTTCTAAAACAAATTAATAGTCACTGTAACGCATTTTTGAAAATTCATTTATTTTTGGCTTCTTCCTCAATGATTTTTGTACAGATGGTTATTGGAGCTTAATTTCATTGAATTATATTGTCCTGGGAAAGATGTGGTATGCTTGCAACTTGGAAAGAAGTAAGATTTTTGACTAAATGAGGAGCATATACGCAAAAGCATTCAAAAATATGTGTAGCAGGATGTGTTTCATGAATGCCTTTATGAAGCAGCTTAAGATCTCTGCACATTTAATTCTCAAGTCCAGCAAGCAGCCAGTAAACCACAGTCCTCAGGTGAAAAATGAGAAATTTTAAGGGCCGTTGAACACATGAAATTTAGCAGGGTGCTCAATAGCCCTCAAAATTTCTCATTTAGGAGAATGCATATGTATTGCTTCCAAAAATGAAGGCAACTTCACTTTCCCATTTGATTTACATTTCTTCCTCACTCCTTCCCTCCCTCTCTCCAGTGTCTCTGAGTCTCTTACACCATGAGTAGCTGGTCTGCCCTTCTGCTTGTTTTGCAACACACATAATACACCTGCAGATTAAAGCACTGGACTAAGTTCACTGTGAAAAAATATACACCAGGTTGAGGTGTAACATTAAAATCCCAACCCATAAACAGAAGTGA
The DNA here is from genome assembly GCF_017590135.1 of Pyrgilauda ruficollis. Lineage (NCBI taxonomy): Eukaryota > Metazoa > Chordata > Aves > Passeriformes > Passeridae > Pyrgilauda > Pyrgilauda ruficollis. The sequence goes on along the minus strand of NW_024528821.1, from coordinate 8,827,675 downwards.
ATGTTTGGGATATTTTTTCCCTTACATTCCCAATGTACTCCCTCAGACACAAGCATAAACATGGCACTTTTCGGGTTAATGTGTATTATTTGACTTTCTGGAGTTTCTTTCTTGTTCTCCCCCAGACTCTGATATTTCCAGTGTTTTCAAAAACCCAGTCTGAAAGAGGACATTAGGCCAAAATAAGTATAATGGATTTAAAATTCCAAGACTGATATTTTCTCCTTGCCTTTGAGCTACTTAGTCTCATTTATAATTCTGTATTTCAGAAAGAGTAATTTGTATTTTTTTCATCCAGAGAATTGATTCTCTGTGTGTTTGAACAGGGAGCATTCTCAGAGTTAGAACCACCTCATACCAAGAATCAAGAATAAAACTAATTTGTGAATCTGTGATGTTTAAAGACTTTTGCAATCAATAAATTGCAATTGCTTAATTATATGATGGGGCTCATAAAAGGCACCTAATTGCAAGATGTAAAACTATTCCAGTTTATAAATAAATTATATTTTTCTGTAAGCTCGTTCTCTAGTTGAACACATAGGTCAATTAAGTAATTTAAATTAATATTTATCATTCTGTTATTAATGCAAAATAATAGTTTTCCATCAGCAAATAGGAGGACTGGAAAGTTCTTCATGTCCATCACTATTTATATTTTAGTTTTATGTTTCTTCTATCTTCTTTGTTAGGATCATTTTTTATGTATTTTAAATATTTATTTATTTAAATATTTATTTATACTCATAGTTAATTGGTAGAAATCAGCAGAATTCTTGGCGAATGGCAACAGTGAGGAGATTCCACAAGTCCTGCAAGTCCAAGTTTGCAGAATTACTAGGCTGGAGAGAAGGGCCTCTGTGGTCTTTCACTAAGGTGATTTTATTATTTTTTTTAACCGTGCCAGAAAAACTAAGAGAGTTGCAGAAAGAGTAGCTGGCACATACTCATGACCACACAATGGAACATGGGATAAGTGATTTGTGTCTGCATGAAAATCATAACTTGGGTTTTGAATTGTACTGGTGGCTAAATTGATGCCACAGTAAATAAACCCTTCATGAGTTGCCTGGCATTTTCAGTAACTTTGTTTGTGAGCAGAGCTGGAGCTGTGTTAGAACTGCCTGGTTAGCTGCCCAGTTCTCATATCAGCCTTCAGTAGCAGAGGCACCACTGTCCAACTTCTCTTTAACTGCTTATCTCTGAAGATTTTTTTTTTTAATAGAAAATTGTATTTAGAAGTAGAAAGAAAGGGGTCTGTTAATTGAAATGCTGATTTTTTTTTAACAAGCCTTCTTTCCTTTTATTGCTCATTAGCTATTTTATATTTTGTCATGCATTACTTTTTGAAAAAAAACAAATTAGTATCAATGTGAGATAAAGTACTTTTTTAATGGTTGTGTTACAACAGGCTCCATGAGGATCCAGAGTTGAAAATCCTTTCATCATCTTCATAAATGCCACTTTTTTTTCTTCTGTTCATGCAAAACCCTGAATTTTCTATTAATGTTCTCTCATTTCTCTTGTGACTAGGTCTTTGTGGTAATACTGAATCTATCATAAATCTACTTGAACTTTATCTCCTTGTGGAAATATGTAGTATTTTAGGTAAAAAGGTTAGATATGCAGACTAAAAGCAACCACTTCTGCCATTGTAAAAGCTTTTCAGAAAATGCATCCCGTGGGAGTTAAAATGCTGCAAAGGCTTGTATACTTAAGAAATAGACTATTAAGGCAATAGATTGTGTTAAACTTGAGTTGAACATGAGTTACGGTATAAAAAGTCTCTTTCGCAAAAGAAAAAGGAATTAACATATAGACTGAAGGGTAAATTCTGTCCTTAAAAATGTGTAATCTAATTAGCATTTTGTGGGATTTACTGGGATGAGTTTTCCCCATGGCATATGCAAATGCAAACAGGAAGAAGATGGGCCCCGGGCTGCTAATGGCAGACATCTGCCTGGAGGGACAGCCATGTAAAAAATTCCTGCATCCTTGTCCCCTGAGGACTTGGCGTCAGCTGAGGTGATTCTTGAAGTTATAGGAAGATTTTTAATTATGGGGAAGTCCCTCAGATGGTGAAAATAAGCAAAGATTTCTTTTAAAGGGGAAGAAAGATCAGATGATGTTTCCTTAAATTATACCTGTTGTAGGGTAGACAAAGTTCAAATGCCAGATATTCCCTATGCACCTGCTTCCAAGTATTTTGGCTTTTTTCTCTTAGCTGTCTCCATCAAACTTTGGAGTCAGCCTCAGTGCATTTGAGAGACTTGGAGGACAGGGCTCGTGAAGGCACATCTCAGCTTCTCGAGGATGGGGCTGGGACCACATCCTCCTCCTATGAGCAAGAGGAAAAGACCAGAGAGGTGATGGAGCACTTGGGATCATCCCCTCATCTCTCTTGCTGCTCCAAAGGGAGCAGGAGCAGTGGTGGCTGGTGCTGCTGGGATGCAGCAACACCAGGCAGGGCAGGGTGACCTTCCATGACTCCTGCAGGAAGGTGAGGCCGTGGCCATGCTTTTCTGTTTGCTGTCTGCCTTCTTCCCTTGCTCTCCACAAATGAGGTTGCCATTGCCCCAGCTCAAAGCCAAGACTACAGCCAAGACCTTCAGGAATTTTTGGATGGCAAAAGAAACATATATAGAGACAAATGAATTACAATTTCCTCAGGTGGTTCAATTTATATCTTAGCATTTAGTTTGTAGGTTTTGGTTGATACCTTCAAGAAAATACCCGGGTTTTTTGTTGTTTCAGAGAGAGTGATTAAAATCAGAACCATTCCTCTCGCTAGCTGGTAAGTGGATTAGTTTGGCAAATTAAAGCTTTGGTTAGGATGACAGTAGAAAAGAGTATTTGTCCTTAGTCTTAAACAATGACTCTTGTCTCTAATGTTTCTTTTCTAGAAACTGAAATACTGTATGCATATTTGACATTGTATTTAGTCTCTCAAGATGGCATCCCAGGTCTGATGTTCAATTAGGAAGTACAGTTCTGTAATCCTTATTTAATTAGAACTCCCTGTCTTAGTCCCTGTGAGTTGCATTTGTAATTGGATTCTCACAAGTGAGAATATGCAGAGGCTACCTCAAAGGGGAGTTGCAATTTGCTGATGTGTGTTACTTACCTGTAGTTCTTCGAGAATGTTTCCTCTGCATATTCACATTATGGGTCCTGTCCACCTTCTGTTTGTCCTTGGATTTCTGCTGCCCAGCAGCTGCGGTGTTCAGTAAGAATAACCTGTAGCACTGTACAACTCTCAAATCTCAGATGGCTTGGTGTCATGAGATGGCCCTTGTACAGTCCTAGTAGTCACTGCTCTTCTAGGAAGTTCCTGTAGGCCACCAGCACTGGAGAACCCAAACCCACTGGTGTGAATATGCAAGGACAGCACTCTCAAAGAGCAAGCCAATGGTAAGTACCATTTCTTTGTCTTCCGTGGTAAACCAAATATTTTAAATGTTATTTTTTTAACTTCTCTATTGGGAAATTTGCTACACTTTCCCTATGATAAAAACATACTGAGATTAATTTAGACCTATTGCCTTCCTGGCAAAACGTGAGAAAATATCTGTGTTTGCAGATGCTCACTTCAGTTGTAAATTGATGTGCAGCTATCAGTGTGTGGGTTTGAGCTATAATGCATATTTCTGTCAGACAAAAAGGCACAATTACAGTGCAGCACTATGTATTTTACTATATATTCTTCTAGTTGTATTACCTTTAGAGTAGATTAGATAGCAGAGTGAGTCACTGACCAAAAAAAGTCTTCTAATAGTGTGAACAATGTTAATTCTCAAAACAGATTGTCCAAAAGAAAATCAAAGTTATATTGCTTTTCACTGCTACATTTTTTTCTGAACTTCTGTTTTTTCCAGACATGGAATTCTGTGAGACTCCCCATATCCTGTGCTCTGGTTATCAAGCTGATCTCCATGGTGTAGCTGAGCACAGTTACCCGCTGGAGGTGGGCTCGGACGTGGACACTGAGACAGAAGGAGGAGCATCCCCGGACCACGCCCTGAGGATGTGGATGAGGGGCATCAAATCGGAACACAGCTCCTGCTTGTCCAGCCGGGCAAACTCAGCACTGTCCCTCACTGACACTGACCATGAAAGGAAGTCTGATGGGGAGAATGGTAATAAAGAAATGCTTCTCATGTACTCAATAGTAGTAGTAATTTATTCAAAAGTTTCTTTGTCTACTTCTCTTATTTTCCTTTTTTCTTTTTTTTTTCTCTTTTGTTTTCTTTCTCTTTCCCCCTTTCCTTCCTAGATCCCTGTACTGTATGTAAGAGGGAGGGGTGGTTTGCTGTGTGTATTGTATTTATAGTTTAGATGGAAAATAAGACAAAAAGATGAACCAGTGATTTTTGTTAAAACATAATTTCTCTAAAGACAAATAACTTTCCCACAGTCTTCATTTTTATGTCATAAGACATTTATCATTTGAATTTTCTGGCCTATGAATTAGGTTCTAAAATCTGTATATGTACATTTATATCACATTTTGCATACAGTTGCTCCTGTGGCTTCTGGCCGTAGCTTTAAGGCTCTTCAGCCAGGTGACTTGAGAAAGACAACCTGCAGCCCTAAATTCTCTATTTACGTCTGTTCTCTATTTACCTAAGATTTTATGCTACACCTGAAGATGTCTTTATCAGTAGGACAGACTGAACAGGTTTTTGTCATGTCTCAGTTCTGTATTTCTCTGCAGATAGAGTGGCTTGCAGGTCACTTGGGCTTGGTTTTTGTGTATCTGTGTTTTCTAAATATTCATTCTCATTCAGGATTTTTTTACTCGCTTGCTTTTCTTACGATTTTGTGTGTCACAGAAGGGAAAAATGTGTATTTAATTAACATGAGGAATTAGTATTTTTTTACTCTGCATTAAAATTGATTAAAAGCTACTCTGTTTCCTTACAAAGTATAGTAAGTAAACAAATTTATCATGCTTAAGATCAACAAGCTTAGCTGATATTTTAATTTCTGTGTTTAATAGCTGCATGTTATGGCAGGTCTAGATGTCATTAAATATTGACACTGCAGTGTTGACAACGACATATTTTAGTGCCTCTGTAGTCATAAGGTTAATACAACTGAAAAAGGTTTCATTCAGTATAAATGGCATTTCTATACTTACATGTTTGAATTTATCAAACATGAAGTTCATAATTATGTAATTTCACCTGGATGTCTGCCAGTACCAACGATAATGTCCAATATAGGCTCAAAAAGATTACATTATCTGGTTGAGGTTAAAAAAGAGATTTTAGGGCACAGCTTGTTTCTAATTAATTCCTTTGAGGATTAAGCATTCTGAGCTACCACATTTTATTGTTTTGGTGGAATAAGTTAATTTTTAGATGCCACCCCATTTCCAGCATGCAGTGGCTGCCTCTCTTCCAGCTTCCTGCTTCTGTAGGATCCATCCTCTGTAAAATGTTTGTTGCATAGAGAGGTTTTGTTTGGGCTTGAGGGGAGAGTGTGTTTGTGTTTTCCTAGAGACACTGGGTTTTAGGTGGTGGCTGAAGGAATTGAATCTGGTTTGCCTGGCATTGGTCGGCCCTTAACTATGAAAGTGGTTGAAAGGGAATGCTTCATGGAAGGAATGTGCATACTTGTGCCATTTAGACTAAAAAATGCACATTTCTCTTGTAAGGTGCTGGGAAGCAGAAGTGTTGAAAGCAAATTAAGCATGTAACCGGGTTCTGTATTTCAGTCTGGAGTGCAGCTGGGTATTGATGGTATTTTGCTTAGTAGTACATGTACCACTAAATAAGTTCTCTTCTGTAGATGAAAATTACTGTAGGTAGTGCATCTTCATCATCTTGCACTGATGCAGCAGCCATGGGTTAAGTGTTGTTAAGACAGGGACACATAACATTGTGCTTCCCCACCAAAGAATGCCTTCTTCTAAAGGTTTGTCTTTGAGAATGGTTTAATCAGTTTAAACTGGTGTAGATAGTCTTTTTGCATGTGGCTTTAATATTTCATTTCTTGTAAGCCTTATAACAATTTTTAAATCAGGGATTCATGTTTGAGGCACTTGAGTACCAGTTTTAACTAAATAGTTGGGAGAGGAAAGCAAGGGCAAGAGCAAGTTGGAAGAGAAAAACTGAGAGCACAGGTTCACTTGAATTCTTTAGATGTCTCCAGGCAGGGCCAACTAAACAGGTATCAGTGCTTCCTGTGGTCTTGAGTCATTATAAAAATTACAGTCTTGAAAGTTAAGGTCTGAATAAATTTGAATACCGCAGTTCAAGCTATATTTGTTTATATTATCTATTATTTCACAGGTAAGTTCATAGCCAAGATTCCTGATCCAGAGAGCAGTGTGTTTTTCATCTGGGTTGGCACTCAGCAACAAAGCACTCCTTGAATACAGAAGTTCATAAATCTCTACTTAAATTATGTCATAGATGGCACAACTTCCTGTTTCTATGCAGCCCTGTGTGCCAGGGGCTTTATCAGTGAGCCACGAGCGCTGCCTTTATCCTTGTCAGTTTTGGCGTGGAAATGTATTTTTTTTGTGCCTGCCAGTGACTACTCTGGTGTGAAAATGGGAGAGTGCATAAGATCTGTTACTGGAAGTACATGAAATATTAGTTTCCATTACACTTCCTAGTTTCTGTAAAAGTATTTAGGAATTCTGGATTTCGAGGGGTTGACCGAATGGTATGTGTATGCAGCTGTTTGGAACTGGAGTAAAATTAATGAGAAAGGTATAGTTGCTGCATGATTTGAGAAAACATTGTTATTGTTGTCCATATTTTGAAAGGATCTGTAGGGTTTCAGGTTTAGGTTTATTTTTTTTCTTTGTCTATGAACACAGTTTTTGCTACAAATGAAGAACAGGTCTTCTTGTGGTAATACTGGGACAATTAATTGTGTGGACTCCAGAAGATGTGCTTTCAAGGCAGTTTTTTGCTTTACATTGACCTGGAGCTAATATACTTTGTAAAATTTTCTTCTTTTTAGTTATTTCTTGACATTCTCCTATTCATTCTAAGCTCTAGCTTGAAGTTTCTTGGCACAGGATATATACTTCTCTGTTCACTGTGGGTAGCCCAATTTGAGAATTTATTTGAGGATTGTTTTCCTTTGTAGACATACCAACTCTGTTGTAATCACTGTTAAAGCACACTCTGGTTGTTTTGGCAGCATTAAACAGATTGTATGAAACACCAACATTCCCATTTATTGTTGTCAAGTTAATGGCAACTAATAATAGCCTATTAGTGCACAGACTGCCTTCAGCTTTGCCTGAGGCTAAGCAAAATATATATTGACTGCACAAAATGAATGACCAATTTCTTGGGGATCATTGCTTATCTCTGGTATAGTATAAAATAGCTCCATTTAAACACAGTTTTACTCTACGGTATGTGAATGTAAATTTCAGACAGCAACACCACAGAATAACCATGTCAAAAATAGTTCCTTTATTCTATTGAAGACTGCACTTGCCCTCAGTTCAATGGTATAATGGTCTCTGTCACTGCAGTGTGTCAGAACATCAAATTCAGCACTTTCATCTGCCAGATTACTGAGCTGGAAAATTTATTTATTTATTTATTTAATTGTTTGTTTATTTTTCTGGAGTATGTGGTCAAGAAGAGGATACAAACCTGATTTACAGAAAGCATGATCTCCAGATATATCCCTAAAATTACATGGCTTGACATAGATCTGCCTCCCACACTAGGTAGTGTATTAAAAAGCAGCCCACAGTCCATTTTGTGTCCATATAACCTTCCTCATTGTTGCTCATTCAGTTCTTATGTTTTGCTTTACAGGATGTCTGTGCAGCTGTGACATGATGAATTTGACCTCAAGTGCATTTATGCCATGCCATAATCCATTCTGAGCCACATTTAGCACATCTGCGCAACCATCAACTCTTTTACTTTTAGCTGCTCCATCTCAGCTGAGAGCTAGTGTGGAACTTCAGCCATTCCTACAATAACACAATTTTTAACCTCTTTTATTTTGTCAGTTTGCTTTGATGTACTTTTAAGTTTGACTGTTTCTCATTCCTCACATCTACTTAGATATTTTTATGTAATTAGTTACTCTTTCTTTACACCACAGTTACAACCTGTAGGAGTGTACAGGATTCCCAGTGCTGGAGGAATGTACTGTGAAATGCATACTCATCTTGGATCCAGATTTCTGCTCAATTTCTTTGGCTGAATTATTTTATGACAACTGGGTATTAGCTGTAGTTCACAATGACTTCTTTGAGATTTGTAGGCAAGAAATTAGGGTTTTAGTACAGGCTGAAATACCACAGTTCATGCAATGTAGCATTAGAGTGCTTGTAAGATCTGGTATGGGGACTTTTTTAATAACATACTTGTCTTGTTAAAAGCAAAGCAAGATGGGGCAAAAAACAGCTGTGGAAAAATATAACATTTTTTTCCTTTTTGCTCACCATAAAGTGTTGGGAAAATTCTTTCTTAGCATGAGTGTATGGTATCAGATTCTATTTGAAACAATACTTCTAATAATAAACATCTTAAACAGCAGGCTGCAACGATGGGGTAATAGTATTAGCCATATATTAATAAGTAGATGTAGTAGGGAATTTAGTAGGTTACAGATCAAAGCTGAGTTTAATGAGCTAGAAACATGTAAGATTATTCTTGTGTAATTCATCTAAGTATTTGTTTTATAGCCTGGGAGCAGTGATCCATTTAACAGAGCTTTTGATTGTCCCTAAATCTCTGGGGATTTTTCATTTTGATTGCTGGGCAGATGGGTGAGTTTTGGACAAGTCACCTTAGTTCTTTGCACTTCATAATCAGTATCTTAACAGTATCTGTAAAAGGGACAAAGATACTTAATTAGTAAAGGAAATGCTACAATGCCTCATGCTGTATGAGAAGCACAGCTTTGTGAATGCTGTAGTTATGCAGACATGGGGAGGATTTAGCTAAGAACAAGGCTCTGATTTAATTTATGGTGTGTGACAATAGACCTACTGTGAATTCACACCTGTTTAAATTAGGCTTGGATCTGGCTCTTCATGAAAGTCTTGTGTTTAATGTAAGAAAGTGACAGCATTGTGATTAATGTTGCTGTTATTTACTGTTATTTTGTAAACAACTCAGGCATTAAGCTGATCTCCGGCTTTCTCATTTCTCCAGGAAATTATTACCAACAGCTACATTACAATAGCAATACATGCTCTGAGAAGTGGGCATGTGGCTGCCTCTCTATGCAGAATTGTGTTTCTAATAATGATGGCTGAAGTATATCCATTAGCTCCTGTCCTGTCACTTTCTATTTACAGTGGTGCAATTAGGAAATTCAATTACTAATTTCCAAGTAGACCCATTAGGTTAAATATGTGTAAGTAGCCTTGAAAATATAAAGGTAAATATTGGTCTTAATCCCATTCCCTCTGTGTCATTTAATATTTTTCTCTTTTTTCTTGTATGTTTTATTTTGCCTTTTTGTTGTGGTATGGATTCCATTCTGTTTATACACTCCTGCCTATCAGATCATTTAAGGCACCTAATAGATTAAGACAACCTCATCAATAAAATGCAAAAGCCCTCATGGTGAAATTCCTTCAACTTCTATAGTTTGCTATAGCTTGTCAGATATTTGATTTATGATACTTACAGATATTTGACAGAAAACGGCCACTTACCTTCCCTTAATAAAAGACCTCTGTTGCTTTTGTTGTAGAGTTTTTTTTGATCTTTTAGTGTTTACATGGTGTTTATGTTGGTTGCTTCTGCTGTTGTTTCAAAGGCAGCTCCTCGGTGTGAAAGGAGGGATGGGAGCCCCTGCAGTAACACAGCAATGCCTTTTGGGGAGCGTTGGCATACTCACTGACATGGGAGCTGCTCTGCTGCAGTTGTTCAGAGTGTAAGATGCTTTTGTTGACCTTAGAGTGGTTCCTCTGGAAATGTTACTGTCTCAAAGGCAGCATGTAAGTTATCCAAATTGCTTTGGATAAGTGTGAGATGCTTCTGAAAGCACTGCAGCATCACCTCAGCTGCAATATCATGCAAGCCTCGAGCTCGTGCCCCCAGTGTTTAAGCCGTTTCTGAAATTGTTTATGTATGGAAATTCAGCTAATGACTTTTTTGTCACTATTGTGGGGGAAATTCTGCCTTTTAAAATTACCATCTTTATTACTTTTTCTGACTAACAAGGGCATTGCATCTGCATGTCTGCTATTTTAATCTTTACAATTTTCATGTGGTCTATTAAAATCATTACACGGTATTAAAACATTCCCTTATTTGTGGTTCTCTTTTAAGCACAATGGACACTAATTTAAAGACAAATATCAATATTTAGTATCTTACATTAAAGATAATGAAACAGTGTTTAGAATGTAGCAGAAATACTTTCTGTATTCCAGAATCTAAATGACCTTTTCCTACAGCATAGTAAAAATTATCAGTCCGTTTGCACAAGATTGTGTAATATTTTTTTCCCCGAATGTTTTTTTTTTTCTTTCATGGTGGAGGTGGAGGGGAGGGAGGAAAGCTTGAGGAGAAGAGTCAAGTCTGATTTTTATTCCAGAAATCAGTAAATTGGCATTAGAGCTCAGGAAAAAAATCTCTTGGCTTTCCTCCCCTGTGTGATACAGCAAGTGTAGTGGATGTGCCTTGAGGAGCCAGCAGCAATATAAATTATCACTCCTTTCATTTAAATCCTTTTTATTTTCTCAGTATTCTGGGTATGAATGCAAAGGAAAATTATCTCCAGAAATACTTCACAGGGCAAAAATACTTTGCAGTGATTCTGCAGTTCTTGGGACCTCAGTTTATTTAGGCTGCCACAGGGGGGAAAACTGAGATGGGGTAGACAGATAAGTGTCTGATTTCTGTCAGGGTGCTGCAGTGCAGAAGGGTGAGGATTGTCTGACTTCTCATTTCACAATCTTTATGAGACCAGGCAAACACTGAACAAAATACTTTTTGAGCATTTACTGTGAATTCTACAGGAGGACATCTCTGGACAAGTGTGTTGCTGGGAACAGTTCCATTCTAAACAGTCAGCATGTCTATCCTGATGTTTTATTTATGTAGTTTTATCAAGTTTACAGTGTTTTTTATTTCTCATCTCTTTTGGTTAAATTTTTAAATGTTTTAGAAGATTAGCAGTCTGATTTACAGAAATAACCTATAGTCATATTTTGTGTGTATGTCCTTTGGAATTATTTTGCTTAGTTTAACAGTTATTTTGAAATATAATCAATTTTCCTTACATGTCTTAAAATGTAACTGTTTTTACCAGTTGGAACCTGTTTTTCATCAAAGTTTTGGATGTTCTGCTTAAAACTGAAAGTTGAATATCATTAGTGCAAAATAAGGCTAAGGAAAAACTTTGTGAACTCTGATCATGGAAGATTACAGTTAAGGCTGCTAAATAAATGAGATCAAGTTCCTCTCATTTGGTTCCTTATACTGTCAACCAAAATGGTTTTAAATACAAAAAGAACTGGAGCTTTTTTCATCCCCAAAATGAGTTACAAATGAGCAAAATGAGTTACAGCTGCCACATCACAGAATGGGTTGGGTTGGAGGTGACCTTGAAGATCATCTTGTTCCATCCTGCCGTGGCAGGGACACCTTCCACTCTCCCAGGCTGCTCCAAGCCCTGTCCATCCTGGCCTTGGACACTTCCAGGGGTGCAGGGGCAGCCACAGCTGCTCTGGGCACCCTGTGCCAGGGCCTCACCACCCTCACAGGGAAATAATTCTTCCCAGTATCTCCTCTAAACCCACCCTCTGTCATTTTAAAGCCATTCTCTCTTGCCCTATCATTCCATGTCCTCTCCATCTGTCTTGTAGCCCTTTCAGGTGCTGGGAGGTGCTCTGAGCTCTCCCCAGAACCTTCTCTTCTCCAGCCCAAGCCTGTCTCCTCATCTCCAGCTCACTGAACATCTTCATGGCCTTCTCCTGACTTGCCCAAACTGTAATACCATAAGTGGAATAAAAAGAAGGGATCCAGCAAATGAGTATAGGATGGATACAGACGTGACAAATACTGACAAATTGCCATTTTAGAGTCTAGCAAGGTTTAATCTAAATATTATTTTTTCTTGATGATGTGAGATCTAAGAATTTATTGTTGTCATGTGGGTGAGAAAGGTTGTTCATTCTTCCTTTCCAACCTTTTTTAATTTTTACCCATTTAATTCATTGTGTGTTAAATTACATGAGAAAGTATTATCTTACATTTTCAAATTTGTTAGTATTTCATTTCCTCTTGGGCTTGGCAGTAAGATGAAGATCAGCATAAATCTGTATTATTCACGGTTACGTATATTAGCATATCCCCATCTCACAAAAGGGGAGTATTAATAGTAGAGAGTATCTTTCATCTAGGAGAAACATAGTGACTGCTTCATCTAGAAGAAACATAGTGCCCCATGGCTGCAGTCTTCAAAAAGTGAAAGCTAAACTAAATGCATTAGCTGATTTCTAATTCCTGCAATAGAAAATAGGTTAAAAATGAGAAGCTGTATATGAAATTTCAGTTCATTTTTCAGAAGAGAGCAGATTTGAATGCTGCTTGTTTCAACTTTTTTTTTATATAAAGGGCTTACAAAATAAAATTCAGCATTTTCTATATTAATTTTGTTTATTTAATCTTATCTAGCTCTATACCCTCACTCTGTACTTTGTAACATGAGCATAAGAGGAAATGTGTACAATTAGCGCTTCTAGAGTATGGGCTCAGGAGCACTGAACAATTCCTGCAGGCTGCTTCTTTTCCCTTACAGATGTTTTTGAGTAATATTTTAATCAGATTCACATATTCTGATGACTAATTATATTGCCAGTGGTTTTTTCTTTGTCTTAAATTTCTACCTCAGATGATCTGCAATGTGGATTTTTTTGCCATGTTCCCAGCTCTGACTTTCAGCTGAGCAGCACCTGTCAGCTTCTGATCATGAGCTCTGGCCAGGAGCTGTTCTGGCAGCACAGAGGGGCAGCCCTTGGGGCAGCACAGACCGCGCGTTGTGAAGTAACCATGTTCCTTTGCCTTGGCTGATCCAGAAGGGGAGCTGGGGATGGGTTTTTATTCCTAAAAATACCCGTGTGGGAGGAAATACCTGCAAGTGGGGATTGCTTAGGATGTCAGGTTAGGGTTGTTCAGCTCTATTGCTGGAAACTTTGTGGAAAGATTTCAAAAGCAGGTAACAAACGGACAAAAAGGTATTTCTAGACTGTGTATTGTATTAGTTATGGTTCCTAGCACTTCTCCCTCCCGTTTAATTGAAAGGGTTTTACTCTCATCTTTCAATGTAGTGTTTTAACTTTTTCCCTCTCTGCTTACAATTATGTTTTAGTAAATGCATATTATGAATTGATACATACCTTTTATATGTACCAAAGTCATGGTAAGTGTTGTTCAGACTTGTCTGCCCTTCTCATTGCTTTGTTCAACATCAGTGTCAAGTGGCACTTTGGGTTTGAGAACATTCTATTTCATTAATTTTCCTCCCAAACAGTGTTTTTGAGACAGCAAACTTTGTTATTGCCCAATCACGCAAAGGTCTTTTAGAGCATGTAATTTACTGTGGCAGATGTGGCAGGGTCATAGTGCATGCTTGGAATTTGTTTTTCTGCATAATTTGGTATAAACATACCTCCAGTTACACAATCAGAAAGTACCTGATGTAATTTGCTTGAATTGAATCTTACTTGAATCTCCTTGAATTGTTAAGAGAGCTTGTGAGCTGTGCACTGTCAGTGGGACCTGGTGAGTGATGCAGAATTTACAGCTCAGCACTAGAGACTTCTCAGTTATTTTCTTTATGACAAAACAACTTGTGGATGCTTGCACCTTTTGATTACCATGGAAAGGTTTGGGTTATGCTCCTGATCATAGATGGGGGACTTTCACTGTAAAGTGATAAAACTCCTGGTGAAGGGGAAATCTCCAAATTTATTTTTTATGTACTTGTAAATTTTTGTTGAGGCCAAAAGGTTTCCCAGAATATTACATAATTTCCTTTTACAAGGAAGATGATATCAATATATATTTATAAGGAAGCTTATATGACTAGAAATAAGGCTTCACATTTCCAAAAGAAGCCTTTTTCAAAAATCCTCAGCCCTCGTCTTTCCCAGCTGAGTTGTTCCAGTGCTTCTCCATTGCTTCGACAAAGGAAGACCTTCCCTCCCATTTTGTGTGGGTTTGTGGGCAGCATGTGCTGGTGAGCATTTGTGAAGGTGGGCACAGGGGCTGCAGGGGCCAGGGCAGCTCTGCCAAAGGCATCAGAGCCCAGATTTATTTCTTCCAGGGTGTCCCTAATTATTCACTGTTTAGAATTGCAGTTCTTCCTTTGCAACAGGGGGCACTGCCCAAATGCTTTTCTCTGATGTGCTCAATGTGTCTACAACTATCTTTTATATCTTTGCCTGTGGGGAAAAACATAATTGAGTCATTCTTCCTGAAGCCTGCGTGGTTGTGTGCTCAGCCAGTACAGTGTTCATTTCAAAACTCCTATTGATGGTTGCATTGATTATTTTTATTTTAGCCTGTAATTCTGTCTCCAATCTATCTTTTTAATTTTTATAGTTCACTACCTATTGAACGGCAAATTCAGCTATGTTTGGTTGTGTGCATATTTTTTTAGAAATATAATCTCCTGAATCCAGATTTCTCAGTAGTAGCTAATAGCCTACAGTACTTGAAAGCTCCTTTTTCTTTTTATAACCTATCTCTTTTCCAATACGTTTTCTGATTACTGCACTACAGTTCGATTTTTATTGGATCATTTTAGAGTGTAATAATTCATTTCTGATCCCTAGTACCTCTTGTCCATGTCTGAAGTACTCCACATTATTTCAGTCACTCATTTTTGTTGACGTCTTTTCTCTAAAGGCAGTCTTCTGTGATTTCTCTCAAAATATCTTTCTGGCATCACCATTTTAGACTTTTGATATCCAATTTCTTTTTAATACAAAATCAAATAGAAAGCATTTTCTGTACTTTACCAGCCAGCTCTAGTGGAATTTTTTGAGCTTTCTTCTAGCTATCGTGTACATTGCTTGGTGGCTAATAATGGCAAAAACAATACTACAGCTGTACATGCAATAAAATAAACACATTTACTTGCAATTACTTTGCAACTCAAACAGTGTTTATTAATGTTAAATAAAGAGCCATAATAAGTAGAGTCTAAAACAACTGAGTTTTTGCATAAATCTGTGTAGAATTATTTTTTCATTTCATTTTTTCATTTTTTCATAACAGTTTAGATTGAATTATTAACTACCTTCTGTTTGGAAAAAAGAAAAAAAACTGCGTGTCCCTTCCAGTTTTGCACAAAGCTAAATCAAATCCTGCAGTTTCAGTTAAGTTTCTGTTTTGGGCTCAGTAAGGGCTCTTGAATCATGGTCACTCTTATGGAAAGAAGCCTCTGGTAAGAGAAATGGCAGTGGGTTGCCATTTTCAAATGGTTTCAGATTATTTCCTTCCAAAGCTCCAGATTTTTGCAGTCATGAAAAAAAAAATAGTTCCTGTGCATGGACTCATGTAGGTGGATGTGGGCTCTGGACAGCTGGCAGAGCTCAGGTTCTAGGTTCCCACAGGGGAAGTTGAGGAGTCAGAATGTGGAAACAGAGCCTCAGCCAGCTGGGGAGCAGGATGGAGATGTTTGACTGTTGGCTTTGCCAGCTCAGATCAATGTTATCATTTTCAATGGTGAAAACCCACCCCCAGTCTCCTGCTCTTCTCTCCCTCTTGTTGCTGCCCTTTCAGCATGGATGATGGAATTTGAAGTTTTATATGTCCATGGAAGAGAAATGAAAACAGCAATTGAGTACTCTTTGGAGTGTAGTTGTCTAGCTCAGGTGTACAATGTAGCAGCCAAAAAATACGTGGCAGAAGCTTTCCATCCTGCTGCTTTCCCTCTTTCCTGCTGTAATGCTCCCTGGTGGCTTGTCTGTCCTAAAGATTCCTTATGTCCTTTGAGAGCACCAACATATTTTGGTGATGGTGTTAGTACAGTCCTTGACTGGTGCTATTCTGATAAAGCTGAAAAACCAGCTTAGTCAACCGAAGAAGTGGAAACCTGAAGTGTCAGATGAATTTTAAAATACATGTACAATTTTGCAAACAGTTATTCCTAGAGAACTAGAGGACTTTCTAATACTACCAAAACAGAGAGAAAGATCTTTTAAAAGCATGTCAACCTATTACAGGATGTAAGTTTGGAGGTGGCTGCATTGCTTATTCTGGTTGGTGGCAAATACACACCTGTTCTGCCTCAATACAGCTGCTTCTTGGAGCAGCTTAGACAGTTTGAGGCCTGGCAGTATCTTTATACCTCATAAGTGTGAGGGCTTGTGCTGAAATCCGGTGCTACACAAGTTAAAAAGGTAAGCAGGTAAAAAGTGTGGAATTGGTTTATCTCTGTAAATTTTTTGTTGGCATTTGGATTGGTTTGCACAAATAATACATCAAAATTTCAGTTAATTTGAAAAGTGTTGCAAAATTCCTCAGCTGAGAGAATTTCTTCTCTTAGTTTCCTGTATTGATCAATGTGCAAATACAAGAAAAGCAAACGTCCCGAAAAGCAGCTGACAGGGCAGTCAAGCATTTCCTCCTTTTCATATGAGTAATAATTGTATTTGGAAGAGTTCTTCAACTGGCTTCTGCCCAGCAGCTTGTGATGGTAATTTCAAATGTGGGCCCTTCTTTGGGTGCTTACAGTGAGTCACCAGAACAGGAAGAAGACAAACAGGGACAATTCTCTACCACAAGTAGGTCTTTCTTACAGACTCACTGTTTGTTTGATTTAATTATTTCTAAAAATATTTCCTTTACATGTGTTTTAGAGGTAGTGATCTGAAAACAGATGATAAATATTTCAATGTTGATTCGGGTTTTTTCTTATTGGCCATTTTATTTCCTTAAGACTAGCAGAACAAGAAACAACCTTCTGCTCATCTAACCTGGTTGATTATAAATACTTACCAAATTCAGTGGCATTTCTTAACTCCTCATCTTTGAATTAGTTTCTTGACTTTTCTCTCGAATGTAGCTTGTTCTGCTAACCTGAGGGTGCCCAGGGGATTAGTTAGAGACATGCTTCTGGCATGCTTCTGGGTCTCCTCAGTTCTGTGATAAACTGGTAACTGTGACTGAGATTTATAGTCATCCTAAAAGAAAGTATCCAAGAAGTAGAAAACCTGGTTTCATTGAACTGTCATTTCAGGGGCTGAAATGTGACAAACTGTAGTGAAAGTATACAGGAAGCCATAGTTACTCCCGTTCTGCTGGGTGGAATTGAAAGCATTTGGAAATACTCTGTGTTCATTACACCAGAGTGCCTCTTCTTTGCAGGTTGTCTGGTATTACTAAAAACGCTTTCCTATATGCAAAGAAGTTTTATCAGTTCATGAAACAGTAGGAAAAATGCAAAAAATAAGCCAAATCAGAATAACACACTGTCATAGAGACAGGACATAACCAAAGACTTAGTTAACTTTGTTAACCTTATCAGCTGGCTGTTTTCTAATCTCCCAAACAATGCTTCCAGGCAGTGATTTTTATTATTTGCATTAGAAGAAAGCTAATAGATTCCCATCAAAATCAAAACTTATGTTACTTCACATTATACAGATACAGGTAAAAGATGAGCCAGTCCTCTGAAGAGCCCAAATTATATATATATATATATATATATATATATATATACACATTGATTATTTTATCTCTTATCTTCCACAGGTTCATTCTAAGCCTCATGTAATATGCATAAAGCTCTTCAATAAAGAGTTCTGTTATTAACTGGGAAAAATTTCTTTATTATTCTTATCTGTTTTTCAGGTGGTATCAGATCAGACTTTACACAACTGTTTAGTTTCTGCAGATAAAAGATTTTATTGTGTCAAGGATAATTGTTTTTTATATTTTTAATTTATTGAATCCTTTGTTTCCCATGTTGTAGCATAGGGGTAGTAGCAGTTGAAACAGGGGAGTGAAACAGACTATTAAAAGGGGTACTTCCAGCCTTTATTGCTGTTGGCTGTTTTGAAGCATTAATTACCAAATATATTTAAAATATAGTATTTTCAATTTTTAAATTACAAAAAATATAGGTGTTTATTACAGTATTAAAATTTACCTGGCTGGGCTTTTAATATCTGAAATGTGGGGATGGTAACATGACAGAGTGTTAGGGATGTAAAAATATTTATGAGAAATTGTCATGAAATGTTAGAAATATGATTCTTATTTGATACTTAAACTTCAGACATTAAAGCATTATCCCTGACACACAAGTCAAGACTGAACATTTCAAAGATCTAGAAGGATACACAGCAAATTGAATGAAATTCAGTGTGTGGGATAGTAACCAAATATAAAATATTTAATAGGAGCTACTTTGGAAAGCAGTAATGCTGAAAGGGGCCTTAAGGGCCAGTAAATGAGATAAATGGAGCCAACAAGTCAAATGCTACTTTGGGCTGTATATGTACATGAGTCTTGTCAAGGAACTATGAAGTATAGCAGCTGTCATTAACACTTCTCAGATGAGGCACTTCCGAGCATTTGAACACCAGGCATGTATGAAATCAGAGAATCCCAGAGTAGCACAGAATGCAGTTGTGTCTTTGGCACTTGTTATTCAAGGCAAGGTTTATTTTAAAGGTAGAGAAATCTGTAGAGAAAGTCTAAGTTGTTACTCAGATAATAGAAACAAGTTTGGGGTGCAGGAGGAAGGAGCTCTGTGGCTCTCTCACCTGCCAGGTGATGCTGTCATCACCAGGAGCTCGTGCAGAACACGCAGCAGAACCATTGCTGGCAGACACAGACCCAGCAGTGCTGGCTCAGGAGCTGCAGCTGGCACTCTGGGGAACTTAAATATGAAATCAGAGACAGTTTCTAAACGGTGTAGTCATCCAACATGGGAATAGTTTGCCAAGGAACCATACTTAGTGCTTGGAGCCCTTGTGCTATGAGGGTTAATGTGAGGGTCACTGGTTGAAACTTGTTCTGGCTATGGAGGTGATCAGACTAGATGGGTGCATTGGCTCTTTCTTTGCTTCTGTAAAGCTATTATGTTTCTACTGATTATTCATTTTTGCCAACTTGTTTGTTTTAGAGTAGTATGAAGCAATAAATGAAGTGGTAGAGGTTTTGTGGCTGTAGTTGTTTAAAACCAGCCAACACATCTGATTATATACTACAGAGGACGTGACAAGCATGTGATTATTGATTGCTGTTCTTCATCATTTTGTAGTCAAAGGAAATAACCCAATAGATCTTTCCATCTCTGACTTGTGTGTATTGTCTATAGATGTAGCAGCTGCCCTAAACATTTGGCAACTGGCCCAAGCCCAAAAATTAACACTAAAAAATTAATTTTCTATTAGCTAATAAGGACAAAGGCCATTCAATTTCTTGTTTATGCAGGAAGCTTATTGAATCTGAAGATGATGCATCTGGGAACAAGCTGGTGGGTTCCATTTGTAAAATAATAATGCCTTCACATCCCGGAAGGACTTGTGCAACAATCAGTCATTAAATAAAGGGTATTTTTGGTAGAATACAGGTCAAGATCTTTATCTATGGTAACCCAAACTGGCAAATATTTATTAAAGATTTAAGGAAAGAAATTAAAGAAATCTACATCTAATCAAACTGTGCCAAGATTAAATGAGAAGCTTCCCTTATTATCCTACTGCATTGCTGCCCTCCCCTGACAAGGTGTTAATCACAGCTTCTTTGTCTCCTGTGTAGTTTGCACTTCAGATTCCAGGTGTAGCAAGGTCTGTTTGTTTTACAGTTTTTCGTCTATTCCAGTGCATTGGCTTTTCTGCCTCAGTTGTAGGCAGTTGGTTTGTAGTCTTTTGATGGGTCCAGACAGATCTAGTCTTTTGATTCCTAGGGCTCTTGATTAAGGGTGGACGCTGCTAATTAATCCAGTTTGCATTTTGAGTGGCTGATCTGCAAAGTGTCTGTCAGTGCAGTGTATCTCACCTGTAATTGTATTTTAGATTCTTTGTTAGAAGCCGGCTTTTCTGAATGCTTCCTCTGGAAAATTTTGAAGTGGGTATGTGGTGTATCTCTTGAGCATTGTCTGTACATCTTGCCAAATTCTTGACATGGAAATTGAAATAAGACCTGGGAAACTACAGGCTGGTCAGTTTCCCTTTGGTTCTATACAAGATCAGGGAGCAAATCCTCCTGGAAACTGTACTAAGCCACATGGAAATAAAGGAGGTGGTTGGTGATAGCCGAC
This sequence comes from Pyrgilauda ruficollis, assembly GCF_017590135.1. Lineage (NCBI taxonomy): Eukaryota > Metazoa > Chordata > Aves > Passeriformes > Passeridae > Pyrgilauda > Pyrgilauda ruficollis. The sequence continues at coordinate 8,807,440 of NW_024528821.1, read as the reverse complement.
ATCACTTCACTAAGGGCGAATCATGCCTGAAAAGTTTGGTGGCCTTTCATGACAAGGTGACAGTGTTGTTGGATTAGGGAGGAACAGCTGGCATCATCTGCCTGGAACTGTGCAAAGCATTTGACATTGGCCTCATGACATCCTTGTCTCTACACTGGAAGAGCCATGGATTTAATAGAAGGACCACTTGGGTGGATGGTTGGACTTAAAGAGTTGCAGGTGGCATTTCCATTCCCATGTGGAAGCCAGTGAGGAGTGAGTGACGTTCCTCAGGTCAGCATCGGAACCAGTGCAGTTTAACATCTTTGTTGTGACATGAGCAGTGGGATCACCCTCAGCAGGTTTGCCAGTGACCCTGAGCTGTGGGGTGTGGGTGATGATGGAGGGAAGGGATGCCAGGCAGAGGGACCTCGATGGGCTGGAGAGATGGGTCTGCACAAACCTCATGAAATTTGACAAGACTGAGTGCGAAGTCCAGCACCTGGTTTGAGGCAATCCTTGACTGAAAATTATTGTAAGGAGAATTCTGCTTGTCTAAACCTTACAGACTGTTTCTTTGGAATAGAGCTAACAGTGATTTTCTTATCTGTGGGCTGGAATGTGACTATTCTGAGACCATTGGAAAAAGTTAAATTGCTTTGAAACAAATGTAAATCGGGTGCTGCCACTGTTCATTGAGAACCAGAGAAATTTGACTTACATTTGAATATAAAACAATGTATTAACTTTTCTGCAAAAGATCAGTGTTTTTAAATACGTTTGCAAATGCATTTGGTGTGTGGAAAAGGTTGCCTTCGCTTTCATTATCTATTGCAGTTGTGTGCTGCTCTTCTTTTGTGACTGCTGCATCTAGTGATGCAAAGAAATGTACTAAAGGCATTTTATTATCTCACACTGGAGCATTACACTTCATGACTGCCATATGAGCATTAAGGCATAGGAAACAATGACCCTTGGCCTAGAATTTTTTTAACAAGGTCCAGAATTCAAGTTATATGTCATTCTGGTTTTGTTTTAAAAGCGTGGTGAGTGGCTGTGACTGCAGCGAGCTCCAGCAGCAGTGTGTTCTCTGAGCTGGCAATTACAGGGCATCCAGGCAGCTCAGTCCAGCTCAGCACTGGTGGCAAAGCCCAGTCACAATTTGTTTTGCTTAAAAAAGTAGCAGTACTTTTATTTGGCTTCTGACTTGTTTCCTTGGGTGGAAACATTTGTTTGTTTTACCTGAGGAACAGCTGCATGATTTGACATTCACTGAGCCACTTGCCAAAATAGGAGCAGAACATGGTCTTGTGCTCTAGAAGTTCTAAAATTCAAGCACTTTGCTGGCATTATCAGACATAGTTCTGCTACCTCATTATGAATTAAATAACTTATAAGAGCTAATAATAGCTCATGGCAAAGGCACTCGTTATGTGTAAATACACATGACTAAATTAATTTAATTATTGCTATCATTTGCATGCTGACTAATCCATACATTTTATGAATGAGGTTTCAGCCCTGCTATATAAACCCATTTATAAGGGAGCAGAGTTTGCTTCATCACATTGCTACAACAAATACTGAAATCTCTATCTTTATTCTTCTTTATTTAGGCAAAGATCACAGAGAAGTGAGCAGGGGAATGAAATAAGAATGTATATATATTTTGTATATCACTATGTCATGGAATTAAACAAAACATGTTCCCAATCAAGTTAGAATAGTGATCTTCTGTATTGAGAATAGAAATGTGCCAAGGGAAAGAGTTCTGGAACAAAGGAAATTCATGTTCCTATATTCCTCAGTTAGTATAGAAATTCAGTGGCAAATTAAAGGCTTCTAGCAAAAATAATTGAACAATGTGTTGCCATCTCTGTTAAAGTTGAATCTTTACATCCCTCTGAATATCTCTGTGTGGCTACAGATGCATTTCCAGCAATTTTCCCCTGCAAATAATGCTTTCAAAACTAATTCAATTTCTAAAATTCTGTAATACTCAGTTAGGGATCTGCTCCTTACCCTTGTTCTCCATGACATTCAGAGCCTGTTGTAGTCTTGCTTTGTAAATCCATACACTGGTTAATGTAATTTCTGCATCCAGTACATAACAATTGATTGACAATATTAAAAATATATGTATGCACACATACAGACCTCAGCTCAGTGAAAGATGTGATGTGTGGCCTGAGGGTTTTTTAATTTACAGGTAATATGATGGTTGTTTCCCGATTTTCAGCTGTGTAGTGATTATCATGCTATAATTTCAGTTTAAAAAATTTCAGCCAGTGAACAGTCATATTGCAGTGTTTTACATTAGTGTCTCATTCTTGCAATATTCCAAAAGCCTAAACACATTCACCAAATAGTCAGTGTAGTTGTACACAAGTAACTCAGCTGCTCTGCTTGAGAGTTGAGACAAATCTTGCCCAGTGTCACGTAGTTTCTGAATGAAACATTATCCAGGGTTTACTGAAGAGTTCTGTTTTATTGATGGGTGTGGATGACACACATAATCCAGCCAGGGAGTACGAATTGTTCGTTTGGATTGCTCTCGTTTGTTCTGATGCATGTTTGATGGTTGGAGAAGTGCAGTATTCCAGGGAACCTGTCCTAACAGACGGGGGCAAACAAAAATCTATTCCTGGTAGAATCAACTTTATTTAGGAGCACTAAAAAGAGTGGTATCATACAAATGAATTCAAAAGTCTGACTTTTAATTTCTGTTGCTGATATGTCTGGATTTATGTGTAGTTCTGTTGCAGAATGTCTCAACCTAGTTCCTTTCTGAAACTGTGATTGAGCCAAATACATTTTTCCATGCAGCATCATATGTAAGTTGCAGGAAATGCTATGCCCTAACCCATGCTTATCTACACTGATGTCCTTGAAAAATATTCATTTAATGAATATAAAAATGTAATTATTCCCAAGAGTGCAAGTATTTGTTTATGCTGCTGGTTAGGCTTCTTATAGAAAGCACTATTTTTGCTAATAATTACTTTAAAGTTAATACTTCCTATTACCTTGAATTATTTATGAAATTAAGCATGTGCTGCCACTTAGTGACCAGACAAATTGAGAAAACTTCCTTGATCTTCAGTTTTATTGGTTGAGTTAGGCTCTTAGAAAGTGAAAATCCCACATTCTCTGTGTTTTGTGGTTACTAAAAGCTACAAACAGATACTGTAAGGAGCAAATAATTTTGCCTCTGCAGATTTTACTGTTCTTCTAAAGGCTTAGCTGGGGTTCACCTCAGCTGTTCTGCAGTGCCTTGGCACACAGCCGTGGTCCAAGTGGTACAAGAGACCCACTGCCACATTTCCCCTGAAAAGTGAGCCTGTGGAGGAATTTTCTCTCCTCTGGTTTGTTTTTTCTCTTCTTCAGCTCCATGCTTTGAGAAAGGAAATATCTTCTCTTTGTATTTTTGTAGGACCTTCTATCAACCCAAAATCTATTCACTTCCTCTGACACACTTTAAGATAAGACAGATTCTCCTATTTGACACCTACATTTTGTTCATCAGTGGTTTTAAACTGTTTCCTGACACTTTTCCCAAGAGGAATGTAGTTTCTGAACATAGACCAAAGTGTGAGCTCTTTGCATCTTTGTCTTCTTCTAGAATATGAAACTCAGACTTAGCAGATGTAGTGCTTTCCTTCCATCCTTCACAGCTCTCTGAACTAGCAGCTTTATGGTGGCCCTTAAATCCTTTCAGTTTATACTTTTTTCCTCTGTTTTTCAGGCTGCTGAAATAATTTTTAAGAGATGTATTCTAAGAAGTGCACAGTGTGCTGTTGCTCTAGAGGGTCTCCTCCTCAGGAGTCTTCCAATCATTTTGAGGCTTTCCTAGAGGTCACACATGATGAATTAATAACGGCAGAGAAGGGCAGATGAGGCTACCAGCAAGCCTGTCTACACCACCAGTGCTGGTTTTAGGAGTTTGTGCCAGTAAAACTAACAGAGAGGGGGAAAAATCCATAAATAGAAGCAGAATTTCTGCAGCCTTCCTCTACTTGAGGATTTTTCCGATGGCATTAAAATAAAAGAAGCTCAGTATTCTAGTCCAGTCATAGAGGCAGTTTTATAATCTGTTATGATTCACTGAGGTTGGAAATTCTTACTTTTTTTAACACTTGCAGGGGACAATGATTGACTGCTTGGCTTAGAGGGCAAACCAGCTTCCAGGTTAAGAGGGAAGAAGATATTGAACTTGAGAAAAATCTGATGATCTTCACTAAGAACCATCTATTTTGTTTATAAACCAGATTCAACTTTTTTAAATTACTAAAATATAATCATGGAAAAGCTTTATTTATTACAAGCAAAACTCTTCAACTCAGGGATATTGACATCCTTATATTGGCCTTATGTTAATTAAGGAGGAGAAAAATCTTTCTTCACTTGGATGCTAATTTTAAATACTACTACTCTGGTTTTGTGTGTAGGAAAAACATCTATCTTCATGGAGAAGCTTTAGAAAATAAGATGTTATAACTAAATTGTTATTTCAGAAATTGTAGCAATATCCTCCTGAACTCTTTTAAATAATCCAGAAATTGTTCAGTTCTGTATCACATGGCTTGAAAGCATTGGCACAGAAGCAGAGTGGCCTCAACTCTGCCTTGGGTGGCTGTGGGTAACCCCAGGCAGCTCAGTTGTATGCAGGTGCCTACTCCAGATCAGAAATAAACTTTTCACTGGCTTCATGCACCATGAACTGTGGTGATGTGTCGTGAGAAGGTGACAGAGGAAACAGGGACAGGAGGACAATGTACAGTGAAATAGAGATGCACATTAAAGCTGAGAGGGAGATGGGGATTACCCAGAAACAAATTGTGGTGGAAAGAAGAAAGAGGGGGAAAATAGAGGGAATTTGTGAAGCTGGTGGAAGCCAGCCTCAAAAAAGAGTAATGAGGTCCTGAAAATGTTGTAGGAAACATCATACTCTCATGCTGTGCACTTTGAATCCTAGATAAGCTATTGAAGTGATTTATTCTTTTTCCATGGATAAAACATGTAGGAAATGTTTTTATTCCATCCAACAGTGAATGCAGTCCCATCAAACAACCTACTTAAGCAGCAGTTTCCCTGAGCTGACACCTGTTTCAATATCCACAAGAGTATTTAAAAATGCTGCTGAGAAATACAGTATTAACTTGGTTCTCACAGAGCCTCTTTCCAAGTGGATAACAGGTCAGGATGCAAGAATGTTTTGCTGCATTAGAAAGTGCATTAGCTCCATTTTGCTTTAGCACAGTTCTGCAGTGAAATGGCTTATAAGGGATATGGTTAATGGTTAATAAGGGATCCTGGCATTTAAGTGCTCATAATCAGCCCTGCAGGTTTCCTGTCAGAAGCCACAGTGGGCCATGAGGGTGCCCTGGTTGTGAGTCCACCTAGGCCAGTCCTGAGCAGAGCACAGAGAGCATCAGCTGGACACATGCTCAGGCACCTTTCATGATGTCTGCAAAGTTTATTCTTTCTGTAATAGGAAATAGAGCCTATTTCAAACTCCAAGTACAATGTATTGTATTTGTGGAAGGTAGAAAAGATGGCTGAATCATAACATTATGATTTTCATGTGTTCTCTTGTTTCATGGATTGCAGGAGATTTTTTTCTTCCCCTTACTGGCTGTTTGCCCAGAATGACAAAAATACATAGTGAGATGTTTAAATAAAAAGAAGTCTTGTTTTAAAATACTTGCTTTCTGAAACCATTTCTCCACAAGAGTCCCTGTCTTCCCAGCACATACTCAAAGCTGGGGCTGACTTTAGTGACTATACTGTTTGGAGGAAAGGATTGGTCCTCCTAATTTCCTTCCTTCAATATTTGCATTGGGAATGGGAAGGGACAGAAGGAAAAGAATGCACAACTGCCTTTGAATTGGAACCCTTTATGGTTCCAACTGTTCCTGGATTGGAACCTTTTATGGTTCCAATTCAGTCAGCCTGTATTCCACAGTCCATAGCTCAATTAAATTAAGGCTTGGAAATGGCTGGTGGAGGTTGATTGCTTAGTACCAGTTTCCCCAGTAACACTGAGATTGTTTCCAGACACTCAGGAAGGTGGGAACTGCCTCTGTGACTTTGCACTGCCAGGAGAGATCCTCAAGCTTAGGTATGATAAGGTCTCGATTCTGCAGAATTATTTTAAAAGGTCAGTTGGGAAAAAAATGCTCTCTTTTCTCTGAGAATACATATAAATATTCTGTGATTTTGTTCTCAGTTAAACTGATGATAAAAGAATTGCAGATTCTGCTGAGTGAGTTGTTCCCTGTGCAGTTGTTTCAGCAATATATTTGTAAAATAACCATATTCCTTTGCAGAGATATTTCTGATCTCAGTGGAGAGAGAGGCCTCCGTGATCTTATCAAGAGTGCTCTTGGGAGTTCAACCCTACAGCTGGTTTTCATGTCTTTATTTCTCTACTTTGTTTTCCTTCCAAGAGTCACCAAATGCCACAGCTGGTGCCTGCCTGAGCTGGAGCTCTCCCCCCTGCTGGTGCTGATGCCATTGGATCTCACTTAGTACTTAGGCTCAGTGAGCAGAGCTGGAGCTTTACAAATTGACATTTGCATCATTTTCTTCTGTGTGTTTGTGCATGCTGATCTTTTAAATCCACAACAACAGACAATACAGGAAAATCTTTCCCATTAGGCTTTGTAGTTCTGTTACTGGGTTGTGAAATCTCATTTTCTTCTGCACCATCTAATCCAAAGATGTGATAGAATTTATTCCTAACAACTTCTTAGATTAATATTTTTCCTAATAGTTTGACTAACTAGAAATATGTCTAACAGTTTGTCAAGGCACATAAGAGATGCTCTTCATACCCTTTGTGTACAGCAGAAAATCTGAATATAGAAGACATTTCCTTATCTCTCCATCTGTGTTTGTTAAAGTGTGTTTTTCTTCTGCTTTGTTTTTTTTTTTTTTCCATGTAAACTAGGACATTTGGGAGGAGCATCTTCACCCTCCAGTTTACCTTGAATAGTAATGATCAGCAAAAAACTTGATTCTTATGAAAGACAGTCTTGAAATCAACTTCCCAGGGTAGTGTTGCTGGGATTGGTGTGATCTCCCCAGAGACACCATCCCCTCAAAATTCCTGTTAGCTGTTGTGTTCCTGTGATGATCGATTCAATTATCCAGAGCTGCTTTATTTAATTTCCTCATGCCTGTTTTGTTTTGGGGTTTGGGGAAGAGGATGGAGAGGGGGGCATATGAAGCGTTTCCTCTGTGGTCCCTGGAGCACGTGTGGGAGTGAGGAGAGCTGAGACAAGTTCTCCAGATGTGCTTGGAGCGCTGCCAGCTCTTCCCTTACCTCCACAGAGTATGACAGCTCTCAAATGCAAATCATTCTCATGTAGAAGCCTGAAAGCACCTCTCATCCATGTGTGTCTCGTACCATCCATGGGTAGCTCAGAAGTATTGGGCTATGGCAAAGCAATTCATATTAATAACAGTAAAGCTACCTCCAACCTTATTAATAAACATAATTGAAAAAATGCGTATTAAATTCGAAAGTCAGGTTGAAATGTCAGACAAGGATTTCTCATGATATTTACTGATGCAAGCTTTATTTCCTGAATCTCTGAAGTGAGAGAAAGGGTAATTAAAGCTACAACTGTAAAAACGTCAGTGACTAACATATCACAAGGGGGAAATTTGGGTTCTTCAAAATGAAAAATCTTACCCATGCAGCGTGACTTAGATGACAGTATAATAGGTGTACTGGTTGTTTACTGGTTGATAGCCCTTATTTCTAAATGCTAACCTAATATATTAAAGATTTGCATTCACAGAAAGTGGTGGGCTTCAGGATGACAACAAGGAGGGTTAAATCACTACGATGTTATTAACTGAATATAGTTGTCTTCAAAATCTGGACTTCTAGAATCAAAATCTTCCAAAGAGCTAAAGTAAAAACCTGTGTTTGGGAATTTCTATTTTTACTATTACAAGATAAGCACTTATCTAGTAACTCTTCCTGTGTAGGATCTTTTTCCTTGTTCCATCAGTTCTTGCTTGGGGACACATATTTGATGTTTTCAGTTGAGTTGTATTTTCTTTATGATATTAAAAGATTCTCTTATAAAGAAGGCAAAGACCATTGTTTTCTTTTCCAAATGTAAATCTACTTTAATTAACATGAATGAGAAAAATTGCTATCAGTTTTAAAGGAAAGGAACTGACTTCCTCTGCCAAATATCACTTGGGAAAATAAGTAGAGGTGCTTCAGGGTATAAAACAACTGCCAGCAAGTTCTGTTGTTTATGGAGAGGAGGGAGATGAAGACAATTTCTAATAAAGTATTTTCTTCACATTGAAGGAAAACTGATAGGTTCAAACCAGTTTGTTCAAAAGTTGCTTCAGTATTAAAATTGTAGTTTTCTGATTGTCTGATTTAAGTCGATGTAAAGACCATTGCAAGCTCTGGTTTCCTTTGGGAAAGAAGTTACATCAGCACTTGTATTTGCTGATCTATATTACAAATCAATATTTTAGTAACCATAAGTACAATACAATTTTAGCTTTCACCAAAAGAATTCTTCAAAATGAGTTGTGATTTTTAAAATACAAATAAATAAGAGAGCCATAACTTAAATTGACAAAAAGTGAGAAATTAAATTCAAATACTAAATCTTTATCTAATTGTCCCTATAAATGAATTCTCTCCTATAAAATCAGGATTGTCAGATGTGAGTTACAAAGTCATTTGTTAGAAAATGTCAGCCTTAACTCTAATGAACGTTTTGTCATTCTGTTTCACACTCTTGAGTGCTTAAATCACTATTTATTTTCAGATTTGTCTTTCTCTATTGATTTTCCACAAAAATAACTATTTTTTTTCTGTCAATTAGATATTATATAAAGTATAGCCTCTCATCTCACATTAAATCTTCCCCGCCCCACCCCAGACCTAAAATATAGTGGGGAAAAGACACCTTTAGGAATGTCTGTTACATTCTGCTGCAGAATTTAGATTTTGATTTTTCTTCCTGAACTCTCATAAAGTTGGTTTTTTTCCTTGGTAGATGGATAAGGCTCTGAATTTCATAAAGATTGCGTTTCATATCTTCTGCTGGTGGTTCTCAATACTGTTACTAAAAAGCCAAGCAGGTTTAAAAGCAGGGGTTTGTCAGCAATTTAATTATTGTGTGCACAGCATGGTGTTTACATGTGTTTAGTATGGACACTCACTTGTACACAGTTTGATACTAAACTTGGGCTGAGAAATAGATTTAGGGATGAGTCTTTTCTGCTTCTCACAGCACGATAAGTGATTTCTGTTGTCCACTGTCATCATCTAGTGTTTCTATACTTCTTTCCTATCCACATGTTCTAGAGCTGACTGTGTGTCTGTGTGGACATATCAGGTTCATTATTTTGGTCTTTTCTAGCAAGTACTCAGTAGTGGGGAAAATGGCATAAGAGGTAACTGGAGGGAATAGTAGTATGCAGAGAGATTTGTTTTTCTGAAATATGTCTCTATGTACATGAACATTCAGTGTTTTACTGTGTTAAATGGCAATGGTGTTGAAGTTACTTTCCTATCTTTAAATTATTGGGAAATTACTGGTGTAAAGATTATTTCATGGTTCAGTGAAAAGGTTTGATTGGCATGAGCTGGGATGGGTTTGTTACTTGGTAGAGGAGGCAGAGCTGATTTTGACATCAGTTTACACCACAGGAGGAAGTTCAGAGGGATGCAAGGGCCAGTGGAGCTCTCGGGGGTGTGCACAGAAGAGGTCTTGGCTCGTCCTGCTGTATCCCAGCTGTTTGCTGAAACACTGCTCTTCTGGGAGCATAATTCCTCTGAAACTTCATTGGAGAGAGATGCAGCTCCACAATTTGACTGAACTCATAAGTGTCCTTGGGAAAACCATGCATAGGGAATTCAGTGGCTTTCTTCTGGTTAATAGGCTAAATGTGTATAAGCAATTTTTGACTTCAGGGAAACTGAGATTGTACAAAATTTTCTTTTATTCCATTCTTTACATTATTAAAATGAAATTAAATGTTATTATTCTGAACATGTTTTAATTGCATGAGCTGTTTCATTATATGCAAATTTATTTTCTGACATACAAATGATCCCTGCGTGTCTGTAATAGAAGTTTGGTGTGGTTTGTTCTTAGCAGTCAGTGTATTCAAAGATTTAGCTTTTCTGCAGAATTTTTCTGAGAAATATCATATAGGACAATAGTAATTTGGTCTATAATAATGTTTAGGAATTTTCTAATTAGAACATTAAAATAAACCCAGTAGTTGAGCAGTATCTTCTCAAACGTTAAATTATCAGCATGCAGTTAATTATGTTGTGTTTCTGTTCAAGAGGATATTACTAAGTTTCTGAAACAAAGCAGAACTAAAAATTAAGTCTCAAATAAATATTTCCTGAACATACTTACTACAAAAATCCAGTTAGAATTATTAGGAAATCTGAATGATAGCCTGAAGAGTCAGAGTTCACTAGATCATATCTCGAGATTATGTTTTGTGTGATCTACAGAGCTTGTCTGAATCCTTCAGGCTGTGCTGTAGTGTAATGTTAGATGGAGAACGTTGGTGTGCACTGGACTTGGATGAGGCACACGTCACTGTCTGACTTTCTTTGTTTTCAGGCTGCAAGATGCTGAAGACTGAGAGCTCTGAAATGAATTCTGGAGATGTGCTGGTTAGCAGCAATAATTGAGTGCTTTCAGGAGCAGTACTTGTATAGCAGTGGTAATTTTGCTGAAATACCAAGTGTTTAAAAGAGATAAAAGTGAATTAGCTGGGGACATTTTTAAGAGCAGTTGTACTGGAAATGGCTCAGTGGTTAAACAAAAGAGGTAACGTGGTTTTCAGCGGGTCCAGGGCACTCTTTGGTTAGAAGTTGGATTGGCATTTTGAGCTTCATTATCATTGGTTTATTCTGACTGATAAAGTTTTCTGTGGGTACTTAGCTTTGTCAGGGCAGCACTGAATGGGCTTTTATTATAAGGATAATACAGCAGATCACCCATCCAGCTAGGACAGCCAGAAACCTTTTTTATTCTGTCCACAAGGTAACTGAATCTTTCTCTTTTGTTTGTTGGGGTTTCTTGGCTGGTTTGGGTTTTGGTTGTTTTTTGGTTTTTTTGGGTTTTTTTTGGTTTTTTTTTGAGGGGGAGTGTCACTTTCCTCTTTTAAGTCAAAAGACAAGTTCTTTAATCTGGCTTTGCCTTTTGGTATTGTTTTTTCTCCTGTATTTGTGTGTTTTGGACTTATTTTCAGTCTAATTCATTAATAATTCAAAATGAATGTTCAGTTGCTTTGCACATGTTTAATTTTTGTGACTAAATTAGATTGCTTTCACATTTTCCTAATTATTGGTGCCTTATATTTGGCAAGCCTGGCTTTGAGATACTGTATTTTAATTCCTTGTCAATGAGGTGAGAGGAAAACATTGTTAGCCTCCTTCCATCCAGCTGAGGCCAGGTGTTGTGCATTAACATTTAAGTAGTGCAATTAGAGCCAATTATGATTTTAAAAGAAACAATAAAACCTGCAGGAACACAGTTTGTCACCCATACTTTTTTGTATGTTTTTTGTGGTTTCCTGCTTTTGCTTCATTTTTTAGGCATCTGTTCTTACTTTCAGTCTTGATTACAGTAGGGCTTCAAGCTGACATTTGCATTGACAGGTTAGATGTGTGAAGAGATGAGACTCTGGGTGATAATGCAGAAAGGGGAACTTGGGTCAGATTGCACTTAATTCTCTATTTTATTATACATCTAAAGGACATAAGGTCTACTGCAAACTGCACAGATCCCAGGGAAGCTGGGGTGCTCTCAGCTGCTCTTGAATATGTGTGAACATAAATGCGCCAGGTGGCAGCTGTGGGAGTGGTTTTTAGAAGAATGGTAAATCTGATCAGCCAGTCTGAGACTTCAAAATGAAACTTTACTAGATTTATTCAGGAGTAACAGCTCTTGTTGAGATGTCCTGTCAGTTTGCAATACCTAGTGCATAATACCCTCCTTTACCTTGTAAACTCTGTTACTTGGGTACTAATTACATGTTTTCCTGTGACACTTGAGCATCAGTCATAGTTTCTGTCCTTCTGGTTGTATTGCCCACATGTGTTAATAAAATGCTTGCATTTGGTGTGGAGCTGTTACTGGTATTGGTTACATGCTACTTCTGAATGCTTCTATTTGAGCTCAAGGCAAGCTAATATTAATTATACCCTAATTAGTGGGCCTAAAATTTATGTCAGGTACTCTACTTGGACTACATTTCCACAGAAGCCTGAGCTTCTGCAGTGATCTTGGAGTCCCTCATAGATCTGAGTTCTTTGATAACCCCCTTCCATTGCCAGAGAGCTCTTCCCTACTCTTCCTTCCCAAGCAATTGTTGGGACTGAGAGTATCATGTCTCACTTTCCACTTGTGACAGGAAATATTGCTACCTTTTCAAGTGCATGCTGGAAAAAAAAAGAAAAAAAAAAGTTGGTTCTTCATCATTCTCTGCCTATGACACAAAATATGGTGAATTCTAAATAAAACAAAATAAGGTATTGTAGTACTATTTGCATTTATACATGCTTGTGGCAGGGATGTAGTGACAAGTAAAATGTGATTCTTTTGTATTAATTGTTTTCTCTCTTTTTCAATGTACCTAGAAATTAAGACTGCTTCTTCTGTCCTGTCAGATCTCTTAATAAACTAATGGGGAGGCGTAGTTGTGTCACTGCTTTCTTAGATTCTTCTGTTCTTAATGTAATTCAACCTCAGTGCATTTCTGACCAGTTCTTTCATCTCATGATGGTTTTGAGATGCAGATGTTCAAGAAAATCCCAAGTGCTGGAAGATGAGTACCTTTCTGTTTGTGTAAATTGACACATTGACTTTAAAGAAAAGCTAAGTACATTTAGTATTGACATCAGTCTTATATCTGCTTCATCATAGGATCCTTCACAGAATAGTAATGCAAAAAAATAGTTGAATAGTACAGTTTGTTTTGTATTAATATTTAATCTGATACCAAAAGCACTTAAAGGAGCTGGGGATATGAGTCTTCTGTTAGAAACGGCTTATTTGCTGCGCTGAGCAGTTGCTGCCCAAGTAATGAAACCAAGAAGTTTGTTCAAGTATCATTAAGTTTTAAAAATTGTTCTGCTGGGAAAGCTTTTGTTTCAGTTTCTGTTTTTAAGAGTTGTTTCTTCAGAGTGAATCAAAAAGCAACTTCCTTGATGTTAAACACAAAGGTACAAATTAAGGCTAATAAACTGATATTGAGTGAGTCAGAGCAATACTGAGAAATGTGAATGCCTCTGAGAGCATTCTGCAGCTCTGAGCTGTGGAGGAACTGGACAGCTTTCTAAAGAAAATAATCAAATCAATGAAACATCAATTATTAATGCTTTGTAATGCTGGAAAAATAGAAGAACTGAAAGAAAATCAGTATGCTGCTCCAATCCCAGAGAACAATGAGCACACCCAAGGTTCTGCCAGCCTAGCTTTCCCCAGCTTTGCCTGCTTCCCTGAGAGTGTGTTGGGAGGCAGTGCTGACAGGGTGATGTGAGGATTTCAGCTTTTGTTTCAAGGAAAATAGTGTTCCTCAGTCATGGGAAAGCATGAAATTATTTCCATTTGGCCTAAAGGCACTCACAGGGAAGTGGATAAAAGGGCTTAAGAAAATTTCATAATTTAGAGCTTTACCTTGTTTTTTGGAGCTTTAGTCATTACTTCTGTACAATTCAGTCACAATTATTGTTTGCATCCCTGTATGGTGTTCAGTGCCTCATTGATTTGATCATTGAAATATTGGACCTGACCACACAGTTTGGCAGCAGCTCAAGCCCACTCTTAGCCCTGTGGTGGGCTGCCTGCTCTTGCTATGCACTGCTATTGCCAGTAGCTATTGTTTGTGCACAAATCAGTTGCTCATTGATTAATGGAGTTTGCAGGGGTAGGAAAAGTGGGCACTAATGCTTGCAGCAATCACTTCAGTGCTGTTCTCCCCTCCTAAATTATACCTGGGACATGGGTAACTGAGAAGTGCCACGTATATTGGAATAGGTCCTTCATTGCCCATTCGGGATTGCTGCAAGTTGTGCATCATCTTAATGTGTCAGCAAAACACATTTTTTCCTTCCTCCATCCCAACCACATCACCTTAAGGTCTTTCAAATCTCTTTTCCTAAAGTTTCAAACTTGCTGGAATATTTCCAAGTCAGAACTTCCACTCTGAAAAAGACCATGTGCTCATTCATGAGTAAAGTCCTCACAGTTTCCTTGGCATTCTGGTACCTGAATTCTTAGGTGTTTGTGTTCGTTCTGTACAGAACAGTGCTTTGGCCTTTAGCAGGTAAGTCAGGTCCTGCTGCTGACTGCAGGCTGGACAATTTGGATATGCTCTTCTAGAGTAGCAATATCAAAATCGATGAAGTAATTCCTTTGGATTCCATCTGAGAATCTGTTTTCTCACTCCAGTTCTTGCACAGAAAGTTGGGCTTTCGTACAGCTGGAGCAGTGTTTCATACTGATATCTTAGATCTCTTGAATTTTAAGGAGGTAATTTCTATGTTTTCAATCATCTTTTAATAAGTTTCATTGTGTTGCACAGCACAGCAAGTGGGATGAGATGTGGGTGCTTTATATACTAATTTTGGCAGTAATAATTTGCAGCGGTGCTTTAAATGTCTAGGGATGTTATTGATTGGCATTCCATTAGTTTTAAATATTGATAAGAAATCGTTCATTTATTTAATGCATAATTTCTGTCACCCTGTTTTGGCTATGGAAAGAACCGATCCATTAACTTCAACCACAATATTTATGGATAAATTCCTTAAGCTTTAAAATTATAAATAATTAGCTGTTGTCACAGCACTAATTATTGTACATACAGTGTCAGCAGGGCTATAATCTATCTGTCCAATATGTATTCTACTCAAATTGCATTAATCATAACTTGCTTAAATGTTAGCAAATGACTCTGCAAAGTACTTGCAATAGCAATTCTTGCAGCCTAGAAATAATGAAGATGTAAATCACTTCTACGCATCATTGCCATAATATTCTTATGATAGGATATGGAACTGCTGCATCCGCTTTTATACTGATATTTAAGACAGATACTCTTTGTGATGGCAGCATGGTGTAGTTCCTCAGTTTATTTCCAACTGTGTAGAGCCATGTCGTAGTCAATTGAATTAATGAATTTAGATTTATTTTTCAAACTAGTCATGAAAGTCAATACTAGTCACGTATACTCTAAATTCAGAATAACGTTGTATACTTTTGAACACGGCACTTCACATTAGCGTGCATGCTTAGAGTAGATTTTATCCTATGAAATCCTGCACGTCAGATATAATAGTTTTTAGGGTTTTGTGTGAATATTATCTTCTCACTTAGTGCAAATTGTCATGGTTTACTCGCTTCAGCAAGGATATGCAATTTCATGTGACAATGTATTGCTTCAGGACTTAATTTTGCGTGCACTTGTTTATATTGTGCAATTTGCTTGATCTGTATTTTGCTGTCTTAGTGTTGGAGTCTTTGTATATTGGCAATACCAGCTGCAGCATTTTGTGATCAGCTCAAAAGCAAACACACCCCCCAAGCCTGAATGTTGGGAAGTGTTAGCAGAGTTTATTAAAGAGACCACCAGCTCAAAGCCTCTCTCCTAACTTCTTCCTGTAGGAAAATGCTGTAGAACTATTTTCTTGTCATGCACATTTCATTTCAGAAGCTTCTGACTATTGTTGAAGTGATAAACCTGAGCAGCCACACCAGGAGGTGAGTCATGGTACCCATGGGGCTGAGGCAGGAAGGATGAAGCTGAGCTAGTTTGCTTAACTCCTGAGCAAGTTTTTTTGGGTTTTTTTTCCAGAGGCAATTTGTATGTTAAATTGGCAATCTATGCCATAAATTCTCATCCAGAATTTAGTAAATATGCAGAAAATTTATAGTCTTTCAAAATTAATTAAAAAGCAACATTTAGGTAAAGTTTTCAAGCTCATCTAACATCAGCTCTGTAGAATTGAAATTTTTGGAGGTTTTAAAGTTCAGTCCTTTTTTGAAGTGTCAGTACTTGGAAGGCTTGAGACTTTGTCCCTGAATTTTGTTTATCACAAGGTTATCAGCCATTTGATGGCTATCATCATGCCTGAGAATCTCAGGAGAAGGGGATTTTAAAAGTGTTTTTATAAACAAAATGAATAAAAGTAAGACAGAGTAATAATGAGAAGCTGCATTTGTCAGCTGCTTTCTGAAGTGTGCCATACTTGTTGCTAGGATAATGGAGAAAATTAATACATCCTGTCAGGACTGCCTGACAGGAACATTGAAAAGCTCTGAAGTGACTGTACACAGTGGAATAAAGGAAATCCACTTTGATCTACCATTTTTGATGTTTTATAATTGCACTTATTATCAGGTCCTTTACTCTCTTCTTATTTGACACAAGATCCATTATCAGTGACAGCATGAATGCGAACATGGGCTTGATTTGCAAAACTACTTGGGATGAGGTAATGAGGAAAAAAGCTTTTTATTCCTAACTGTTGAGAAAAGAAAAAAAATGAAATAATTTATATTAGCACTATCAGCTAATATCTTCCGAGAAATGCTCCCCTTCCAGTGTAAAATTGTTTATATGCTGTGTTTGAGTGGAGCTTGTTTAATTAGCTCCCTAATGAAATATTGTGTAACAAAATGGAAATTTATCATTTACTTTTATGCCTTTGTTTAAGTGACAAACTAGGGCAGGTCACTGTGCCCAGCCTAGACTAGGCACCGATTTCTTTCTTGCTGCATTTGAATAGAACTCATTTAGTTGTTTTGTTGTTTTTTTTTAAAGAAAGACTGTCTATTGAAGATTTTCAAACAAAAGGATAAAGTGCTGTCCTTTCAGCTTTCCATGCTGTCTCTTATCTCTCCTGTGTGAGATGAGAAGTACTGCTTCACAAAGAGGCGGGTTACCAGGTATCTTGTCTTTTATTAGGCTATAGAGTAGAATCAGAGGTATGTGCATATATTCAGAATCCAGTCTTTCTCTTGTAGGTTAAAAAAAAAAGGTAAATTGGTTATTCAGATGGACTGAAGTTATGCACAGAGTTTTCCTTAGTTCCTACTGCAATCAATGAGAAGCCCCCATTGGCTATATTTAGGTAACATTTGGTTTACTTGGCTTGGCAGGTAAAGGAATAAATGACCAGAGCACTGGTGACACATTGGTCAGGGCAGACACACTGCCCCAGGCACCAGCCCAGTGCTGTGCAGGAGCCCGTGTGCCTCCTCAGAACAGCTCCCTGACTTCAGGGTGCAGCCCATGACAGAGAAATCTGCCTCCCTGACTTCTGCCTTGCATTAAGTGCTGCCTGTATCTCTATGGTAAAGCTTTAAAATGCAAAATCTCATTTCTTTGAATGTGTGCTGAAACCTAGACATTTCAGGAAATGTGTCAATGGCAGTGACATTTCCCCAAAGAAGAGATCTCTGTTTGTAGGAGAAGCTCCTCATCAGAGCAAGAGACTCACACAGGAAAGACAGTTGTCAAGATACTCACCTGGAAAGTCAGATAATGGTGAGGAAGAGGGTTGCAAATGATAGCTTCATACCTGGTACACAATTAGTCTTCTCCCTTCCTCACTCTCTCTAATCTCTTGTAAGCTACTTCACTGCGTATAAATAATCAAAGCTGAGCCTCCCATACTCAGATGAAAGCTATAAAGATTGGCTTTCTAGATTTATGAGGAGTCGTGTTTCCTCTGCTTTCTACCCTTAAGTGTTCTCTGCACTGCCTGGTTGTGCCTGTATGCATTGGAGTCTGCTGAGCCATACTGTCAAGTCTCAGGAAACTTGTCACCCTACATTCACTATTGCCAAGCTTAATAAGACTGAGCACTTCTATAGTGCATTTTTATGTTCAAAGTGTTATAGGAATATTAAATCAAATACTGCTCTCAGCTGAACTGTATCCCCATTCATTGCTCAGTTTTGCTTGACAGTAAGAACTTGGGACAGAAAATAAAGAGCTTCATTGCACCAGTGGAATCGTCAGCAGAGACTGAGAGGGAAGGAATGTGTTACTATGTCCATGAAGAGAGTGCACTTGGCAGTTCCCTTGCATTCACCTGGCTTATGTGAAAGGAAAATAAGAAAGTGTCTCACTTCATTTGTGCTTTTCCATTCCTGCTTTTGAGTGGGGAGCATCATTGACTTTAATTATAGGAGCTTGCCACCTATTTTTGGTACACACAAGGACCACTTGTGCTTGTGCTCTCTGGGTACTTCCAATTGTATCTTCTTGCAGTCCTGCTTGGAATCTGTGGCATTTCAGATTCATAATGCTCTTATAACTCAGAAAATCTGTTCTGGAAATTTTCTGTGTGATTTTGCATATTCAGTGATAATGTGGACAACGTCATTTGCTTTAACAGCAGCCATTCAATGATTCCCTTAATAGTACAACCTAATAGAGCAGCTTTGTCTTTGACTAGTGCCTGTGGGGGGGCTTTTATTAGAAGACAGGGAGGTCTTTGCTGTTGCTATGGGATTGCAAGGGGTTTTCTGTAGGGAAATAGTCATTTTGAAAGCAGGATGACGTGTTTAGTTTTGTATAGTTAAACCACGATAATTTTAGTGCTGCCTTTACAGCATGTGAAATGAAGCAAATGCTTCACAATGGAGATGAACGCAAACATAGACAATGCTGTCATCCTCAGGGATCATCTGGAGGGGGATGAATCACTAATCAGTAGATGAATAAACTTCCCAAACCATTTACTTTGTATTAATGTTGGAGCTCGATCAATACCATAAATGTCAACTACAGTTTCCGTCATTCAGTTTGGTCTCACGAAGTAAACATTTTTGCATTAGCTATGCTGTCACGTGTGTGCAGCAGTGGTTTTAATACAGATGATGTAGCAATATAATCATATTGTGCTATTGAATGGCAAAGATACTCCCATGAGATGAATTTTAGCTCAGCAGATGTTCTTTCTGCACAGGCTCTTTGGGACCAGCGCCGGTGTTTTGCAGCTCAAGAGCAAGTCTGGGTGCTGGCACATGCACTGCAGAACTGAGCTGGTGACAGATTCTTCCCTTCCCTCTTTTTTCCTGTCTAATCAACAAGACAGAATTAGATCTTTTGAGATCACTGCAGGCTGTAAACTAGCCTGGAAGTGTCTCTGCAGCCGTCTGATGTTCCCTCCTATGTTAGGCAAAATTTTCATCTGAATTTGGACTGCGAACTACCGTACAGCTGGCTTAGATTATGTCTTTACACTCAGTTCTTCTTTTTTCAGCTGGAACAAATTCACTGACATGTTTACTCAAACATTTTTCAGCAATGTGTTTTTTTCTGCAGTAGGGTATGCTTCATTTTGATAGATATATCGTGTGTTGCTTTTTCTTCAATATAATATTGTAAAAGACCAAGTGGAGGAGGAGGAAAGCTATGTTTGAGCAGCCCTCTCCTTTTTGATGTGTTTGGGGTTTTTTTCTTTTCTAATATCTACTTAATATGAAATTCTGAAAATTTCCATTTCAGCTGAATGCTGCAACTCAGCTCTAATAATTACTTTTAAAAGAACATTTTGGAATTTTATAGGCTGAAACTGCGTACAGATCTTCATCCATTTTGTCCATCCTCTTTGGTAAAAGACAACTGTTGCACATATTAATCCCAACTACTTCCTTCACATCCCTGGTACATTTGCTTTGTTTGCATTCAGTCTGGATATTCCATAGTAAGGGAAGGAAGGTGGATAAAGCACAGTGCAATGAACAGAACTAGTTGTTCTCTCCTAGTTTCCTTGGTTATTCTGTTCCTCAGTGCTATGAGTTTGGCAGAAGGTGCTTTGTTACTTGGTTATTGCATCATTCAGCTTGAAGAGCAGGAGTCCCATTTGTACTGCTCACAAAATCTGTATGAGGCTATTGCTAAGAGTCATGTATTTCAAAAGACTGCAAGGAGCCATCAAAATTAGTATTTAAACATCAGTAGGAGGATTAGAAGGAGGCTATTCTATTCTGTACAGTAAGTCATGTGTTAAGTTTCAAATTGCTGTTCAAGTGTCAGTACCCAGCTCATTCTGAGATCTGTAAATGAACTATTTTTCTTTAGCTTTTAACTTTTGCATTACTGGTGGTACATGACTTCAAGGCAGATCCATTCATTTCTTTTCAGCCATCAGAAGGGATTGCCTTAAATTTGTTTCACTAGTTGGCTGAGTAAATTACACACTCCTCATTTTCCCTAAATGTCTTGTGACTAAACTAGTGATGACCTGATCACATAGGAAGAAATTCACCAATGGCTGGAATTTGGATGAGGTTCTCTGGCTGGAGCAGGAAGCAGTCAGTGAGTGCAGTTTTGCTCCATGCTATTTTAATAATGTTCTAAAATGAAATCATTCAAGACTACGAAAATTTAGTTTTGTAAATAAACTAAGGAAACATCAACCTAACTTCTATTCTTTCCACGGGTTGGAAATTCAGTGGAGACTTTCTGTGTGTATAAAATATATACATGTATGTTACGTACCTACACGCATGTACCTGTTTTTCATATGTAGTGTTTAAATTTATATACACTGAGATTTGTGTATATACTGCATGCTTACTCTATGTGGATGAATAATTATCTATATAAAATTCTACACATAAAATATTTGCAACCTTCTCCTCTGAATGACAGCTAGTAGCAACAAGTTTCTAGGTTAAAATTTGTCATTAAAACAAAACCCTCTCCAGAGTATTACTTATTATTCATTTTAAATTTCTGTCTTAAATGTTTCATTTAGTGATGCACTGTGCTTTTATTGTGAATATAAATAGTTGTGTACCTGAGTTCATGATGGTGTTTCTCTATCACTTACATTGTCCTTCCCTTTAGATGACATAATCTGTTCAGTGTAACATCATTAATCTACTCATCTGTTCATAAAATCTCTTCTATTTTCACCATATTTTTTCTGAAAAACCATGTCAATAATAGAACAAATTATTCTACAAGATGTGCATGTGAGGATTTAACACTACTTGCCTTTTTACTTTCTGTCCATTTTACTTTATTTTCCATGCTGCTAGATTCTTTTACTAAACCTGTACATAGAAAAGAAATTTTCATTGAGCTGTTTGCAGACATAGCCAGGGCGATTTTCTGAGGACTTGGAGTTAATTTAGATCTCAGCAATCAATCTGAGGTACCTTGCCTTTGCCAGTGTGAGTTTTCATCTGCTGATGTATGGTCCATTCACATTCCTCTGCTGGACCTTCTTCTTTTACGAACTGAAGTACCTTTGTGCCAACCTGTATTTTACTGGTTCAGTGCTTCATTCCTTTCTAAATTATGAATACACTAACCCTGTTCCTGGAATAGTAGTGTACAGTGTTCCACAGCTGATATTTTGAAGTGGCAAATTTTCTGTTTCTAAACATATTAAAAGTAGATACACCCTCTCAAAGTTGGGCTGTTTTCTTCTGTGGTTACATCTAGCAAACCAAGGCAGAATAACATAATTGAAATCAATGGAGTTAACCCCATATCATGCAGTTGTAACTGGAAAAAGAGATGAGCCCCTAAATCTTTCAAATAAAGCCCTCTGCTCAGGTGTTTGGTTACAACAGGTTTTGAGCCATCATCCTGGCAATAAAAGGAGAATGAATGATTCTGTGAGGCATACAGCTTTTTGTACATAAAAATGAAGCAGCCTTAAAACCCTATTGACTTTCCTGTAGGTTAATATTTTCTACTAGGTGACTGTAGTCTATAAAAGTCAAGCCTGAAACAGATTAACCTGAGTTCTTTGAAGTTGCTATAAATTGCTGAAATTTGCCTGAATACTAACTGTGTAACGCAATAAAGTTTGATGTTTGACCTTAGAGGTGTAAAATTAATCGGAATCCATAAATATATGGCCTCAGTTTAAAGAGGAACCATATCCCAAGTATTCTAATGAAAATTTGCCCTGTTGTGATTAAGACAGTGAAAGCCTTTGGTCAGTATTTTTTTTGCCCTGCACTTTGTAAGTATAAAAATGTGTGAAATACCAAGTTCTTTTCAAAATTCAAATGCTGAGCTGCCTACAGGAAGTTTCCAGCCATGTTGGGTGGCCATCAGGTGTGAAATTCTGTGAGCACTGTGAGGAGGCACTCACTGCCTGTGCAGTGCTGGCCCTGCTTTGTGAGCCTTTTTTCTGGCTTTATTTTCATGGATATTTCATACTTTCAAAGAGTTTTCTTCTAAAAGCCATTTTTTCTCTGTTTGAAATTCTGAAATATGTGGGAGTTTGGCATAGGATTCAGAGCTGAGCAAAGACTAATAATCTGTTTTCTGTCAAGAACCTGAATTATTGAGAAGTTCGTGGGCTTGTTTTTCTCTGGTTGTAAGTACTGTAAGTTTCAGTTGAGGTATAATTATTTTTATATCTTATAATTATTATTATAAAAGCAGCTTCACATAGTCTGGAAAGTAAACAAAAATAGCTAATAATGAGTTCTGAATAATTTGGAGTTAGGTTTCAGAATGGTGTGCAAGTATTTAATGCATCAAGCTCTCAGACTTTGAATCAGATAAAGGTAAATTTCTTCTGTAGAAAATGGCAAGAGAAGTTTTTGCCTTAGCACCAACTCTTGCACTGTTTGGCCTGAAAATATTAATTATTTTTTATTTGGAATGAGTGCCTTGATAAATCTCGGAGTCTTTATTAAGGATGTCTTCCCATTTGATGTTTTCTTTTGTTGAGGTTTCAATTATTTAATTACAGGTCTTGATATGAAACTAATCATGCATGCATCCGTATGAAGCTGGCGTACTGAAAGCATAAAATCATTAAACAGTCATTACTATAAACTGACGTTGGCCTGTAATTTTTGCAGTTAACGGGGGAGTTGATGCTTGGTGAACAATCCAATTAAAACTGGCAACAAAAGACTTAAAATGTCAGCCAAATTGCTTTTTAATAGTCAACGCAGCCGTCACAAAACATAAACATTAAAGTCCCCATAGTAGCATAAAGCTTCATGGTGAAACAATTCTAGAAAATGAATAATAATTACGGTATCCTGAGAATTCTCTTAATAGATCTGCGCTCATTAAAATACTTTGTTGGGTAGATTCATATGAAAAAGTATTTTTCCCTCGATACTTCTTTATGCATTTGTTTTGAAGGTTTTATTCAGTATTTTATAGATGTAATTTCTAGTAATATTCAAAAATGTGTGTCTTATTTACAATGAGTTTAAATAACTGTATATAGATAAGCTTTGAGTGAAACACAAAGAAATGTCTTGTGAGGTGAACTGAGGATACAGTCACAATGAACTTTTATAGCCTATTGATGCTGTAAAATAATTTAATCTTTGTTAATTTTGAGTTGCACTAGATTCCTTTGCCAGTTGAGCCAGATTAGCAGGAGAAGCTTGTTGAACCTTCCAGGCTGAAGTTAACCAGCTGAATCTGCTTCTGCAGCAGGGGCCTTGTTGGTGCTTGATAGATTCTCTGCTCAGAGCTGCAGATGGTTAAGAGAGTGCAGGGCTCCTAACAACAGGCACGAGGGTGGAGTTGAAAGTGTTGAATAGTTCTGTGGAATCAGGGCATAATCCCCAGTTTAGTGGAGAGGTTGAAGCATATTGGTATTTCAGAAAATGCACATGCTTGTTTCTAAGTGCCCAAATGTGCTCTAGAGAGACTGCTTTGAAGGCTGTGGCCTTGTCTCATATTCATTTTCAGGCATTACATTACCTGTTTCTGTGTTGTTACTTTGTCTTTCCTTACAGAAGTTTGGCTTTTCTTAGAAAAATAATGGATTTTCTGTTTACCATCAGTTACACACGTTCCATTGTTTCTCCACCCAGCCAGCTCAGGACTATAGGAGAAGTGTCAGCATTCCTAAATAAAATGTTAGCAAACATCAATGCAGGTATAGATCTTTTTGTAGAAGTATTTGTTTTATTTGCGCATTGAGAGGGACAAGAACTTGTAAACTTCCTCCAGGGATAAAAGGCAGGAGTAGTCAATCAGCTAATTCTTCACTGAGGTATATTCTCTAACTAATATAGTGTAACTTAGACACTATGTAAAATCATTTGGTGGGCAACAAATACCCTTCTATTATGCCATCTGACAGTTACATGCAGCCTCCTTAAATGGTCTCTTGTAATTCTAAGGGTTACTGAGAATAAATTGATGCTAACTGTGGTACCTAAGGTTGCCATTCTTCTTTCTTTTAAAAAAAATTGTTTCTCTTTTTAAAAACAATATTTTGCTCTTTAAATAGATAATTAAAAGATAATTTGAAATTAATGTCCATTTAAAAATTTGTTTCTCTTCTAAAGCAAAACTTCAAAAGGACAATATGTGTTTTAAAACTCAAGCATCTACATCTGTACTTGATATTGATTGTAAAAATAGATGTAGGATTTCCAATGATGCTCTGCCAAATCATGTTCAGGAGACATTCTGGATGTCTGGTTTTGACAGGATAATCTGGAGTGCAGATAGGTATCCTGAGAAAAGCTCTTACATAGCCAGGTGGGAGAAACTGGACTCACATCCTTGAAGTGAGAAAGTTCAGGTGCTTCCGCCTTGAAATAAATGTAGAGTAAGTTTGCAGTGCTGCCAACAAAGCATCAGCTCTGTCTCAGTGCAGATAGCTACAAGACACTTGGGACCTTGCCCCCAGTAATTTCAGAGCCCATCAGGGTTGAAGTTTGGGTCCTGATGTAACTGGCAGGTTTAACCATGACTTGGAGCTTATCATATTTCTGTAGAGCACAGAATAGTCTATGTTTGCAAAAATATGAATCAACAAACTGATGTCTCTGATGGCTGGGCTTTAATCTGAAGAGGATTCTGTACTTTGGTGAACTGGTGTCACTGTCCCCCTCCCAAAGGAGACAAGTACTAAAAAGGAAGAGTCTTCCCCTCAGCCCTGACAGGGCAGCAAGCTCAAATGCTGCAGGGCTTTATGTTATTTGGGTCTGTAACAGGGCATGTCCTCAAGCAGTCTTTTTTTCCTGAAAATGTTGCAAAGTAACAGGAACACAGATGAAGCAGGTAAGAGGCAGGCAGGGTGGTGACAAAGTGGTTTAATATGTCTGTATTCATGATATTTCCACTGACCTATTGGGCTGAATACACAGGGTATTTCAATATGATTTATAGTTGCTAATTCCATTACCCATAGATCCCTTTCAGAAAGCCCTCACAGCTAATGAATTTAATAACACAAGGGCCAAAACTTGAATATTTTTCACCACCAAAACCATAAATAACTGCAGAAACATTAATTTTTACAGCCATGACTGCTTGCAACCTATTTTACCAATCATAAACTGCTCTTTAATCAAAATCTGTTCACCTCTAAGGTCATCAAAAATTTGCTGCCAGGCTACTTGTAAGTGCCTGTCTTTTGCAAACCTAGATGATAGGCTTATTCTGTAAGCTATAATCTCTCCCACTTTGTTCAGAGTTTTAGAATAGTGATTGTACTATCCCCTGTGAGTTCCCACTGATAGAAGTTACAACTCACGATATTGACCGAACCCACCACTTTTAAGTAATGGCAGGAATTACACATTCTCCTGAAAATACCACCTTGAAGCTGGCTGGGAGCTGTCAATCTTCACTCTGTCCTTTGAATGCTGTGTGATGTTAATTGTACCAGCAGCTGCTTGATCTGCTAAACAAACCACTGGAAGCCTGAGCTGGTTGTTTAGGCTGTTCCCTCAGACTCCATCAGAACTGGAGTGCTGCTTTTCTTCTCCCTTCACATTTTGTCCTTGACCTGTGTGACTCAGCCTCCAAGGGGCCCGTCTTGTGTTGGCACAGACTGGAGTGATTTAAGAGTCCTGTCTCAGCTGGATGGGTATTAAAATCTGGCAGATGCGCCACCTGCAACGAAGGAGAGGGAAGGGAGTGAGTAGTAGTTTCATTGCAAATTTTTCAAATTAATTGACATAAATGTGAGCATTTCACATAAATGGAATGTTTTTCACATAAATATAGAGCACATTAGTATTTAGCAGCTATGTGAAGTACCATAGAACAAAGATGCAATTCAGGCAGTTCAGTAGAATAAAGGCACCTCAGGAACTGTTGCTCTTCATTCCCCTCTGGCAATGTTAATTTTATATGAACACACATCAGCATGTTTATATTGTCAGGTGCTTCTGTATGATAACATTTAAACCTGCATCTCACCCACAGTACACAGCATTATAACCTGAAACTCGTTTCAGGTTACAAACTACAACACAGAGAGGGACATTTTGGAGTGCAATGTTTATGACCAAAATTATTCTACTTCAGCAATCAGGCTCCCAAGTTAAAACACTGAGTGATGGAGTTAATTAAGGAGGAGTAGTGCTGTTGTAGCTGTAATGCTGTACATATATAAGTGCCTCTAAAGTGAGGCAAAGTTTATCAGGAAAGGTAATGTCTTTCAATGCACCAGCTGATACAGCTGCAGAGAAAAAAGAGCTAGCTTTGGGCCCAGAAGCAAAGCCTTCTTTTGGCTTGAGTATATTAACATTTCTATCATCAGAAAAAGCAGAAACATTCCCCCACGTACACCTTAAAAAACAAGTGTATCAGTCTTATTTCAAGAATTGTGCAAAGTAAAACTGACCAGTTAAATATACAGTACGAAGACAACAGATGCCAGAATTTTTTGAGTCCTGAAAGACAGAATATTATTAAATGCATCCTATCCAGAAAGTTGGAAAGTGTAGCCATGTGATAGTTCTCTAGAGAGAAATCACTGCCTTTCCTTCTCTAATGAGTTCTAACCTCCATTCTTTTGCCTGATAAATTCTCCCACGTCTTTCTGCAGCTGACTCAAGAAATAGTTGTCTGCAGAGACCCTTTCAAGACACTTAGATTTTATTTTTGAAAACTCTGAGATCTCTAGTATTTTTTCACTTTTGTCATGCAACTAATGGAAGTTTTACCAGAAATGGAGCTCAGCAGTGTTACGATCCTGATGTGCAATGATAATGGAAAATTACTGGCAATTGCAGAAGTCTTGATGATGAAAATTCCTTACGCTCACTGTTGCTAAGGGTTTTAAGGCATTAATAGTTGATATCATATGCAGGTAATAAAGTCCACTTGTGCTATTTGACTTGTGAAGGTTTTCTAGTAGACAAGTTATACAGCATTTGTTTCTTAGAAATGAATCAAAAGTGTAGATGTATGGGAAAATATGGGAAAATCCCAGGCTCATTCCATACCTAAATAAATTAGGCAAGGACCTTTAGGCAAGTTTAGTGCTATACTCCAAGAGATTTTATTAATCAGAATTAAAGAAGTATAAAACATGCACTTCTGTAAAAATAAGAGTGCTTTAAAGAAAGATATGCTGGTAGTGTTCCCATTGTTCCTTTTTCCTCTGGTGTTCAAAACTGGGTAATTACGTTTTTGTAGTTTCCTGGAATGAGGTCCAGAATGAGTGTTTATAAAATATAGTTACTTAGGTCTTACAGGACAAGTTTAGCTTTTAATGTAAAAACATTAAGACAAGGAAGTGCTGCCATCATAAGCAGTCCTTCCCGCTCCTGTGCAGAGCACAGAGACCTTACAGAGCTTTCCAGTACATAAAGGGCCTACAAGAGCATGAGAGGGACTTTTGACAAGGGCATGCAGTGATGGGAGGAATGGACTTAAACTGACAGAGAGCAGACTTACATCAGATATTGGGAAGAAGTTCTTCCCTGTGAGGGTGGGGAGGCCCTGGCACAGGGTGCCCAGAGCAGCTGTGGCTGCCCCTGGATCCCTGGAAGTGTCCAAGGCCAAGATGGATGGGGCTTGGAGCAGCCTGGGACAGTGCAAGGTGTCCCTGTCCACAACAGGGGGATTTGAAACTAGATGATCTTTAAGGTTCCTTCCAGCCCAAACCATTCTATATTTCTAAGCATGCTTAAAAAATAATCAGAGTGGTTTGTAATTGAGCAGTAGTATACCCACAGAACTTTTAAATAAACTGAATTAAGCTCCCTGAACATATGTTGCTGTTTCGTTCATTAAATAATGAATTGCCAGCTAATTCACACCGTACTGAGACACATCCAGTAAATTAAAAAAAAAATCCAAACATACAAAGAAATAACTGGAACTGAAAAAATTAAAATATTTCAAAAGCACTACAGGTTAGATGCAAACCTTTTATGGTTCATTACATTTTAGTATACTCTCTCTGATATACTTCACCTAATAACAATACAGGCTATTGTAGCCTTGTCAGTAAATGATAAAACAGTTCAATTACCCTGTCTTTTATGTGGATCCAAAAAGTATAGTGAAGTATGTTTCAGAACTGTTAGGAAAATAGTTCTGCCAAGGCTTGGCTAATTTTCAAAACTAACTTTAAATTATGCACTAACTAGTTGATTAAGCTGTTTATTTCATTTTTGCCAGTCTGTAAAGCAATTTAGCTACATGATTATGTTTATAAAGGCATTTTAGCCTGACTCTTGAGGAAAATGAATTTATGTTAGAAGAAATATTGAGGGGACAAGAATAACTGCTTCCTTCAAATTTCAGAGGACAGAGAGAAAGTAGAACTCCTTCAAGCTAGCAGAATTTCAAGGCAAGATTTTCTTGTTTCCAGTGCCATCCCTACTGCAGTTTCTCTTGTTGTGAGTGCATGAAGTTTGCAAAGTGCCTCAGAGCAGAAGAGCTAAACAAATTACCACTTACTGTGTTATTCTTTTTATTGAATAATGAAAGCAAAACCCCTAAAAATAAATATATATTTTTAAAAAACAACAGGTAGAAAGAAGTTTGAGTACAGTTTGTGAAGTAGATGGGGAATGTACAAGTTGGAGTAAAAGAAATCACCAGAATGTTGTCTGCACCTTTTCAGGAAACTTCGCAGTTTTAGATGTGCTCTGCTGAAAGGAGACAACTATTTTTTAAAAATTACTTCTCAGGGGAAAGTATTTAGAAGTTTTTAAAATTTGTCTCTTTTGTCTGTAAAAAAATGAGCTAAATGCAGACGAGAAGGCCAATGCTAAAGATCAAGAGAACAATTTCTGGCTTGGTTACTCCTCAGGTGGAAATCTGATTTGAAGCAAATTATTCAAGTGTAAAGTTTGAGCTGCAATAATGTTATATAGCTACATTTTTAGATGGATGGAAGTTTCTATCACATCAATGAAGACAATGAAAGCAATTAAGTCTGTATTTGCATATCATACATAAATGTTTTAATGTACAAGAATTAAAAAATATGAACATTATTAGCAGCCATTAAATTAAAAGTAGCAGTTGTTACAAATAGCATTAGGTAAGCCAATTCCTTTATCAGTCTCATACATTTTGGAAGTTTGTTGGCTTTAGACGAATTATTTTGCATAATATCCCCTTTTGGGTATTTAAATGATTTTGCAGTAAGTTATTTTACATAGACTGCTGTTTATTTAGACTCCTGAAGAATCCTAAGTGTGCATATTTAGATTTAATGCTGCTTTATATCCCAGGCAATATTTTTTGTGTTATAAAAATAATGAGCTATAGACTTAGTTTCAAGCAAAATAAAACGAACTCTGCCAAATAAGAAAGTCTGTAAAAACTAATTGGAAACTAAGGCTGATTCTCAGCCTAATGAGTTTGCAGTGCTTCACTGAAATGAGGGTCTGATAAAAGACTTTTTAAATCACCAAAATAATCAGGCTCCAATGTGAGGTTTTCTGTGATGCCAGTAGGTAGATGAAAGGGTGACAAGTGTGATAATTAAAAAGGAATCCCCCCAGGAAATCTGATGTGTTGATGTATTGTGATAAATTGCACTGGGAGATATAAGGTACCCTACCAGCCAGGGAAACTTTATGGTTCAAAAGCAGAATCAGTCTATTGCATGGAACAAACTAAACTCTGGCTGACAATTGTGTGCCATTGATGGGATGGGGACAGGATAGATAAAAGGGGAAGAAGGGAACTAAAAGTTGTGTTGCCATACGGATTATACAGGTTTTTCCCCAAATACCTAGAGAAGCAAATCACCTTGGGTGCTTGGCATTTACTGCACAGCTCTTGATGTACCTTGTGGAGTCTGTGTGTCCTGGCAAAAATCAGCATTTTTCTAACAGGACAGTGACTAAGCGATTGAAATGGCTTGTCATGCAAATTATAGGTTGTATAATAATCCTGCAAATTTTCTGTAGAGTGGATTTACAGTTGATACCTTAAGTAAGGAAATGTAATTGATCAAATACATAAGGATGCTGGACATCAAATATATGCAAAATCTGGGTAACTTTTAATTCTAAAATAGCAGGATACAGGATTTACCTAGATTAATTATTATATGAAAGTGCCTTAGCAGATTATTTTGGAGCCCTGGACTGTTGACTCTGGTGATTTAATTTACTGAGGTCTCCAATTTTCTAATATGCTTAGAACTGCTTTTCTGGTGTATGCAAATGAATATTACAGCATAAACCTTAGCGCAACTGTAAGAATGCTGCCTTGATAAAAGATCAATGAAATTAAAAGGATTAAGCCTGGGCCAAATCTGTGACAGCTTTGCTTACCACAGCATTGAAAAGCTTATGTGGAGCACTAAACAACCTTGCTTCTCCAGCTGGGGTAAATTGGGACTGTCACAGAGAAAAAGGTGGGTTTTTTTCCACAAGCCATTCCAGGAAAGGAGGGAATACACTTTCATCTTTTGCCTTGAAGACACGTCATGTCATAATATAAAGAAAGTGTGTTTTCTAAATGGATGACAACAGCTCCTTGCAGGGAATTTTTGCAGGTTCATCAGAGCTTTGCTCCAGCTGGATTTCTGCAAATTTAACTGGACATCTGCTAAGGTAAAAGGGAGAGTGAGGGTGAGTACAGAAATGGGATAAAGCCTCATTAGACACTGAGGTGAAGTAGCTGGAGTTGTTTCAGGTTAAGAAATTCACAGATTACTCAATCCGGTAGCAATTTTTACCACTATCTTCTTTATAAAGTGTTTGTTATTGTCCATAGCTGTGTATCTGGCTGTAGTGAGATTCTTTGGAGACTTTGATCAAGTAGAAAAAACAAGGTTTTGTTGTTCCTTGAAAGTGCCATTGCACCATGTTTGTGTCTTGGTTGTCCTTTGCAGGAGGATTGAAGCTCAGTGGCTCAGGCTGAGCCACCTTGAGCCATGTGGCAGCATTTGTTAGCACAGGACAGGAGCCTGTGCAGGTACAACATCCCTTTGGGGTACTGGGAGCCCGTCTGAGGGTCCCATGGGGCAGGGACAGCACAGGGAGCAGGGCCTTGGGTACCCACCACAAGCATCTTTGACTGTGCTCCTTCTCAGACTGGTCCAGTGGCTGTGAGCTCCCTGCCTGCTCATCTGCCTTTAGCTGCCATAAAACCTTTTCTGTGGGTGTCAGGATGATTAGTGCTTCAGAGACCTTTTCTCAGCTCCATTTAACAAATGCAATAACAGACTCCAGAAATGTGTTAACATTATTTTAGGAAAGATGTTTGTTAGGGGGCAGGACTTATTCAGTCATTTTCTCTCTCAAACTGAAGTGCAAGACTTAATTTTTATGCTATTTCTTTCATAGATGTTTTAAATAAGAATTATACCTTGTGAAATCAGTTGGTATCTGTGATGCCATTCAGTGTTAACTTACATGTTCTTTACCTTCATCCCCACAAAATCCTGACAAATTAAGTGAATGTTATACCACTTTCTTTTTTTTCTTTTTGGTTGTTTTTTGGGTTTTGTTTGTTTGTTTTGCTGTTGTTGAATTACAGTGCTGTAGGGTGTGTCCGTATCTGATAGTTTCTGTTTCAATAGACTGTTATATTTTAAATTATTTCAAATATTGCAGCAACATTTACAGGAAACAGGGTAAAGAACATTATAAAGTACAATGCTTTATTCCCAGTAAGAATTGTATGGCAGGATCACAGAATGGTTTGGGGTGGAAGGGACCAGTTTCAACTCCATGTTGTGGGCAGGGACACCTTCCACTAGACCAGGTTGTTCCAAGCCCTGTCCAACCTGGCCTTGAGCTCTTCCAGGCATGGGTCAGCCACAGCTCCTCTGGGCAACCTGTTCCAGTGCCTCGCCACCCTTACAACGAAGATTTACTTCCTAATACCTCATGTAAATCTGCCCTCCTTCAGTTTAAGACTTCAGTCTGCCCTTTCCTTTTTTAATTAAGATGAACATAAATGAACCGCCAACCGCAAAACAACATCTAAAGACCGTCTTGATCTTTCTAAAATAATAACCCTCCGTGCGTTTGGTTGTCTTTTCCTTGCTGTTTCAGACATGCCCGGTAGCCCTCACAACCAGTTCACCTTCAGGCCGCTGCCGCCGCCGCCGCCACCGCCGCACGCGTGCACGTGCGCCAGGAAGCCGCCGCCCTCGGCCGACTCTCTGCAGAGGAGATCCATGACCACCCGCAGCCAGCCCAGCCCCGCCGCCCCCACGCCCCCCACCAGCACACAGGATTCCGTGCACCTTCATAACAGCTGGGTCTTGAACAGCAACATCCCACTGGAAACCAGGTACGGGCCGTGGCTGTGCGCAGAGGATCTCGGCTGTGAGGGGAAAGGAGGCCTGACATTGACACAAGCTGGTGATGGGCAGTTGCAAGTGTGTCCTTCAGGACATGCCAGTGTGTTTTGCTCTGAAGCCCTCTCAAGTAGCCACATGACGCCGTTTTTGCTTGATTCACCTAGGTCAGAAATACTCAGAAAAGCACATTATGCAAAGTTTTGGAAGATAACGATTCCTTTAATGTGTGTAGGTTACACTGGCATTTTATGGTTGTGTGGGGTCAGGATTTGTGCTTGTGGGTTTGTCTTGCCTGCCCACGTTCTCCCAGGACCATTTTGTAACCAGCAAATAGAAGTTTGGTTTAATCAGTATACTTTGGCACTTCTGGAGTCTCACAGAGCCAGGAATGGTTGCGGTTTGAAGGGACCCTTGGATATCATCCAGTCAGTCTGTAGCTTTTCTATAGATAAGAAAAGAACAGAAATAATACTAAAATAATATTTTTCTCAATACGCATTTAATAATTTATGGTATATATAGCCAAATACAATTTTATAATCATTTGGCAATGAAGAAATGATACCAGGACAGATATTAGGCATGGCAAGACTTACCTCTGGGAGCTGGAAAGGGAGAGTTCAAATTCAGGATCATTCACAATTTATGCAAATAATCTACTCTGAAAAACAATTGAGAGCAAACACATTCTGTATTCAGGCAACTTACTTTCCAAAGCTCTGCACAATCTCCTCTGACTTTTTGGCTATAATAAGCTTTTTTTTTTTCACCTGTTCCTGATGAGTATTAGCTAATTTGATTGCTTTCAACTGCAGCTGTATTTGCTGACTTGATTTTTAAAACAAGATCTTAATTTTTGGTCTTCTTCCTCTTCATTGTCAACAGAGCCACCAGGAGGTTTTAACTAGGGTTTCCTTTGGGTTTTGCCATTTTAAGGCACGTAAAGGGCAAGAGTTTGTGAAAGTTGCGTCTGATGAAACAGATAAATTTCTGACATCTACCTAATTGGATCCAGAAAATATAAAGTATTATGCACAGAAATGTTTGGGGAATTTTTAACACATATGTCCGAGGCCCAGTTAGCACAATTAATCACTGAAACCTAGATTTTGTTCTTTTACAACAAGGTTGGTTTTATTTTATTACAAAAATTAATCTTTATATATGTCTTTAAACACTTGACTGCTGCTCTTCAGAATTGTCAAGTTTTAGTTCTGCTATTAAGTTGGGATCGAAGATCACGCCAATTCATTCTGAAATAAAACTTTCCTTATTTGTCTTAAGGACAAATCTCAAAAATAATCAAGGAGGATGGAAACTTTTCTGCAAAGTGAACATAAACAACACTTCAGTTCAGCTGATCCTGCTGGAGCTAGAAGCTTCTGCTTACACAGTCTTTATAAAGATAAATCTCTGCTGTTTCTGGTCTAGCAAGCTTATATATCTATCTATACTTTATGCTGTGAGAAAGGTGATCTCTGGGTGTTCTGTCCCATGAACTTGCTGTTCACTTCAATTAAAAGTCAGATAGATCTTTTTAAGAATCTGCATCTCCATTCATGACATTTCCATCAGACTTCATTGGGAACAATACTTTACAATTTATTTTTCTATCGAGTTCAGTTAAAATTTTCTGGTTTCCTACTATTTTTTGTAAATTTGAAGCTTCTCTTAAAGGACAAATACAGAGATGTATAGCTGTATCTATAATTATATAAAGGACTGTGCAGTGAAGTAGGAATTCATACTGGAAAACATCCTTTGGGCTACACGTTAGTCATTCACAAAGCCCGGGAATTTTCCATGTTCTGACCCTTCAGTGTTTGTTTCAGCTGATTTCATGCCCCCACTGGTCACTCCCAGAAGCCTCTCACAAAGCTGGCTGAAAGGTTGCATAATCCATAAGGAAAACCTGTGAGTCTGTTTGCCAGGATGTATCTGCAGTTTGTGTGCAGACAGGAGCTATGGCAGGGGAGCACTGCAATAAGAAACATTTGTGATCACCACTTCCCAGAAGTCTACAGTGCACAGTACAGCCTCAGAGAAAATGAAGGGCTTGCAGCTTGTTTATCCTTCCTTTACCAGGGAATGATTCTGCTAGAATTGAACTGGTGCTTTGGCCTAATAGCTGGATTCCCTTACTTCTCCATTTATGTTTATCTGCCCATTAAAAATAATCCTACAAAATAAAGAGAAACATTTCAATGATATGTGCCAAATCTTCAATAATACCAAATGTAGCTAATATCTACATACCTAATATAGCTAAGCAGATTTTTTTCGTTGTTGTTAAAGTTGGAACATTTGCAATCAAAAAGAAGACTTAAACAGTAATGTATTCCCTACTGTAACAGCTAGGCAAAAATCAGAATACACATGTTCAGCTTTTCTTCTGTCTGTATCTCCTGTTAATCCATAAACAGAACATGTGTTTGATGTTGTATCTACTGCCATGGAATAGTAGAGAATTTTCAGACAGGAAAAGATTTTCTAGATATAATCATGTGAATTTAAAACCATTTCACTCTGGACAGACAATGAGTCTGCTCATAACGTGTCACATTGATGTGTCATATTTATGTAAAAGAAAATTCTCTAGTTCTGAAAATGTTTGCAATACTCAAATTAAACATGTACTCTTACATAATTAGAGTTTGAAACCCTAGATTAGATGGCAAGGGCTGCAGTAAAGGCATACTGTGGTGTATGTGTTTGAAAGTTTTCTTGTACAGTGAAATTTGGTTGCATTTTTATAGAAAAGGGCAAATTAGAAATTTTGTTTTGTGTTTCGTCTAGAGGTGTTACATGCACTAATCTGCAAAGCAGTTTTGTCAAGACCTAACTTACTAATGCAACTGTTTAATGATGAGACTGACTTGGAAAGATGAAATCACTTGTTCAATTTCACACTAAAAGCTAAAATTAAAATCTGTCTGTGTGTTGTTGCCAAGGCCAGTTCCCTAACTCTGGCAGTTATTCTGATTATAAGCAACCCAAATAAAAATAAGAATTAAGAACAGCTTTAGAACTCCAGAGGACATGTTATGGAACACCTGCTGCTGAGGGAATTGGAGTAGAGCTGCACCTGTAGGAGGTGTAGCAGCTCAAACTGGTGACTGTGCTGCAGCCTTCAGCACTGTAATGTGCCCAGAGATGCAAATGCAGTCTCCATCTATGCATGTGCACACGGTTTGGGGAAAATAAACATAGCCATTATTAAAATTGCTTATGAACATGCAGTAATTTCATTGTCACACAAAAAAAAAATTTTTACGTATTGCCAGAAAAAGACTGCAAGGACCTCTCACACCACATAAAAACACAGGAAACATTGATTCTCTTTTTTAGCATAAT
The DNA here is from genome assembly GCF_017590135.1 of Pyrgilauda ruficollis. Lineage (NCBI taxonomy): Eukaryota > Metazoa > Chordata > Aves > Passeriformes > Passeridae > Pyrgilauda > Pyrgilauda ruficollis. The sequence continues at coordinate 8,771,598 of NW_024528821.1, read as the reverse complement.
GTTATTGGGCTCTCACAAAAATTTATATTTTTCCCTCTCCCCCAGAATAAAGTACTTGCAACCTATTGCCTATTCCCTTCCTTTCCACTAAAATAATTGTTTTTTCAGGCTTCATAGATACTTTACTCTAATGCTTCAAATCTTGTGATTTACAGTGTAATACATTGTCATTATCTCTGACAGCCCCATCTGAACATAGCTTACTACTTTTTATGGAGTAAGTATTAAACCCTGATAACTCAAAGGAATGTTTTTCATTTTCTCCATGCCCTTATAGTTAACTCAGTATTTGTTTCCATATCTTGCTTTCTTACTTTGTTTTTTTTTTTTTTCCTGCTGTTTGCTATTTATTTTCCCACTTCAGTCAAATCCCCAAAGAAGAAGTAAAATCTAGATGTTAAGTAGGGATTTTTACCTGACATTTTTCTTATCCTCCTTATAGTCTGTTACAGATCCGTCATGGATAAATCATTGGTCACACTTATTTTGAGTTAAGTTTTGACATAGATTAACAAAGCATTAGAATTTTTAAGTTTTATGCCTAAATCTCAAAATTTATCTAATTTTGATTTTGTTTCAAAGTGGGGTTTTTAGTCCTGTTTTGTGTGTCAGTATTTAAGATATTTGCTTGTTCCTTCCTTTTTTAAATCAGATTTCCTAGCTCCTCTAGCCCATTTAGCAGCGTTGGCAGTAAGGTTAATGCTGTGCTGAATGGACTGAAATCTCCCTTCACTGCACTGGCAATGAGCCAAGTCCTGTGGAAAAAGACAGCTTAATTTAAGCAATCTTATCACCATGGTAATAGCTCCTCTAAGGGGACAGTGAGGTACCAGACCATAAACCTGAGATTCAATTATCATTAATTTATATAAAACTTTGAAGTACTAGAATAATAAGAGGAGTATTTGGGGTTCAAGGCAGTTATTATTTTTAGTTACAATTCAGCAATATTTCAGAGCCCTAAAGTTTGATTATGCCTCGAAACACTTGAAAACTTTAAAAGTTTTGGAGTTCAAGAAGTGTATTTCAATCATGATATAGATGGAATAATTCCTTTCTGTGTTACATAGCTATTTAAGGTGCATAGGTATGATTAGTTCTGGTTTTTTTCCTGAAAATAACTTGGTTGTACTTCTGTTTGGTGTAATTCTGTACTATGGTTTATCTTTTTAAATCAACCTCATAATTATTGTTTTCTCTTCAAGAAGTACATTGATAGCCTTTCAAATCACAGACACCTGTGTATAGTCCCTTTCTGTGTAAGGTGGTGTAATTTTAAAAGCAAAAATAATTCAATAAAAATGCATCTAGAAATCCACACTCAGTTCAGTTTGGGCTCTTGGAAGGTTTGATCTTTTTTTCTTGGTCTTGGCATTTGAACATCTTGTGGATCTTGTGAATCTTGCCTCCAGTGCAGAGACTCAGAAAACACTTTTTTCTGCCTTGACTTTTTTCCCAGTTCAAGGTTTCCATAGCAAACAGAGCAGCTTTTACAGCTCCTGAGGCAGACAGGTGTTAATGATCATAAGCCACCAAACAGGGAGACACTTTCTACTTGAGCAGTGCAATTCACTGGGAACTTGTTTGCAATTGGAGCCTGCTCCTCAGTAAAGTGACCAGATTTGGGGCTATTCCAAAAATAAATGCAGGGCAGGGCTTCCTTTATGATCTTTTCTTCAAATTATGTTGGTCAGTATTTGTTATTATGACATTCCTCTTATATTTTCTCATGTTCTACCTAATTAAACAATAAATCAACACATAGAGGCTGACCATGTTAAAAACAGACACACAGCAAGGGTTTTAAATTCATTCTGAGTCCCATGTGTTTTCACTGCATGGCAGAAAAGATCTGAAAATATTTGTTTTCTGAATTCCAAAAGATAAATTGAAGACTGTCAGTATGACCATGAACTGAAAACAAAAGTTGTAAATATGACCTTAAATTTAATATTGCGAGAAGGAGGGTGTCTTTTATGGAAATAAAAATATAAACATTTGTCAGCTACAATGAAGTACAATTTTCATGGCAGCAGCAATGGCACTTGAGGGTCCTGCCTTGAGTAGTTGAGATCCAGTCACTAAGGACAATAGGGCAATTTAAATTGTTCATGCACTCTATTATGTTTTTTGTTTGTGAGAAGCTTTCCTTTTCCAGAAGTTTGTGTGGGCTTCCCTGAAATGGTGGGATAGTATTTTTTTAAGGGTTTTTTATGGATGCTAAATATAGTAACTTGAACAATCACACTGCAGATACTCCTTGCTCATTATTTTGGATAATGTGATGGTATATAAAGTTATACCTAAATGTAAAGCAGTGTTGTGATTTTATGGCCACTAATGAGCAAGCAGCCTTTTAGCTTTCTATGAAATAGTGTTTCCTTTTACAAAACCAGAAATAGACTGAATCTAGATTTTGAAAGAGAACAATAAATACAGGTTAATACAAAGGCTCTAGGTTGTGAGAAGTGGTCAGAGACATGGAAACAATTCTACCCTTTAATTTCCAAAAAATCAGATGTGTATGTGTAATGTAAACTGCCCAAAAAATTTCTATTTTCTGGCTAGCTATTTGTAGGTAAGCTGGATTCAAAGACTAAATAGTATTTATGTAGTTCATGTGATACATCTCTTGTCAGGTAAACTTTGTCTTTTTTGCCACAGTAGCTGTACAGCTTGGATTAGACCATATGCATGTGAGTGTAGGTACTTGGAAGTAGACTGAAATGCTGGGAACAAAAGTCAGAATATGCATGAATATTCATCAAAGGAAATTGATGGCAAAGAGAACTGAGGGGTAACTACTTCAGTTAGTCATTCCTTTCTTTAAGTCATGCTTCCAACCACAGAATATAGGCAATAAAATTACAATATTGGGATTTTTACTCTTCTTGATTCATGGTTTCAAAGTACTCTGCAAATATTATGTACTTTATATGACTTGCATAAATATTCTTGTAACTACTTTTTTCATATTTTCCACAAAATAATCTTAAAATTTCTTGAGGAAAAAAAAAAATAGAGCTAGCCATGAGATTATTCCTTCCTTACATCACAAATCTCTGTGTGCATTGGTTGTTTCATTCAGCTGCTGTTTGAGTTGGAGTGCTATAGCAAATTTTAAGCCACAGAAAAGCACTTTTGAAGATCACTGAATTAATGTAGAGATGTCACCATGTATCAGAGTAACAAAGCCCATAGTGGTATATACAAGAGCCATTTATGTCCTCAGTATAGTAATTTTTGTTATATTTTTTTTTCATTAAATAGCAAATGAAACCAGAAAGCAGTTGTATTTTGGACAACAGTTCCATTATAGAAGCTGTTCTTGATTGATTTTGGCACCATCCTATATTTATATAATTATTATCCCAGATTTCTGCCAGATTTGAAAGTTCAGTCACCTGGTTAGGAGGCCTGGCTTGCCTACAGCAGCAGCAGACAAGTGAGCCAACATTGCATCACTTGTTCAGTACTGGAGCAAAAGGAGAGGGATGTGGATTCCTTTTACATCCTTTCACATCCAGGGTCACAGTGCTCAGTTTTCAGATGCCATGTAAAGAAAACATGAGTGAATAAAGGGAAGCAATTCTATGTGAATGGTTTAAAAAACAAGTCCAGCTCAAAGAGGAAATTTTAACAAAGTGGTTCTATTCCCAAAGACAAATCTCTGGATGGAAATCATGGAAAAACACAATTATAAAATAAATTAGATAAGTAGTTTTCATGGCCATTTCACCCATGACCACTTTGTTCCCATAGTTCTTGTACACAAAAAGGTGAAACAAAGGCTATAAAAATATAGGTCAGTTTTATCTATAATTATAAGTCATGTCTTATATTCAGATATAGTTTTCCTGGGTTGTTTTTCAAGATGAGGGTATAGTGTGTGTATATCTTTGTGATCAAGTGGGTGTCTTGGTGTGTATATATATATATATATATATATAAATATATAAAATAGTTGCCTTGGTTTTATGCTGTATAGTTTGTTGAGAGCCATATGGGAGATTTATAAAAAAATATATTCTGATTATTATGTAAGTTTAGAAGTGTCCTCTTCTTTCCCCTCCCACTTTGAGTACCGAATAGAATGGATAGAAAACCAGGAGAAAGTGAATTTCTGCTTCTTTCTATGTCACAGGAAATATTAAGTGACTTAAAATGGCCTGGTACCAATGTCTTCTTGTCAGTGTTTGCCAAAGTAAATGGGAAACTGTATCAGTTCCAAATCCCTTTTGGCTACCATCTCTATATATTTTCTGGCTATGCCAAAAAAACACAATCCTTTTTCTGTTTCATCTGCTATGCCGCTTAAAAATTTCCTTTGCACTTCTGTTGACATCTAAAGGAATTTCTTCAATTAAATATCAGTATAGATATACAATTACATACATTATATGCAGCTATAAAATGTAGTTGAAAAGAAATTGAGCAATTTAAATGATTGAACTGAAGTCTTCTTAGTTTTTCTATCACATAGATTTGCAGCAATTTGTAATGCTTTAGGTAACTACTTCTTAAATGTGAAACATAAACAGGTGCAAATGTATTCCTGCTTGGTTTATCCAGGAGAAATCCAGACTAATTTTTTGGCCAAGGTGTAGCAAGATTTGTATTTCTAACTTAGCTGTTGGCTCCCTTTCAAGTCTGCTGTTGTTCTTCATTTTTTCTTCTTACAAACTCGTGGTTTTTAATGGAAATGGAAGGAAAGCATGTTACAGGAACAAATGAAGGTCTGGGCCTACAGATGCTTGGCACAGAGTTAATGCATAGAAAGTTACAGAAGCGATACCAAGCCCTTGACAAAGTTGAGGGACATTTCTACAGTATCAGGATATAAAAATATTTTCTCAGAATTTAATTACAGAATTCTGTGTGAGGTTAATCTGGTTTCTGGTAATAGTATTATGTTATTGCCACATGAATTCAGTTGGGATATTGCTTCAAGCTTTTATAAGACTTAAATTGCTGTTCCAGATAAGGAGCCAAAAGTACATAAAGAAATACCCTGATGGAGAGGCGTGTAAAGAAATGAACTCTTCTCTGACCTTCTCCTAGCTAAGAATTCATCATTTGTATGAACTGTGCTCTCTGAGTTATCTGCCATTCCTCATGAGGTTAAACAAGAGCACATGGATGAGCCACAGGAAGCTGCTTCTCCAGAGAATGGAAGGGGTTCTGCCACCAGCAGGACTAACAGTTCTGGTCTCAGGCCTTGTGCCAGCTGAGCTTCCCAATAAGTCCCTTCCCTTCCCAATAAGTCCTTTCCCTTCCCCTTTTGTCCGTGGCAGGTGGAGCCGTGGCTCTGCTTCCCTGCCCAGTGTGTGCTGGGCTGGCAGAGGGCAGAGAGCTCCCTGCAGCAAAGGAACCCCACCAGGGCTTTTGCTGCTTCCCTTGCTGCTGTGGAGGGCTTTGGTCCTGGTAGGATCTTTTATTTAACTGCTCTTGAGAGGCTTCAAAGTTCAAAAGTCTTATATTTGTAGAGGTTAATAGAAAGATGAAAGCCAAACAGACATTGTGGTTACCTCAAAGAGGGAATGCTTTCCAACTGCCTCTTCTATATGTGAAGTTATTACTGAGCTTTTAGTATTTATTTTTGTATTGGAGTTATCAGTGTAACAATATTAAGTGACTTTCATTTCACCAACAAATGCCTTACAGATTATGTTCTGTATTTGTTTTTTTAAGAGAATATTATTATCTTCTTTATGGATGTTTTTGATGTTTTTGTGAACATTTTGTTTTTCTCCACTTGGAAGGAGTGGTGTTATCAATCACCCTTATAAATGCTCTGATTTTTCTTGTGTTCTCAGTTTACCAAAAAAAAAAAAAAAAAAAAAAAAAAAAAAAAAAAAAATCCACCACAGGCCTTAGCTTTTCTCTTAGATCAAATATTAAAGCACACATCATGCTGCAGTCAAATCTAAACTTTTGAACTGCAGGTTTTATTATTTTGCTCTTTAGAAAGAAAGCCTGACTTTAAAGAATTGATAGCAACAGTTTAGCATGTCCTGACTCCTTTGGGAACCATGGTGTGCTCAGACAGATGAGGAGTCATCTGAGTTTATGAGAACATAGTCACAGTCTGGTTGGAAATTTGTCTTTGTGCCACCAGTGTTTTTCAAATTCTATAGAAATGTCTGTGGGTACTCAATATATGCTTCCAAAAATTGCAGTTTTAAACAATTGAGTTTTTTAAACATTTTCTCAGCATTATTTCACTGGTAGCTCAGTTTCAGTGTACCATTGCTTCAGAATCTCAGTTTTATTACAAATTAGAGCAATGTAAATTCTCCTCTGTGTGAATGGCCTCATCTGTCCAAAAGAGAGTGATCTGGATCCAGGCTCCGTGCACTCTGCTGCTGATAGAGAAGTGCCTCTGCACACTAGCACTATGTCATCAAGCCCTTGTTATAAATTCCTGTGCAAGAGTATGAAATTATTCCTGGCTATTGATTGCAGGTTGTTAGAGCAGTAATAATAACAATTTTCTGTTCAGCATTTCCTTCCCTTTACCTCTGATACCTTCAAACTATGCACCATAAAGGACAATCAATACTGCCAATATCAGACCTTTTTGCTGTAATTTCCAAAAAATTTAAATGAGAAATTATCAAGTAAGTAGGTTTTTATCATTATGTCTTGAACAAGTAAAGCATGCAAAGAACAATTGACTTTTTATATTTGTAATATTTGTGTATATATATGTGTGTATGTATATATGCATACTTATTTCTCATATGTATGTGCTTGTATCTAATAACATGCCTTATTTTATGTGGTGATTCTGCTTCTGTTTCCCTGAATATCAGTAGGAATTTTGCCATGACATTTTTTCCTACCAAAAGTCTAAGTGACTGTGTATCTCGTTAACTGCTGACTGAGAAAAAACTTCTCATACTTGCAGAAGCTTTCATGTGTGACAGCAAAGCATTGAATCCAGAATAACCAACTGTGCTCTCATAGGCTGATAGGAAGGAGGCAGGTTTATATAGTCCTGTAAACAGTTATATTACTTCATTTGAATTTTTTATTTTACTGTATATGAGTTTATAATTTTTGAACTAAAATAGAGTAACATTACAATGTGGAGAGCAATGCCATCTTTCTAATGTGTGTATTTATAGCTGGGGAAGTCAGTGGGAAGGAAAACTAGAATGTGTTGTCTAATGCACTGCCAGGATGCTGTACTCAGTCAGGGTCAGATGTCCAGTTTTGTCTGAGTGCAGCTCATTTGGATAACATTCATGAAGCAGAAGTAACTAATACTCAAATTTCATTCTTGTGGTTGCCATAAGACTCCTGATGCACAGGCTCTGTAAACTGCAAGGCAAGCTAACCTTTAGTCTCATTTGCTTTCTTTTTTATGTAACTAAAGGGCTCTTGAAAGATAAAACTACTCTGTAATACCTTTTTATTTTCTATAATCTGGCATTTTGAAGACCGTAACCTTTCTTTTAAAATCTTATAATGGAAATACATAATACCATACTCATTACACCATTTTAGCAATTACCATTTCAGGAACATGTATTTACAATATTCTTAAAGTCAAATGTCACAGTATAACAATGTTTCATACTCTTGAGTGTTTGATCCTGCATACAACCCGCTGTGTACTCAGCAAAGAAATTCTCCCAGCATGGATTGGTTGATCCATTTATGCATTCAAAAACTTGTCTTGTGCCTTGCCGAAGGCATAAAGGCACATTTGTCATTGGGAAGATTCTGGACCATGTCACTTGCTTTCTCAGCTTGAGACAGAGGAACACCAAGATGCTCTAAACCCCTTTGGGTACATGCTGTGGCATGAGTTTTAGAGGTGCACCTGTCAGAAGGGAGGGCACTGAAGAAGCTTGCTCCCTTAGATAAAACAAATGCAAGAAGGACCAAAGAAAGCTGGTGTTTCCAAAGGAATATGTGGTTGTATGGTCAGCCTGAGCTAGCCCTTTTTGCCACAATTTCTGAGCACATATCACAGTAAGTTATTGTTTAACATTAAATAACCTTTCTTAAATGCTCTTGGAGAGCCCTTGCCAGTCCTGAGAAACCATCCACCCTCCTATAAAAAACTACTCTATACTTCTGCACCAGAGCCTGTTCTTCAAGGCACATTTTTGTACCTTATTTTTTGTGCTAATGTAAGTCTTCACTGTTTTTTCTTGAAGGCAATCAGTCCTGTGAAGTATGCTGAAATAGGTCTCCAAATGAATTCTTTCTTAGTATGTTTGAGAATCACCGCAGTAGGCAAAAGCATTTGAATAAAAATTACTCTCAAAATTGCTCAATTAAGAACAGTAAAGAAATTGTGCTCACCTATATAGTAACTACAGTTCTTCAGAATGAATTGTGCTTTTAAATCAGGTGACTTAGTAGTCACTTTTTTAAAAATTTCCTATATTCCATGGTAAAAAAAATGTTCACAGTGGCATTGGCTTTAGCATTTTTGGGGTATTCCAGGTGAATCAACCAGTTAGGTGTGGATGGAGGGGATACTGCTGGCAGCAGTTCCCATGTCTCTGTCACACCTGTGTAAAGGCACATGGGCATGGGCTTGGAGGACCCCAGTACTCTACTGAGAAACAGCCTTCCCTCAGCATTACTCTGAAACATGGGGAAATTAGCTCAGAATTTATTTATGGTGTGTTGTTTCAGTAAAACATTGCTGGACGTCTTATGGTGTGGTTAAAAAACTTGCAGAGGGTATTCAAATACAGTTTCCTGTCTTTGATATTTTCTGTGGCTATATGTAGCGTATACTATACAATGCTTATATAGTTCCTTTTGCTTTTTACATCACCAAGTGGTTTTACAACATCATTCTTTGTCTTCTCTTTGTAGGCACTTCCTGTTTAAACATGGATCTGGGTCTTCAGCTATCTTCAGCGCAGCCAGTCAGAACTATCCCTTAACATCCAATACTGTTTACTCTCCACCTCCTAGGCCTCTTCCTAGAAGTACCTTTTCCAGACCTGCCTTCACTTTTAACAAACCTTACAGGTGTTGCAACTGGAAGTGCACAGCTCTGAGTGCCACTGCTATCACAGTGACCCTGGCACTGTTGCTCACCTATGTCATCGGTAAGCCCTGATCCTTTCCTCTGCTGAATTATTCTTTCACCTCCTCTGCTCTGTCATCTTGCTTGCTTTGCACTAATACAAATCATGTTTTACTATTAATATTTGCCATTGATGCTTTTTAAATCCTGGCAGACAAAACGCTGGATTGGCTAAAGGTTGAACACAGAATTCTCATTAACTTTCTATTCTGTTAACCTTGATGCTGCCTAACAGGGAAGGAAATATTATTCAAGATTACATGTTTATACTAGCAGAGGGCTCCTGCTGATTTTAATTGCTGCGATATTTTCTTAAACGTTTGATTTTCATATTACGCCTTACAACACTGGTTCTCCTAAAGAATTATTTGGAAAGACTGGTAATGTTTAATTGTGTTTTGCCTTGCTATCCTTAGTTAATTTCTTCAGTCTCATCACCATTTAAATCTTACATGATTTTCCTCCTAATTATTATATCATTTGCTAGAATGACAACTAGCTCTAAAATAATTTTATACTGTGTTGTCTAAGATAGATTTGGTTATCTCTTTATTGAATTTATGTTTAAAAAATGGGTTACATAGTACCAACTTTGCCATTTTATTAGCAAAATACATTGAACAGGTTTATCAGAGTAGCTAGAGAGGACTTCCTCAGGTTTGGGGTTTGTTTGGTTTGTTGTTTTCTTTTGGAGGACAGGTGTTTTGGAGGTTGCTTGAAGTCAGTGTAATTACAAGCATACATAGAAGAGCAATTCTCTGTGGTTTCCTACATAACATTTAGCCTGAACTTTAATTATTGCATTGGGTTTTCAATCTGAATTGAAAATACTAAAGAACATTCTTTAGTAGTGTGTAGAATTTAACAAGTGTGTAGAATTTAATTAGTGTGTAGAATTTAAGAATGTGACTGTGGCTTCTGTAAACAAAGGGAAATGTAATTTTTTTTGCTATCTCACACACTCTTAGACTGTTGTTTCAGATGGCAGTTCACAGATGGAATATTCCTGATACCCTATAGCTTGAATGGGAATAATTCCAGGTTTGCCTGAAAGAGTGCAGTTCATACTTGGTAAAACTTGACAGAAATACAAGTACAGATACCTCCAAACTGATAAATGGCCACTGATTTTCTATACTCTCTGAATAAACATATCTACAGTGAAACTTACTAAAATTTCAATAATTTCTTGTTTCCCACTGAGGTTTTCTTCAGTCCCATAGTGACAAAGTTCTGGTGATTGTCAGCAAGATGCTCATCAGGAGGGATTTTTTCCTAACATCCTCACCTAATGCATATGGGAAAGCAGATTGGAGCATTTCTGGTGCATGATGATCTGAAAGCACCTGAGGATCTCGTAAGCTCCATTAATTGCAGATTTACATAACAGCTGGTGAGCATATGCCCTCAGTTAGGACAGGCTGTATCATTTTTGCAGCCTCATCTGTTTGCTGCACATTTTATCCCACCCACACCATTTAGATTTTATCTGGATTGAAGCACTGCCTCTTTCATCCCTGTTTAGATTTCAAGTCTGCCACTGAAATTTCTGTAACTTTCTAGGGATATTCTGCTGTGTGTCATCAGCCTGAGAAGGCTGGAAGCACTCCTTGTCACCATGAATTAAAGAGCTCTGTGTAACTCTCCTGTAGATGTGTCTGTCTGTCACATCTTGGTAACACAAGGGTGTAGCATGTTTTCTTTAGTTAGGCAGAAGCAGGTAAAATGGAAATGTCTTAGCATTTTGTAAATTATTACCATTTCTATTTGTGTTTTCTATGGAAAAAATACAAATTTTTGAACAAGGAGTTCTAATTCAGAAAAATTTTCAGGATGCTGTTATTTGCTCTTGTTTTCCCCAGAAATGTTTGAGTTGCATAAGCTTTCCTGCAGATTCAGGTAATATTAGTTAGCTTATTCCAAGGGAATATTCCTTCTGCCCATCTCTGGTTGGTTAAATATTTAGATAAGTTTATGGTCTCTTCTTATGACTCAGATACCTTAGCTCTTTCCCTTTTGCTGGGTTTGAATCATAGCATATAAACTGTTTCCAGAGTTCACTGGCTCTGTAGGCTTGCATATTTGCATATCTTTTCATATCAAAAATTTAAATGTGCATGTTTTAAATGAGTAGTTGAGTACAGAAATTCAGACTGTATGTAACACTCTGAAGTTAAAATTCACTCCCCCAAGTGTTTTCTCTTTGCTCACCATGATTCAGATCCCTCACTCCACCAGGTTTTCTTCAAGTTAGAGGAAGTTGTGTCTGAGCAATCACAACAGACATGGGCCTACATTGTAAAACAAAACTAAGTTTAATTTCGGGACCAAACTTCACCTGTGATCAGCTCAGCAGTTGTTAGTGGAAAAATAAGGGAGACTTCTAAAAGGCAAAATTGTTTTCATTGTATTTTTTGGCATAACCTGCATTAACTTACCATGAACTACAATTTCAGTCCAAATGAGTGTTGATCAAAATTTAACATCAAGCTTTTTCTTCTCCTTATCTAAGAACTTAAATGTTCTTTTTCAAGTATTTTTCACTGCCATTTAATGCTCAAGCTACACATTACTTTTGATACGTAATCTCAGCCTTGTCAGAACATCTCCAAAGTCTTAGAGACATGAAGCTTATTCTACATCAAAATTTACAAGTGGCTCTTACATTTGTAATGAACTGACACCTGTGCCAGAGTGCTCTAAGCAGTGATTTCTTTTCAATCAAAAGGTAAACTAGCAAAATGATTTTGTTCTTTTATTTTTCATCCTTTCCCTCTTATCAGTCAGTGAGACTCAATAGCAAAGCTTTTACATAAGAACATGTAATTCTTCAGTATTTTCTCTCCTTTGAACTACTACTCAGTTAAAAAATACTATTTCTCCATTAATCCTCTTTTGGCCTATAATCGCTGTGTTTACTATTTGGCCTTTCTGAAATAAATTTCACTATTACATGGACAGTAAGGAAATTAGCACACTGTTGATGGTTGTGTAACAGCAGGTTTATTGAAAATCGTTAGTTTATCAAAAGAAACACATATTTTCACTACAACAGGAGTAATCTCTGTGAATAGGTTCTAAAGTCATAGTAGTTACTCCAAAAAAACCTTATTTCATAAAGTGCATGTTTGGTCTTCAGACTTTTGGAGACGTAATTGTAAATGCACTGAATTACTTTCTATGGAAAAAGTCCTACATATTTTTATTTTTCATTTTTCTGTTTTCTGTGAGTTGAGAAATGTAAACCACGTAATTCTGGGCAAAGTTGTTGAATTTGCCCACAAGTGAGCAGTGAGGCAGGTGGGCAGTGAGGTGACACACCTCAGGAAGGTGATGTTGGTGCCTCTCACCAATGCATGGGGGCTGCAGCAGCTCCACCAGCAGTTCCTGGTCTGCCTAAGAGTCTTGCCAAAAAATTAAAGAGTAAATTAGGCAAATCCAAGAGATAGAGTAAGAAATACAGTATTTCTTTTGGTTTTTTGCAACACCATGTTCTTTCCTCTAAGCCAAATAGAATGTGTGCTGTGGCTGCTCATTTAGTAGTTCTTTTTAGCCCATTAGTGACTAAAATTTTTCTTCCCTGATACTTTACCATTTTATCAGCAGCTGATTTTGGACTTGCAAATCACTGGTCCTATTGATCAAAGGTGCAGAGCTCCTACTGTTCCTATTGATTTGAGCAGGTGATGCAAATGTTCAGTGCCTCTGAAAATTGCATCTCATGTTCTTGGATTTAACCATCCCTGACTATGAAATGACTATTTTATATACAAATGAATTCTCAAGTATGAATATGAAGTCGTCCCTATCCTTCATGATATTATCACTATTTATGAGTAGGCACTGGAGGTGGGTGTTGGATCTTAAATTATATTCACATGAAGGGTAAGGAAATTAAAGCCTCTGTGCTGCCTGACACTGTGACCTGTCATTTCTCACTCCATGTACAAGGGAGGGGAGTGATGGTTTCAACACTGGGAAAGGCCAGACCAAATTTTAAGGACACATGTATCTCAGTGCATAGATTTATAACATTGGTTACATCTCTTTAGACAATGTATAACAGTAACCAAAAAGGAATTATGCAGAGAGGGATCAAGGGAAAAATATACTGCTGTACACTGAAGAATATAATGGTATAGTAAACAGTGCTAGGCATTTCAGGGTTATGCAAACGTTGTGATACAGATGCATAACCCTGAAATGCCATTGAGCTCCTTGCTGGGGGAACTCTCACTGAGACAGATTCATCAGGGTCTCTCAGCTGGGAATTGTGGTGTCTGCTCTGCTGCATTACTGAGGAGCTTGATACCATCACAAATCTCTAAGTATTCAGAGGAGAAACATTTACTGTTGCCCAAGACTAGGTTTTGTTTGTTCCTAAGTATGAAATATGACTCGGTAGTGAAAAATGAAACCATCATTTCACCTCCTCCTCTAGGAGGATTGCAGGAGAGGGGGGTATATTTTTATTTTCAGGTATAAAAATGTACTAGGTATAAAGGTAAGACTTCTTGAGAAAGAGGAGAGTGCTGAGAGTTAAGATGGCTGTAACAAACACATGGAAGAAGTCCTTATTTCATTAAATGCCCTACATGATCAAAACATTTTAGCACTTTATTATGCAATTTAAAAAATATTCTGAAGACTGAATCAAATATTAAAAGTTTCAAATTATGAAAAATATTTATGGCAGAATGAAACAGTATTTTACTTGTAAAATGAGCTTACAGAAGATCACCTCTTCTAAAGGTCATGATCAAAACTTAGATTCTGGCTCTTGTGTCCAGGTATTTTTCTCATTAATTCACCTTTACTGGAACTGAGACACGGATGCATCTGTGGCTTTATGCCAAAGTGAAATCCAGTTTTATAAACAGAACCTGCCAGCAGTTACAGAAACAAATAATTTTCTGGCACTTACAACAGGTGCAGAAGGGGTAGTCAGCTGCTGATATACATCCTATAACAGCTCTTCTGAAGTCTGGGCTTCGGGAGGATGATCTACTGAGATTCTGTAAAAAAAGCAGAGAAAGCTAAACAGAGCCTTTAGTGGAGGTCAGCAATTTGGAGGAACTTCACATTTGCAGGATTTTTTTTTGTCCTTTGAAGTTCATCTTGCAGGTAGTAAGTACTTATTGCACAGGACTTTTTTGATGTCTCCTCACTACTGAGTGTCTCTTTTGCGCTGGAGCCAAGGCTCTTATTCACATTCTGCCAAACATGTAGCACCGGAGTTGACAAGCTGTGCTTACACAGAAGGTAGATAAGAATAAATTAAATTAGATCATTGGCTTCCTAGCAGATGGCAGGTTAATCCAGTTTACAAAGCGAGTTCTGAAAAAATTGCTTGTATTTTTGTGGATATTTACCTGAGTATGCCGTAGAATTGTGGGGACTGAGGTAGTCAGTCTGGAACTTTCAGTTTGTTTTGTTTAAATATTGAAGAAAATAAGTGATCTGGTCAGTTACTTCAGAGGTAAAGACCCAAGCTTTTGTTCTGAAAGTGGCCCTACTGGTTTCAGTTACAGCAGTAATGTGAAGCAACAGAAACCTGCCTCTGAGTAGGGAAAATCTCTTAGCATAACTTTACACTCACTTTTCATCTCTTTGCTGAGAGATTCCATGAAAGAATTTTATTGAAAGGTTAGATGATGTGGGCCTTTAATATTTCTTTTTCTGCAAGAGATGTGTTTTATACCAAATAATTTTTTTTTTTACCTAAGAAGCATAATAATTTAGCTAAGAAAATCTCTGTACTATGACTGGGATCCTCTGTACTGGAGAGAGAGGTCATTTAAAATTACCCTGCACAGCTCCACTGTGTGGCCTGGCCAGGGCAGCATGGCTGAGGAAAAAATTTAGGTTTGTCATAATCCTGTGGCATCCTCCAGTCTCTTCAAATTCACTGACTACAGACTCCTCTAAATTTAGCTTTTGTCATAATATTCATAATGCATGTTAAAAAAAAAACTTTGTCAATTTTTTGTTAGAATTTTGTCAGAAACGTTGAATTAAAAAAGAACTGTCTAGTAAAATATAAATTAAATATAGGTATGGTAGTATCCAACATGTAAGCCCTATCTCCCCACATTATGTAAAGAGGGTCAAATTTTGCCTTCAGATTAATTTTGCCTCCAGATCACCTGTGAAAGCAATGTACAACTCTGGTCATGGCAACGTGCAACTCCTAGATTGCACAGAGCAAAGTAATAATGTAATTATTTACAGGGGATTATGCTGGATGTTCAAACAAGCCAAGAAAGAATATCTTTTCAGATGAGTGCAGTTCCTCCCAGCAGGGAGAATATTGCACTCAGCTGTCAGAGGAGAGGTTTGGTTAGGCCAGCTGATGGAAGTTAGGGTCTGGTGCTCCTGCTGACTCACCACAGCTCCTCCTAACAGAAGTGTGACTTTTGCAATCATGCCAGCTAACAAGCTGTTTCATCTCCATTTGCCTGCTGGCCCTTGGGTATTGCCTGAAACTGTAGCAGCTCAGCAGTGACTTTACACACCTTACTAGTACCTGAAGTGTTTGAGGTGCTGCAAAGTACAGGGTATGTGATTGCAGAAATTTTTTGGAATGCCAGATAGGGAGAGCCAGAGTAACTGGCTTCTTCTGTAATGTAAGTGTAAGTCATCAGACTTCAAAGGCTGTTCTGTGTGAAGTTGAGCTGCATCATCTAATGCATCCTTAGCCCTAATGGTGGGTTTCATACTGATAGTCAGCAGCCAGCCCTCAAGGGTGCTGCAGTCAAGGTCTTCAGAAGGTTGAGCTTGGAGAAAAGGGCAGAGACATTGATCAGAAAGTGAATCTCCCTCCTTCTTACCCAGGCCAGTATTAACTTAGAGTGGTGGTATAATCTCCTATTTGTTCTGTGGAGTAGGATCTTACACCTGGGCATTACACATGGGAAATGCAGCTGAGAACCTTGCAAATGGATTTATGCTGGGGAAAGTGACATTGTGGCCCACATTTGAATTGCACAGCGTTTTCTGTGCCCCTTTTGTAAAAGCCAGAAATCCACTAGAAAAAAAATCAAAGGGTGAATAACTCAAAAGAGAAGTTCTTTTGAGCTTTTTAATGAAATTCAGTACATGCCTACTTATTTCTAAAGAGATTTGAGAGATGGAGATTTGAAAGTTTTATGTAATCTTATTTGTTGAAATAACTGTGTGTTTAAAACATGCTGTACATATGTTGTAGGAAAAAGCTCCATAGAAATTTTGTATCCCCTATGTAAAAGAAAAGTATCACAGAAAATGAAGAGGTTAGGGAGGGCTCTGTGTCTGCTAAATAAATACCTATAGTTAACTTCTGAAAAAAGTATCTCTAGGAATTAATGCCTTCACTGGTGTTTATAGTCTGGTTAGTCCCAGAGTGTCACCTGGATCTGAAGGTAATTTCTCAATAGCTATAATTAATGTAATAAAAATGGGGATGATTTTAAGATTGCAAGATGTCTGGGTTTCTGCAGTGTTTGAAATCATTCAGATCAGTTCATGTAGGTCTTATTTTCACAGCCATGTGCTTTGCTGTACAACCCTCAGTTGTGCCCATTGTGCAGCACAAGTCCGGTGCCCCGTGTCACCTCCCAGGGATGAGACATCCGAGCCTGGCAGAGACCATCCTCTCTGCCACACAGTTGGTGTTTCCAGGGAGGAAGCTGACTGTCAAACGTAGATACAGATCGTTTTGCAGCTTGCCAAGCTTTGGCACAAGCTATAAAAACAACAGCACTTCCCCAGCCTGAAGGAAGACAAAGCCAGTAAAGGACTGGAATTGGTGCGAGTGGATGATGACATGAGCAGAGTGTGTGATGTGGCAGGGGCATGCACCAAGGCAAAGGTGCAGCACACGTTCAGCCCTGGCTTTGTGACATACCCTCTGCAGCATGTGCAAATGCTCTCCTAGGAAATTAATGATAGCAACAATGGGAATAGTGTAAAAAAGCAACTGTATCATATTCAGGATTCCATAACCACTAAAAACTTACTATTGATGTGGGCAGTTGTGTTTTGCTTCTAGTGATCTGTTTCAAGTGCTTATATAATTATTTGCATTAGTGTAAATGAAATGTGCATTCATTAGCTATCAGTGTCATTGAACTGTGTTCCCTTTTGTTGTTAATAACTCTTTAAATAATAATAACGTCCAGAAGCTCAAGCCAGGAGCAAGAGCACTTACTCTAGAGATGTCAAGGCTGCTTTTTGTTGTACACGGCAGTGATCTGTCTCACATGAAGAATCTCAAAACTCAGAACTTAACTCTGTGTGATCTGACTGCAAGACCTTTTCAAAGTATTATCATGGTCCCTTGGTGATTTCAAGACCATAGAATATGAAGCAATCCAAGCCTGAGATCTCACTACTGACACCAGAAAGCTTAGAAGTACCCTTCTAATACATCTTCTGGGGAGTGGGTATGTGCCAGAGCCCAGATCTGGTGGTGAGTCAGTGGTTTGAGATGCAGTAAATTTCTCACAAATACTGTCACCTCACTAATTCAGTAGTAATGCTCTCATTTGCTTGCTTTGGGTCATGTATCTGTAGTTGGGCAACCCTGGAATGCACAGATCTGGAATTAATCACTGTAGTTTGGCAGCTTTGCATTCTTGTGGTAGTGTTACCAAGCCCTTGACAGGAATCCATTCAAGGCTTGGGATTTTGTTGAATTTTTATGATTTAACTTTTCAGTGTGCAAGGGAGACTTGTGACCAAACACATGGGAAATGGACTCCAAGTTTCCTGGTAATATTGAGATATTTTCCTTGAAGTATGTACAAGTGCAGAATAAAACTATGTACTTTCTTAATGCAAGGTCTATTCTAGATCACACTTCTTTCTCCTGAGAGTCTCTGAGGTTCCTACAAGGTTCAGAAAGAGCAAATATATTGCATTTTAAGCTCCCACTGTGGGCAGATGCTACTCTGTGCAAATTGCTGCATGTGGCTAAAGAGCTGCTGCTCGGGCTTTGCTCTTCATGTGAGAATTTCAACTCCTCCGTGGGGGTCATCCTCAATCCATATTTTAGTGGGTCATCAGTCCTCCCTGCTGAGCTACTTCAATGCTAAGGCAACCTCTTCCTTGGAATAATTTGCCCTTCTCACTGAGACCTAAGTAACTGTCTAGACTAACTAACAGTATTGTCATGTTATACTAAAATAGGATCCTCTGTTGCTGTCTTTCTCCAACCATCCTTCAAGGCCTCAGATCAGAAACAAGGGAAAGCAGAAAACATAAATGGCATTTCATTTAGAGTAGAGAGTAGGCAGCCCCTGCATATGGCAGTAAAGATAGGTGATAGCTTCTAAAAAGGATTATTTAGTTATTTTCCTTGTACATGCATAAATAACAACTATATTTCTGTTAATTTGTGTTGTTAAATAATTGCATATATTTTAGATGTAGAACCAGCTTAGAATCTGCAGTGCAGTTCTAGACTAAGTCTGGTTAAGTAAGTAACCAGTAAGTAAGAGTAAGAGTAAGTTTTTGCTAATGTTTAACCTGAAATGTTTAGAATGTTTTAATGTTTAAAATGAAAGGGTTTCAGAGTGCAGTGGGCACGGTTTCACTTCAAACTGGATTGGAAAGGTGAGAAGTTTTAGTTGGTGTCATTGTTTTTGTCAACAAAATCTGAGATCTTTGACAGCCAAAAGCTGAGGGACAACACTGATATAGCATTAGAATCTGTCACGCAATATTGAATTTATTCAACTGTTACCCTTTTAAGTGCAAGTAATTCCATTAATTGCTGCAGAAATTCATCACCCTGACCTGGCTGAGCTCCAGAAGAAAGTGTGGAAACTAATTAAACATTGAGTTTTAAGGTAAAATGGTAAATTGCTCATTAGCCCCCTTGAAATTCTGATTTATTGCTAACAGAATAAAGTAATACTTGACTTTACAGAAACTGGGTCATAGCATTCTTTTGTAGTCTCACTGAAGGTGCTGTAGTTTAGACATCAATTAATTGATCTTCATTTTTTTGCAGCAGTACACTTGTTTGGTTTAACCTGGCAACTACAACCTGTGGAAGGGCAGCTCTATGAAAATGGAGTTAGCAAAGGAAATAAAGGAACAGAATCCATGGATACTACTTACTCACCAATCGGAGGAAAAGCTTCAGATAAAACAGAAAAAAAAGGTATGTGTAAATGAGAAGCCAGCCAGATGATGAATAGTTAAGCATTGCTGCTCTTCAGATCCTGTTTTCTACATTTTGACAGTATTTTGAGTGCAGGTTATACCTTCTTTAGTATAATTTTAAAACAGGTATGAAAAGCCCATAACCAGATATGTTCCTTCAGCAGAACTCTCACTGAAATTAGCAACCAGCCCATGAGGAAAGGAAGGTTCAGTAGCACAGTGAGAGAAGAGATGAGAGTGTTTGGATTCTGCCTTAAGACAAGGAAGGGAAGACCATATTTGCCTCATTCCCTCTTGTGTAGAGGGCTTGACACTGTGCCTGTCTTGCATACCAAAATCAGTCTCAGACAAGGGGAACCTCTTTGTATTGACAGGTCAGAATGTGCAGAAGAGTAGAAATCTTAATGCTTTTCAAGGCATTCAGTTCTTGAAGGTGTAAGCTAAAGCTCAGTGTCCTGTCACATCCCAGCTGACCCAGTCACAGTGAATCAGCTCCCAGGAATCTCCCACAGCTTCACAAAACACCTGAGCCAGTGTGGCAGCTCCCTGCTGCCAGGGGCACAGCCCTGCTCTGCCCTCCCACCTCCCTCTGCAGCTCGCTGTGTCCTTGTGCCCACTGCAGGGATTGTCTCCTGCACAACCAGGCCACATCAGTCCTTCATGGCAGGAGAAAATGGCTTTTTTAAAGAATGCAAATCATCTGCCAAGGACATGGCTGAACCAGAGCTCTTGAAATGTCTGAGCTAGGATAGGAAAGGAGTGGGCTGTGCACCCAGGGTGTGAAACAGAGGGAAGGCTCTGTCCGAGATGTGCAATCCTTCCTAAGTCCTGTCATTTGATGTTTTTGTTGTTTGATCTCCTGCTCCAATACTAGTCCCATGCTCTGGCCCATGCTTCCCATCAAACCTCATGACAATGCTTTGTGACCATAAAAAGCAAATGGCCTTCCCATTTCAGTTTATGGTATGCAGGAAAAGTGGATAAATCAAATCAGATCAAAGTGAATGGGAGTGGAATATGAAACCTAATCTTCCAGTTGTTAGGAGAAAAGTAAAATTGTACTGGTAGCTCTGCAGTGATAGGAGACGTCCAGAGCTTTCAAATTTTAGAGCAGAGTAGGGATCTGATTTTGTGTGTTCTGGGTAAGATCCATGGCTGAAAATAGGCAACAAAGTGGAACATTGTTGTACCACTCCCTCCGGGAGGAAGATTGTACTGCACATCAATAATCTTGCAAATCAGTGTGGCACAACTGGATAGAGATCATATTAGATAAATGAACAATAGAAATACATGTAAGGAGACAATGATGTTGTTTTCCATTATTTCATCCATTAGAATGGATTTGTAATGAGTTGTAGAAAATGTTTTATACACTTTTGTATTTTTGTCCTGGTACACCATGGGAAATATCTCAAATAGTTCTCCTCAACTGCCTTAAATAATTTTGTCAATGTATTACAGATTTAATAAAAGCTTTTCCAATGCATTTGGCTTCCAAAGAAGGATGTGTAGAAAAAACATCAAAAACATCAGAAATCTTAGAAGTTAGATGGTTGGAATAGAAAAAAAGAATATGCAAGTCAATAAAGACTCAGTGTAGTAGATAAAAATGCAAACCACCTGCCTTGCCCCTGGGATTCCCAGTTTTTAGTGTAGCTACACAATTCCCCCACAACACTAAAGAGCAGAGTCCTGTGATAGCAGAGCCATTTCACTGAGGGTTTGTCCAGCAGTTTCGGAGGTCAGTCAGGAATAGATCTGCTCTGTTGTCTCATTTGTCCCCTTTCACATTTTGGGGGTAACATGTAATCCCAGGTTTAAGATAGCAAGGAGTACACACTTGGGAAAACACAAGAAAAATCATGTGGAATTAGTACATGCATAGTCTGACTCTGGATAGTCTTTACTCATTTTCTTTCTCCATCACTTTTAATATGTATCAGTAATTTTATTCCCAATCCTCCTGACAAATTCTCCACGTAGAAGTGATGAAAAGGGGGAGTTAGAAACAGGCAACTCCTTTCCCTGCAGCAGGATACCAGAGAAAGTTGATGCTTTGCCTATAAACTTGAAGCCTCCGATGTACACAGGAATAAATAACTGCTGTCAGATCCTGGTGACCTCACATTTTCCCAACTCAATGCAGCACCACAGAATGCTTTTCCAGTCTTTGAAAGCATATATTTTAAACTAATCTTTTAATGAAAATCAAGTTTTTAAACCAGGAAGTCAGATTTCTTCTAGAAGTCACTTTATAACACACTGACCCACAGCTATGAGTTAACATTTTAATATGTAGTAATGTGATTAAAAAGTCAGATATCCTATTGATGCTGATATTTACCAGGGGAGTACAAGGAAATTGATTGTTTCAGGATCGGTAATAATAAGCATATGGGTATGTTCTTGTGGAGGTAATTGGCACCACGCTGTTCAGAGTTTTTCTTTCTTGAAGCCAAGAGAAATATGTGATTAGGAATCTATCTTCTGTTTTAGACTTCTGAGGAAACTGTGCTTAGAAAGCATAGGGGAGAATTAATACCCTAGTTGGCAAGATTGGGAGCTGTACAAGGAATTGAATATAGATAATTAAATGATACTTTGTCATAAAAAAAGTGTTTTTACAACAAAGGCAGAATTGTATTGCAGCACTATAATTTTAAAAGCTTATTTTGGACTTTTTCAGGAAAGAGCAAGAAAGTACACAGAGATCATCTGTGAGGAGTGTGTTTTCAGGTGCCTTTTTTGTACAGCCAATTACCTGCTTAATTCAACTAAACACAGAAACAAAGCTAAATTCCTTTTCTGTAAAGAAAGCAGAGTGGCTCAGTGAATATGAAAATATGCATTTCAGACATGACTCCTGCAAAGGCCTTTCCATGCTCTGTGGTTGTCTGAAAAATTAGCATTTGAAAGGTAGGGATTCTGTGACTGTGTCCTATCAGTAGGGGCAGATAGTATGTGTATTTTCCTGTTAGCATTGTGAACAGCAGCCTGCGCTTCTTTCCCATGGGATGAGATATATGTACATATAAGTGCACCTGGGTTTTTTTAAGCTTATATTAAATTATTTCTAAAGCAAAGGTATTTTCAGCCTAATGTGGAAAAACTCCTGAGGTACATTGCAACACTGATATGATATTCAGCATAAATTGATAATATCAATTAGTGAGAATTCACCCGGACTGACAACATAGGATTTTTTTCTTTTCAACAAGGAAGCAGACCTTCTCACTCCAAAATACAGGAAGTAGTTACTGTATGTTATAGACCTTGACCACTGACCAGTAATGCCTTTAACTTCAAAAATTATACTGTATCCTTGACTTTTTACTTAGTGCTCTACTGTCTTGTAATCAAATCATATTAATTACCATGTGTCAATATCATCAAAAAGTTCCATAGTGTTTTACTTAACTCAGGGCAATTGCTTGCAAAGAATCATTAAGATTTAATATCTCTAGAGTATTGGAAATAGGGGAGAAGGTTTTTAAATTTACATAAGCCAAGTAGGATCTTTTATGGGTTGAGGTAAAAAGGGATCCACTTTCATTGTACAGCAGAGAAAGTTTAATTCTCTTTTCAAAACTCAACATTCAAAATTTTTCCCTGAAGCAAGTTGGGCAGAAGTAGTCTCACCTTGAATATTGTTCAAGTAGCAATTTGGAAATGTTTTAACTCACAAACTAAATAAGTGGTGTATTTTTAGACTACTAGATTACAAGTTTCTACTCTAAAAATAGATGTATTTACATGGTGAGGTGTTATAAGCTAGTCCCTCATTCTTGCTGTGGGTTTGATGACACAAAGCAGCTGTAAAGCTGGAAGATCTGGCGCCCTGAGAATTGCTCCTGCCTTGTAAATTAAATCTCTATTCATTAAGAATGCTAAGTACTTCCTACGCTAGCTAAAGCCTATGTAAGGTCCCACAGAGAGTCTTTGTTATTAACACACTCAGCCAAAAGCTGGCCCTAGCTTTGCTACTGCTGTTTTCATTTCTAGGGGTGATTTATAAAATTTCACGTACATTATGTTGGATTAGATATTTATATCCATGTATTGTAAAAGATGAGGCTCCAGTCACTTTGCTCCTGGTTATTTTTCATTGTGATTCTGGAGTGAAATTAAACATAGATGGGTATGGCAGCTGAATTCAATCTTCTCTTGACTTGTCCTCTAATGCCACACACTATCCTGCTTTTACTTAAGTTCAGAGTATGGAAATGTCAAGAGAGTTTTGCAAACCTTTCAATGGAATTAGCTCAAATGTTAGCAGGATTGGGTCAGGATTTGCAGCATGTCACAATGCTGATCACAGACAGGCAGTAAAAACCACAAAGCCAGCAAAGCAAGCCAGCTCCAATTTAGTTTGGCAGTCTTCCTTATGCATTCCACTTCCCTTGTGTTTCAGAGCTCTCACACCCGTGTGTGAAGGTACACATTGTAGGTGTCTGCAAATTTATTGTTCAGCATTATGAAATTCTGCCAGTTTTATCTTCAGAGTGCCTTTCCCTGTCCTCATGCCCCTATTATGCTTTCATGAAGACCAAGCCAGAACAGTTGTCCTTTACTTCTTCAGGACTAGATTAACACTACCATAATAAAACCATAAGGAATGGTGATTAATAGAAATCTGGACAGGGGCTCTGAGCTACCAGGTTTGATGGATTTTCTGTCCTCACTGGAGACCATTTGTGTAGCTTCTTCAATGCCCCTTCAGCAGCAGTCTGAAATCTGTACCAGAGGAAGAATTTCCCGCTGTCCTCGCTCTGTGCATTCACAGTTAAATGTGTTTTGGTTGCATCGTTGATGGGCAAAGACTGTGGTCTACACGGCAGCAGTTCTACCTTTTCATAATCAGTAAAGTGTTCATAATCAGCAAAAATCATTACAAAAAATACACCATGACTCTTTTTGTTGGAAATATGTAGTTTGTGTTTGTTTGTGTTTTCTGACTTGTTGAATAAAAAATGCAGTTATCAATGTTAGAAGTTGATTTTTGTATATTCCAATATATCTAAGGCACGTTTATACCTTGTAATTATCTCTGTTCACCCACTGTAAATACTCAACTGGCTATTTGTTTGTTTCTGAAAAATCAGTGTTTCAGAAGGGCCGGGCCATAGACACGGGAGAAGTAGAGATTGGTGCACAAGTTATGCAGACCATCCCACCTGGTTTATTCTGGCGCTTCCAAATTACCATACATCACCCTGTGTACCTGAAATTTAACATTTCACTGGCAAAGGATTCTCTGCTGGGAATTTATGGCAGAAGAAACATCCCACCTACTCACACTCAGGTAATTGGAAATGATCCTGATTCTATCACACTTCTATTTTCAGTCAGCAGTGGACGGGAGTGTTCACAACACGCTTTCAGAGCAAAGAGGGAGGAAAGGACTGGCTGTAACCAATCTGGTTATCCTTTTTTTTACTGATCTCTAGCAATACCTCAAACCATGTTCTCTCAGAGCACAGTGTCATACCAGAGAGGTCAGCAGATGTGACTCTGGGAGGCTGAACAGGTACACACTGTCCTGCTGCATAGATCCAATGTCTTCTATGCCAGGGACGGAATTCCAGTTGACTTGAAAATGCTTTAATTTTTCTATGATTCCCTTAAAACAAATAGATTGTACAGTCAGTCTAAAGAGTTAATAGAAAAGAAAAAACTGTCTCTGGTTTCTAAGATCAAAATTATTTTTGAGTGCTTACTCCTGGGGATTTTGCAAGAGAAAACCTAGCTAAGCAGTCACATAAAATATTGCTGGTCACATTCAACTTCTTTGTTTAGACCTAATGTATTTGGCATATGAAGCTGTCATTTCTATGGGTAGTAAATTTTTCATATTTCTTTATAGCAGAATCACACTCCACAGAGTATGATAAACACACATGGAATCATGGAAAGATTGTTTATAATGGACCACTGGAGATCATCTACTCTAACCTCAGAAAATTTTTATTAGAGTTTTGATATTAGAAATAAGCACTTTCAGCTGTCACTGACTTTAATTGAAGCTGGATCTTCAGTTGAGCTGACAATGAGCTTTACTGAAAATCAGAATGCCTAAAAACCTAGAGAAATATATTTATTTCTTGAACAGGGATTCATAGAAATCTCTGCTGCTTTGAGGTTAACAGGCATTGTCAGCAACCCACTGGTATTAAGAACTTGCCTATAAAAAATATATATACTTATTTGCATTGCTAAAATTAAATATAAAGAAAAAGTATATTGTGGTTTTGATATCTGATAGTGATATCAAAGGGATTAAGGATTTAAAAATCTGGTATAGAACAACAAGTTTTTTATCTGCTCTTAGCATTTGAGATGAATAGCTGCATAGCACAGGCACTACACCTTGGGAATTTTGGAGTTATTCCCATTGAAAAAGATGTAATTTCTGAGCTGAATCTGCTGTATCTAGTGCAGCAAGTCTGATTTTACCCTGCCATAGCAAATAGCTATGCCAGTTTGGATGCCACATTTCTGACCTATGATAATGCTTTTTATATGTAAATTTAAGATACATTGACTAGGTTATGCAATTGCTGTCTGCATTGGTGAATACTTAGGCAATTCCTCTTAAGATTTCAACTGTTTATTCATGTTTGAAGGAGACATGCAGAGTAGATTCATAAATATCTGCTAGGTGGTTAATTTTTGCTCATTATTATTTCAGTTTGATTTTGTAAAACTGATGGATGGAAAACAGTTAATTAAACAGGAACCAAAAAACTCAGAGGAGACTCAGCAAGCTCCCAGGAACCTGATCTTGACTTCACTGCAAGAGACAGGTTTCATCGAGTACATGGATCAAGGAGCTTGGCATATGGCATTCTACAATGATGGAAAGAAAGTAGAGCAAGTGTTTGTACTAACTACAGCTATTGGTAAGAAAAATCACAATGTAATTGTTATTCTGATTATTACATTGTAAAGACGTATTTGATGTATTCCAGCTCCTCTTAAGTATTCTCTTAAATATGTTTTATTTCTGCTTAGTTTAATTAACCTCAGTGGAGTAACATCGTGTTAAGCCAATATTAGACAAATAGCAATATTTGTATATTAAAGATGGATGTTATCAAATTAAGTGTGAAGTTTTCATGTGTTAAGATTTTTTTATATGATAGCTTAAATGCTTGAATGATTTCTGCTGTTATCTTTTTCCAAGTAAAAGAGATTATATCTGCCCTCTCTACTTATGTGGTCTGTAAATCCTACAAAAATTATCCAGGCTTTAAGTCCTTATTTCCAGTATTTTAGTCAGCTGTAATTTAGAAAAACTTTTGTGGATTTGTTTGTGAGTGTTGTTTGATGGATGGATGCTGGTTTTTTATACAGTTACTCAAATGCACCATTTTGTTTGGAATACAGAGGACAAATACAGGAGGCAGTGTCCTGGTTGCATATGAGATTCCTCCTGCCTTTTTAACATGCACAGGTGGGCAAGTGTTTGCAGATGTAGGTGTTGTGAGTGAGCAGTCCTCACACATAGGGCTTTTTTGGAGTTTAAATTTAGGTAAAGTGTTGTATTTATGACAGTCTCAGTTTGCTGCAAGACTTTAACCACTGTACCCTTTAGTTAACCTGTTCTACCATATGTTGAGCAAGATGTCTTTACTAGTAATGGACGTGCCATCTGCGCTTGAGAGCAAGTGGATACTATTTTTACTGTAAACACCTTGCAGAGCAGGACAGTATGATTCAAATATCCAGATTCGGAAGGACTTGCATGGAAGAAAAGAATTAGGGATTGAGATAGAGTTGTAATGACTGGTTCTGGTATAAAATTTCATATTTGCTCTGTTCAAAAAAATTGAACTTCTACCGTTATTCAATTCCATCTGAGAAAATAAGAGTGAAGTAATTTATGAAGCGTCTTTGCAGATGCTCTACAAAGACCATAAAACCTGTCCAAACTCCATCCCAGCCCAGTGTCTAAATTCCTGATCCCTTGTTTATTTTTATTGTAAGACAGCAGGGTTTATACAAGAGGGTTTAAATAATATTTCATTTAGTAGCATAATTTCTACTCCTCCCCTTCCCCCACACCCCCCACCCCCAAAATGAAATTAGTTGCCAGACTTTAATTCATGTTGCATGTGGTAAAAAAGGTGTTGTCCATCCCTTCTGTAGCCAATAAGCAGAAGAGACTATGAAAGGGGGAAACATGTGAGCCACAGTGCAGGCAAGGATCCTTGTACTTCATCTTCAAAATGTCTGCAAGAAGATATTTTTGGGAAAAAGTCTGTTCATGCTGCTGCAAGGATCTACTGCTTGTACATTTGAGCATACTGCCAGCTATTGTGTTTTCATAACCTGTGTATGATCTCCTAGTTTTCTGTGCATCATAACTTGATTGTTTCTTCTTTTCCACGCACAAAAGAAAAAAATCTATATCCTTGATACATATATCTAGGATATATATATCAAGGATATCTATATCTATATTTCTAGAGGATATATATCTATGTCCTTTATGTGCATCATAACTTGATTGTTTCTTCTTTTCCACAAAAAAAAAAAAGAAAAAATTTTTAAAAACCCAACTATATCCTTGAGGCATTCTTCTTATTGTATTTGACATCTCTGTCAACAAAGGAATCAGCCAGGACCAGAAACCCTGAGTACAGAGCAAGAGCTTGGATGCATCTCTGCCAAATGCTCCTGAGAACCAGCCATGCTCCTCATCAGCATCTGTCAGATTATATTTCAAGATGCTCCATGTTGGTTATCTACAAAATTGATTTTTACTGAAATTCTGATCAGACTTTCCTGAGGAGGGTAAATTGCATGCAAAATGTGGCGTGCTTCAAGTACTTCTGTGAACTAAATAAAGGGCAGCCCAAACTGGACATTGCATAGAGGGGAAGTAACTTCTCAAACCATTCATTCTTCACTTCAGTGTAGGGATCATTTGCCATGTGATTCTAGGAAAACTGAGAGAAGACAGGCAAGTGCACACATAGAACAATACAAGAGTTGATAATGAAAAGTAATATAACAAATTAGTAACGAGCAGCATTTCTGTGAAAAAAAATCTTCCTTCTAAAAATGAGCAGGTTTTTTAACTTGGAAACAGACGTCTGTGTACAGGTTGTGGATATCTGGTGAGCAGATGTGTATCAAATGTCTGTTCTTTAGTATAAGCTGATATCCTGAAAACAATGACTTTGTATAACCATGGGAGCTTTCAAGAGGAGCTAATCCTTATCTGTGTGCCCATAATTATGACCAAAAGATACTTATATCAGTTATTTTTATTAATTGTGTATCTGGGTTTTCTTCTTTCTCCTCAATTATTTTGTGGGAAAGGCGTCAAGTTTCCTATTTTCCTATAGCCAGAGGTACTTCACCTCATCTCTTAGTGGATGTGGCCACTGGACAGTCCCTGCTCCCCTGGCTCCAGAGCCTCTCTCCCAGAGCCCCTCAGTCCTGGAGCTAGTCTGACAGTGACCTACTCCACACAGGATCATCTTAGCTTCAATTTACTTCATATTCTTTATGGAAAATCCATATAAATCAGTGAATCCACTGCATTCCTGTAGGAAATACATGTGTAAATTGGAACCAGCTAATCCATGTACAGATAGGAGCCTGTCCTCAGATGTGTGAGGTTAAGTGGCTTAATATCCAAAGCTGTGTGATAAAACATGGGTAAGTTTAAGATCAAAACTGAAGGTGGGGTTTTTTCCCTTCAAATCTAGTTCTTAGTTCTTTATCAGATTGAATTTCATCACTGCACAAAAGATTATTTTTTTGTTTATCTGATTGTATAGAAGTAGAAATCCTGCCCTTCTCCAAGGGATACAATTCACATGGTTCAAATGAACACGATAGAAGGCAATTTACTTTATAAACAGGTTTCAAACAAATTACTTCACCAAGAAAAGAAAGTGTTTAAGATGGACATTTTTCAGCAAATACTCAGGTTCCTGCAGTGCTTTTAATGGTGGTAAATTTTACATGAACACTTACTTTAAAAGCTTTTTGTTGTAATATAAATGATGCACCTGTTATCTCCAAGCTGTCAAGAAAAAATCTAATAAATATTTGTAAGCTGCTTGAACAGGAGTTTTGTTTTATGCTCCCTGTGAATGAAAATGGGCTTTTTACTGCTTCTGCACCTATTTGTATGTTGAGACGTGTCCTGCAGAGTGAGGTGAAGATGCCATTCATTTCAAATTCAACCAATTTATGTTTTTCTTTGTGCACAATTGCGTGCATAAACAGAAATCCTGGATGACTGCTCTACTAATTGCAATGGGAATGGAGAATGTATCTCAGGCCACTGTCACTGCTTCCCAGGATTCCTTGGTCCTGATTGTGCAAAAGGTAATCTCATATTAACTGACCCATGTTGTATGACAGGGATCATGATTATGGTGTGTGACTGCTGGGCTTGCAAAGATTCAAAGTGATTAAAGGAGATTAAATTCCTTTTTCCAGCCAGATGGCAGATACAATACCAGCACACATGTGGAAAGTTTCTCTATGCTGTACTTGAGTTAACACGGATCAACCACTTCTCCCTCCCTGACTTTCAAATTTAATAGGTTCCTCCATCCACCTTTGCATGCTGTCTGTAATTGTAAAATACATTTTTTAATAGTTACATAGCATAATGTTTTCTGCTACTTAAAAGTGACAAACAGTTTCACTTTGGAGAAGACATAAGTAAATCAAATGCTTCTGTGGTCTTAACTTGAATAGGGTGCACATAAGAAACCTAAAGCAGCTTAGAGACAGTTTTCCAGCATTAAGGCAAAAAAACATGTTAAGTGAGCTTACTTCTGTTTCAGATATTTCTGTCAGTATTATCCATTATCCACTGCATGTGATGTCCAGAAGTTCTTATGATTTCCCAATGTCTCCTCAAATGTAGGGTTTATTTTTTTAAGATTCAGTTGGCTCAGAAATTGATACTGGATTGTAAAAGTAAGCTTCCACATTGCTGCTTTACAGAAAGAAAAAAGGCAGGATCTTGCTTCAGTTCACAGGAAATAAATATTAATCTTACTGAAAATCAGGCACTCCTGCAAATTTTCTCCTGCAGAGACCAATCAAAGGGAGAGTTGGTTTTATCCTCTAAGATATCCCATTTCTGGTCAAAATTAAGGTATGCAAGAGAGGCAGACTGAGGAGACAAGGACATTGTATTACTGCTGCACTGCCTAGTTCAGAGATTTCAGTCTGTTATAACCCTTGAACCAAATGAAGAATTGAGGAGCTGGAGTGGAAAAGCGATTTTACAGAACGATAAATGCAATAAATGTTAATCTATGTAAGTATGTAAATACATTAAAAAGGTCAATCTGCCTTCTTCAGATTCCTGTCCAGTGCTGTGCAGTGGAAATGGAGAGTATGAGAAAGGTCACTGTGTGTGTCGAAACGGCTGGAAAGGTGCAGAGTGTGATGTTCCAGAAGAGCAGTGTATTGATCCAACCTGCTTTGGCCATGGTACCTGCATCATGGGCGTCTGCATCTGTGTCCCTGGATACAAAGGAGAGATTTGTGAGGAAGGTTTGTGAAATTTCCTTCTCTTTAGTCAGGGGGGTTGATTTTTGTCTTTAATTTCCACCTGGTTTAAGGTAGTTAAAAACTTACATGTATGTGATCAGCTTTCTATGAAGCAGAACTATTTTGCTCAAAACTACCTCTACTGTCTCACAGAAAGTAATGTTAAGATAGAAGTTTCTCAAAGGTAAAGGTATTCAGGTCTTGGTAACAGTCCTGTGGACTGATCACATAAAGTTCACATTTTTATTTGAAAAGATAAAATTATTTATTTTTATTTGGCCAAAACCTCAGGGTAAGGCAGTCAGAAGATCATTTAAACAAAACTTAATGTGGTAGTTCTCCAAAGCAATCAGACTATTGTAATCAGCTTTTCCCTTTTTCATTCTGTTACACCTTAGATTTTTCTGACAATATAAAGCTGAAAGGGCAGCAAACAGGTTCGTTTACCAGAACATATTGTGCAATTCTGTTGTCATATGTCATTTTTACTGGGTGCCTTTGCTCATGGCACTAAACTGGCATCCTTTAAGGCTTGGCTAACAAAAAGTGGGAAATTCTGTGAGAAGAAGGTATTGTATTTTTGCTGCTTATGGTACTGATGTGTCTCTGCCCTCATCTATAAACAGAAGCAGTTGTTGTTTCCCTCAGCACGTCTGAGATTGCTCATCAGCTTTGACTTTCTTCCCTTGTGCATAGCCTCAGAAAGCAGAACTCTTCCTCGTGCTTTCCCTGATTTGATGATTTTTCACTAGTCCCCTTAGCCTGGAGCTCCTGACAGCATACTTTGTGTGTCCTGCTATAGAGATTTTCAGTAATTCTTTTGAGTAGCACACACAGGAGGCTTTTTATGTTGCTTGAATTCTCTAGTCAGAAAAATGTCCAGGATGAATTTGATAGGTTTGACATACCTGGAATGGTTTTTAAAGGGAGGATCAAGAGAATGCTTCTGACATAGTCAATTGTTGGTAGTTTCAGAAACCAAGAAAACCCAAATGGGAAAAAGCAAGTAATACACAGATTTCCTCAGTGAGGCCATGATGCTGAACAAGCCTGTGGCTGGTGAGAGGCTGACTGTTCTTTTTACTTGCTTTGTTCCTTGCTATAATGAGATCCTGCAAAACGGTTGGGGAAAAAAATGACATAAATGTACTCAGACAGCTATTGAAACTGAGACTGGGAAAACCTTAGATTTTTACAGTAAGAAACATTTAAATTATAAAATAAGGTGTAATTATGTAGAAATACTGAAATATGGTGGATGAAACAAATCTGTGTAACCAAGTACAGTGGGGTTTTATTGTAACAGTGTGTCCTTGATATGACGGTTCAGTTTGTATTGTAAAACATAGCTTGTGCAGTAGTTAGGGAATTCTGTAAGGAATTAAGATTATTTTATTGTATGTAAACAAGATTTAGCCTTATAGCAGTGCTGTTAACAGACATAGCAACAGATGTACTATCCAGGGAGCACCAGTAACTGCACGTATTCATTGCTGTGAGGGTCCCTTGAATTTGTCCTGCCAGATTATCATTCCTAAAATGGAGTCCCTCTATTAATTTTAAAATATCAGCAAAATAAACAGCTGTCTCAGGATGAGGGAAAATTGCTGTGTGTTTTTGTCCTATGCTTAGCAAGATGTGCATTGTCCAGAAACACTTGATTCCCTCTCTCAGAATTACACTGTGCACAAGCCTAGAAGGCTGAAAGAGGTACAAAATAAATCCTGAAATAAAATGTTGACTTGGTGGCAAAGCAGTTCAAAAGATAAAGCTTTACTTCTTTATTTTTAGATTGAAAGTCCTATAAACTGGAGGCCATTAATTTCTATGTCTGAAGTATTTAGCTTTCCCTTCCTGAAGCAGAAAACATCTCTTCATTTCTGTAATACAGGATACTGTTTGTTAAGTTTACAGTTTAATTATTAAAACAGTACTTGTGCTGATACTTGAGAAATACACAGCAGAACTTTCAGTGTCTCTTTAACATCAGTCTGAAGCACAATATAACATCAATAGGCTTCTGGCTAATTGTTTCTCAGACCCCACAGATCCTTCAGCTCCACAGTCTTCCTGCAGCCTCCAGGGAAGGCTGGCTGCTTCCTGCTTAAAACCTGCCTTGTTAAAGCTGTGCTGGGGCTTTGTGAAAGAATGTGCTGCTCATACAACACTAACCAGCTGATTTAAATTCCTCTACAGAGCTCCTGAATTTTTCACTAGGAATAGCTTAATCCAAATTGAGAACAAATTTAGTTCTTTGTTTGCAAATTGTTCATCAGTACATTAAGACTTTCATGAAGCTGTTCATTACCTGCAATTGCCCAGCACATATTTTTCATGTGTATGGGATTTTTATTTTTTTTTTACAGCAAGCATTGAGTCAGAGATTCACTGCTCAATCTTAGTGGATAACCTTTTTTTCGTAGCAAATTTTCAGCTATAGAGATAGCTTTTCACAGGAAGGTGAAAGAATAAATCTTTCTTTTCCCAGATGTAAATAAAACACAGTGCACTAATACCCAAATGTAAATATATTGCACAATTACAGAATTAACTATTAATTGCTCCAGCTGTTTCCCAGCCCCACTACTGAAGCACAGACCTCACCAACTTAGACCAATAGATCTGTCCTGGGAATCTGTGTTTTAAAAATAAGATGAAATTCATGACAAGAGATTCATATGGCTTCTAACAGTTTATGTGCTTGCTTTTTTCCTGTTTTCAACTTACCCTTTTGCACAGATGCTAACGGACTCTTTTTCCCTTGTGTTTGTTAACATTGTTTCGGTTGGGTATTTGCACAAAAATATCATCAAATTAATCCAAATTCCTGACGTATTTCACTACTAAATAACCGTAAAGGTGTGAGTTTTGTGCTCTAAGTTGTATATTCCCTGCTTTCCAGAGGACTGCCTGGATCCCATGTGCTCTGGCCATGGCGTGTGCGTGCAAGGGGAATGTCACTGCTCCACGGGCTGGGGCGGCGTGAACTGTGAGACGGCGCTGCCCGTGTGCCAGGAGCAGTGCTCGGGCCATGGCACCTTCCTCCTGGACACAGGACTCTGCAGCTGTGAGCCACAGTGGACAGGACCAGACTGCTCCACAGGTATGACGGACACTTGGCTTTATCAACATTGCCTGTGCGTTCTGCTGGAGGCGCAAAAGAAAGTAGTCGCTGTTGCTGTGCTAAGAGGAATTTAAAAAACAAGATAGGGATGAACCACGAGTACTGGGCATGGCACTTCAGGGGCTTGTCAGCAACTGGCTTTCAGTTGCCAAGGATAAGAAATGTATTTTCTCTGTGACAAAAATGTTTCTGTCTGGTGGTGTGACATTGAGAACAGTAGTCCTGCAAGAGGCAGGTGCCTCCTGGCATGCACTGGGGGCAAATGTGACTCTCACCTGAGGTGCTGAGCACCTGTCAGGCTCATGCAATCAGGGAATACACAGTTCCAAGAGAGACTGGGAAGATGTTTAAAAAAAAATTCCAAATACAATGACTGATGAGTAAGAAAGCTCTGTCAAGAAAAGAATCTTTAAACAAAAAAAGGCCATAATTCTCTCACTCTGGGATAAAAACTCTCTTCCTCCTCAGAGGACCATCAAGGTTTGATCCTCCTAAACTGGATTCAGAGTTGAAATGGATTTCCTACATGCTTTATACATTTACATTTCGTTTTCTTGAAATAAATGCACTCTGCACATTTTGCTCTGTAATGGAGCATGTCATTACCAATGTATGTACTACTATTTTTTCCCCTATAGAGCCCACAGAGCCAGAATCTCAGATGATAAGTAGCACATCCCAGTAGAGAATAGATGCAAATGACAGATCTGCTGAATACTGTGGAATACAGCCAGTGGTCCAAGTCACCAATTTTTCTTAGAAATCATCACTCAGAAGAGCACTTGGAACAGTATAAATTTCTGCACAGATCTTCAAAGTGTGTGATTATGGTCTCTAAGTAGGGACTTATAAAATGCTCCTCTACGTGATGAAATTTAAGCAACAAAATATTGACCTGCTAATAATTTTCAGTGTTTGTTACAAGGACCTTGCATTCATTCTACACTCCAAAATTAATGCATGCAATTTTAGTCTGACACTCTCAGATATGGCACTTGCTTTGATAAGAATTGACTTTTTATTGGTTTTCAGCAAAAGCCTGGTTGCTTGCATTTTTTTCCTGTATTTTATTATATATTAAAAATATTATCTGAAGCTTAGTATTTTAGTAGTATTTCCATTAATGCAGCAAATAATTAAGGGAGGTGTTAGTTATGTACTAATTTTTTACTCAAAAATATTGCAAACTAATTCTGTTTTAATACAACGTTATTGTAGCCCAGAAAGCAATGTTAGTCTCAGATTGGTCTGCTGTGTCAGCTGCATGGGGCAGTTAGATATTAAGTAAGGAATCAAAAGGCCAATAAATAACCTCCCATGCTGTTTTGAACATTTTTGGGAGGGAACCTCTTTATCTCCATCAGTAGAGAAAATAAATCTCTTCATCCCTAGTGTATCCTGAGTTATCAAAGGATGCTTTTCCAACCACCAACAGGCAGCCTAGCCAGATGCTTCAGACTTCTCCTTTCAAATACATGTTTCTTCTTAGGTGTTAGACTAGATTCAGGACGCTCTTGGCAATATGCTGTGTTAGACTGAAGTATAGATGTTCAT
Source organism: Pyrgilauda ruficollis (assembly GCF_017590135.1). NCBI lineage: Eukaryota > Metazoa > Chordata > Aves > Passeriformes > Passeridae > Pyrgilauda > Pyrgilauda ruficollis. Next base: position 8,736,175 of record NW_024528821.1, on the reverse strand, counting down.
TTGTGCCTGCGATGCTCTTCTTAGGATCAGTGATTGCTGTACATGTTGAAAATAAAGCTTGATTTTAGAGAGTAAGGAAGACATCAAATTAATCTAGTAAGGAAACATAAGAGGAGTAACAAGGTCACAATAAAGGAGTTGTCACATGTGAATGGAGAAAGTTATGAGGTTCTGTGCAGTGAAGAGGATGAAATGAGTAAAGCACAGGCTGCTTGTCTGGAGTCAGACAACAGCAGAGCTCTGCAGCTGAGAAGCCAGCAGTCTCTCAGCCTGCCAGAAACCCTTGCACTTTGCCATCTCTGTACCACATCATTGTCAGTGCTGTGAAAATCTGCCTTTCTGTAGCACCTTGAAGAATATAGGCTCTTGCCTTGAGGATTTCTGTGTTCCCCAGCAAATTGCAAATACTTTCAAAACACAAGGATACATTATATTTAGTTTTATGGGATTTTTAAAATAGAAGTTAGTATATCTTGACAGACTTAAACTGGGAGAATTAGAAAAGGTTCTAGAATGTTTTTGAATATATTGTTCCAGATACAGTGTGGCCCAACCTGAAGAGGGATGGGCCACCGCTATGATACCTAACCCGACCTGCCCACCTCTATCTCTTCAAACAATATAAACTTCCATTTTAAAAGTGGCAGACTGAGAAAAGACAAGAATCAGTATGGGTAGAGGAAGAGAGATGAAGGGTAACTGTGACCCGTGCATATCCTTAAGAATTACCAATGTTTGGAGGTCCAGCCTGAGCTCTGGAATCATTCATGGATTTTTTTGAGGCTGGAAAAGACCATGTTGTTCGTATTGTTTGATTTTCTATAGAACATTACCAAAAAATAGCAATCATCCTTCAGATTTTGCTTGACACTCATAGTTTCTGTTCAGTTTTTTGAAAGTGAAACTTCACACAGAGACTGAAAATTAAGGTAGTCTACCATTTCCTAGATAAATTGTTTCAATTGTGTCTGGCCCTCTCTGCTAGGAAGTGCACCTTCCACTCCTAGTTCCAATAGGTGCAAAGTCTTGCAATCATGTTTCTTTCTGTGAGGTGAAAGACTGGCAAATTATTTTAAGTCCTTTCCAGTGTTCAGCCCGATCTCTGCTCTGACCTGTGGACTGGCACAACCCAGTATCACTGCACCACCTCCAGATATTCCTTCTATTTCTGAAGTTATTGCTGGACAATTGCCATCCCTTGGGGGCCAGAAACTCCTCTTGCAGAACTCCAAAGCAGCTGTCAGGATATGTTTTCATTGTGTTTAAATTGGTTCTCAATAAAAGCAGTTCAATATGGCTTGAAATTGTTCAGGCACTTAGTATTGCTAGTCCTATACTACTTGTAAGACACAACTTAGGCTGGCTTATTGTTCAGCTCTGTTAAGATCCATCCTTCCAATATTCCTAGGTGGATATCTGTTTCAGATATATTTGGCCTCTTTCCACCCTACAATATTGAACTTCCATGAAAAGTAATTTTCCTTTGTTAGCTCAGATTTCAATTTACCTCTCCCAGAGATTATGTGGTTTTCATTTAAGCTTTGCCTTGCTGCTTATGAGCATCTTTGTAAAGGCTCTTCCTATCAGCTAACTACAAACACACAGATAATATGCCTCTGATTCTTCTGCCTTCTTTAGGCAGCATCAACTGAACTTCACCCTGGAAAGATTCTGGCAGATTTTTAGCTACACCAATCAAAACAACATTGTTGTGTCTTTTTGACAGCCATATGTGATCAGGAGAAGAAATTTTAAAAGTACCTTCTGTCTGTCTTTAGTTTATTATATGGACAAGATCAAAGTGTTCTAACTGTTCTATTTGGCTATAGACTGACATGTATTTACCATGAGGGAGGTGAATTAGCCTGTTGTGCCAGTTTGCCAACTGGCCTTAATGCTGCAAGTCAAAAACAAGCTGTGGCTTTCACTGCTTCAAAATTATATCAGTGTCAGAAATTTGTAGAGAAGCCACCCAGAGTTATTCCAGCAGAGTTCTTTTAAGTACTGTACCTGGGATACAGCTGTTATAATTCCAGGTGCAAGGATCCCAAGCCTGCAGTCATTATTCAAGTAATATAGTTGATTCTTCCATTCCTACTGGTCTGGGCAGATGTTGCTTGCTGCCTTCACCTGTGATGTGGTCCATGTTGAAATACACAGAGATCCAGCATCTTCTTCTACAGGAACTTTATTTCTTTAGTTGTTCTACTTGCTGTACCTTGAACAGTCATCTGTCCTGCTTTCTGCAGTATTCTTTGCACTGTACAAGGATTAAGGGGAGTTAGTTCCATTTTACCTGAAGGGAGGCACAGGCATCAGGGTCAAGGTATGCTGATCTCAGACAGAGATCCACAGACATCTCTGAGAAGAGCTCTCTTTCACCACGTTGATTCTCAAAGTGTTTCCAAGACAAAAAGAAGCAGCACCAGCACTGCTACAGTTGTACATTGTCCAAGATGTTCCCAACAGTAACACCAACCATACGGCAAACTGGTCATCTTCAAGCATTGAAATGGCTTTAGCTCATGCTAAAAAAATGAAGATGTGATTTCATCTCTCTAATAATTAGCCTGTGAAAAAACAAATTCTTCTCTGATATAAAGCACTGAAAATTAAAAATCCATGATAATGCTCACAACACAAATGAACACGTTCTGTTTTGGAATTAATTAGTTGCTATCTTGTTTATCACTTTGCCCATTTAATTTTAGGGTTTTTCCCTATTTTGGTCATCCTTTGTCAAGTCACACCAAAGTGCTCAAAGACATTTAGCCATTACCAATTTAGCCATCTGACAAGAGAAATGCCCAAGAGAAATGCACAAGAGACTGAGTTCCATTTCTCATTTCGTCTTCCCCTGCCCTACAAGATGTGGAGAACAGAAATTTCATACTTTGTTCCAAGTCAGACTGATTATATAATATGTTTTGTGAAAATCACCTGTACTGAAAAAGGTCATCCTTGGGGTGTTTCAGACTCTCAGCATCTTTACACCATGCTGAACCCTGTTATGATAGTATGTGAAAATCCATTATCAGTCAGACCTTCAGCATACATCTCGGCTGACCTGGGCAGTAGGGGTGTGATCTACTGATAAATGACACATTCAGTAGGATGGGAGACTGATATTGCACTATTTTAATGTCACCAGGACTTCAGTATAGTCATCTTTCTACTTACTGTCTGTGGATCTTTGTTGCTTTATTTATAGGCTGTCACCCAAAATGCCTTGATGTTAATGAGTCATCTCCCCTTGAGGTGTCTAGGCAGTGCTTTTCAGAAAGAGAAAATCAAACTTGTGAGTCCTGACTGCTCCTGTCAGGTAGAAGGCAAGCTCTGGCTAATTGAAGGTGCAGCATCAACTGAACAAAAAAACTCATCTTCTGTTCTCAGATTGACACCTTTAACATGGAGCCTTGAGATTAAAGGAGAGAAATCAAGAGAAAATGGATGACAGAGTTGTTCAGGGGGGCAGAGCCTTGCATAAATTAGTGTAACTGCAGTGATACCAGCAGTGCAGTCTCAGTGTGTTTTAGGTGAGAATCCAGCCCTGAGTCACTAATTAATTGCAGCACTGTGCCTAAAATATTATAGACTGAGAAATCTGTGACAGAGCTGATGCCTCTGACATCCTGTCCTGCGTTCATTTCTTTAGACTCTATTCAGACAAAGTAGGCCAGTTTCTGTCCCCTTACTCCAGGACATTTGTCATAATTCCACTGAATCCATTTATATCACTGAAGCAACCTAATTATGATTGGGAAAAGAATACTGGCAGTTCTTAGTCACAAAAAACATTCATCCTAAAATTATTATATGGAGATGGTATATATTTAGCATATCTATTTTTGGTTAAGCTCTCCTAGCAAGATTGGTGGTAATTTTACAAAGGGTAAAAATGAATCAGCAGCCTCTTCCTTCGATATCTTGTGAAGCAAAAAACGTCTTTAAAACTGAAGGGCTTTGAAAAATGCAAAATGTTGTAATTGTTGTAAATTGATATGTGCAGAGTAGAGTAATTTAAAAATCATTAGAAGTCTGCATTTTTTACAGTAAAGTACTTCAAAAAGAAATTAAGGCATAATACAGTATATTAATATAGTTCAAGACATCTCAAATGGGTTTCAAAATTAAACATCAAAAACTGCAACTTGAAAAAATAATTAGGTGAACCCATTTCATCGTAACCAGAAACTCTTCAGGTTTAGGGAATTGCAATGTGTGGGTGTCAGCCATTCTCATTTACCCAGGACAAGGGTGTTCACTACAAAGAGCTTGCAGTAGTGAAAATAGCCTTGAAATTTCCTCAGTACATGATGTAATGTCATGCATTTTCTATAGACTGCTCAGTTGCACACTGGTGCTGCCACTCTGCTCCCTGTTTTAGACAAATATCAAGAACTTTTCAATTATACTGGAAACGACCTTCTCTGTTTTGTTCTTAAGAAATGATGGACTTGCTTAATTTCATCTAACTGTCCTCATTCTGTAATTTGTGAGGCGCTTTGCCTGTTACTGCTCTGCTAATTAAAAGGATGATTGAAGTTCCCCTGCTGTACATTGTCTGACATTGTAGAAAGACTCTTCCCTACGACTGTATATTTCATTGAAGAGAAGAAAACAATGTGTGACTAGTTTGATTTGCATCTCCTGTAGAGTTGCAAGAGTTTGCAAAAATGTATCTGGTGAGCAAGGTTTCTATTAAAAACCTGCTAGTTAAAGATGGGAATGCTTAATATGTGTTGCTGCAGAATTTAAAACATGAGAAATTTAAGGCAGTGAAGAAGCACTGTAGTAAAAATTAATTATCCTTTATGTTTAAATCAGTCCACAGAGAACCAAAAATACCTGATGTAGTAATTTATTGATTTAAGAAATAGGATAAGTCAAGGGTATGAGATATACAATGAGGAAACATGAGGTGTTTTTCAACTGAATGCTGCTTATTTCGCAGATATGCCAAAAATAATGGCCCTTTCCTTTCCTTTTTCTTCCTGAAAATTAAGATTCTTAATCTATTGCTGTCTGCACCTCATTCAGCAATTAATGGAAATATTCTTCATTCCAATGTAAATGCAATTTAGTTAAGTCAGCTTTTGTAAATCCTAGTCTAATCCACAGCAAGCTATTACTTTTTCCACAGGGTGGAGTCCACAGACCCACTTTTGGATGCCTCTATCTCAGCAACTCTTGGCTTACCCAGAAGGGAGATATCCAAATTGCTCTGGTGATGGCAGAATGGTTCTGTTTACCCTCCTCTGTGGAGGCTGACAGAGCCTTTCCTCTCTGTCTGCATGGCATCGTGCCTCTACAGGGAGTCCATCCTGTCAGGAATGTCCCCACTGTGCTTTGTGCTAGGCCAGCCCTAGGGAAGTGATGCTCCTTAGGATCCTTGGCAACTCTGGTGCAAGGTCCTGCAGATTGCAAAAGTAGAGCTGTTAACATAAAGCTGCTGTCATTATCTAGTAGCAAAACCTGGTAAGTGGGATTTCAGTAGCAACTCAGGTGCCAAAGTGGTTCAAGGACCTTTGAATTAGGTAGGGTAAGCAAGGGGTTTAAGGGTGTATATTTGTAGATAAATGCCTACATCCCTCTTTTACATCCCAACCTTATCACCTACACAGGACTTAATGTCCTGAGCAGGGGTTAAGAACCATGCTAAAACAACTGACAGGATATAGGATGGAAAGGTCTTTCCTGAACAGTCTGTGTTCAAGAAAATGTCAAGATGGATATTCTGACTTTGGAAGGCTTGTACTCCACAATAACCCTTTGTAAAAGAGGATTCTGAAGTAGAGGAGCTGTGGGAGAGTTCTGCTGGTGGATGCTGCAGTGGAGGGGGAAAAGTAGCCCAGATGAACAACAGAACAGGAATGACATAGGAAATCTTCCACTTTTAATTTGCTAAGCTTAATCCAAAGATTAAACTCTCACAAATTATCCATACCACCATGGTTTAAAGGAGGGCTCTTGTGTTAGAGTGACCTTCTGTTTCCTCGTAGCTGAAAAAGCGCAAATGGGAATTGTTAGAGCAAGGGTACAAAAGAGCAATAGAACAACTAGAGGTTTTGTCCTTCAGTGAATTTCGGAGCAACTGTTGGGCAAAATGTGCTGCATCAGTCCCTAAAAACAGATATTTATAATATTTTTTGTTGTCATTGTAAGTGTTGTACAAAAATAGCTATCATTTCAACATATTTATGCAGCAGAGTCTGTGAATTTTAGCTTCCTCTGAAAATAGGCAATTGCTATTGGTAGAAGTCAAACCCATGAAAACTACCCTACGTAATGCATTTCTAAGGGTTTTGGTTGTGTATATTGTTGCAAGGGTAATATCTGTAGACATGTAAGGATTCCCCAGTCACTGCCCTCCTTAAGGACATCTGCTTAAATGTTTTGGCTCAATTAATATGTTTTATATAAAATTAAATTTATAATAATTATCCAAGAATATTTGAATGGCAATGGGGCAAAAACTCCTTGTTTATTGTAGCTACAGTGTACATTCAGGTATGTCATTCTTCAGTCCAGGAAGCCTTGGCTATTTTATAAACAGTTTGTTAAAATAGCATCTATCACCTTGGGGTCCAAAATCATTCTCTAATGGAGCGCAGAAAGCCGATTGTTCACGTGACAGGTGATTGTTCAACTCCTGCTCTGGTACCCCATATGCTGAATTCAAAAATGCCCTGAAGAAGGGTGGCCAGTCTGGTGGTGCCTCTGCCAGCTCTGAGGAGCTGGTACCAGGCTGCACAGAAAAAGTGCAAGTCATGAGCTGCACCTTTGGTTTGGCAGCAGTCAGGCAGAGAGCAGCTGCCAGATGCGTGCTGCTATTTCTGTTTGTGCTGCTGACACTGAGGAAGTTCTGGTTTATTTACTGGGAGCTGCTTTGTGTCTGCACTCACCTGCCCAGGCTCAGCTGTGAGCACAGGGACGTTTTCTCCCTGCCTGTGGATGGACACAGTGTTCATAGGCAGATGCTGAGTGCTGTGGAACTTGTGCTAATTGAGGCTACACTCCCTGGTTTTGTGCAAGAGCTTGTTATGCCTCACTGAGTTTGTCCAGGGAATTGTTTATTTGTGCTAAAACATGAGGAAGCAAGGCCAGCTTCTTCATCTGCTTTTGCTTTTGCCTGTGAACCTGAGATGTTACTTAGAAGCTGATAATGACTTCTGATTTCTCACAAAATTTCTTCCTGTAATACAGATTGATTGTTGGGAACACACAGACCAAAGTCTTATTTTAGTTGATTCACTCTTTCACTGAATCATAGAATGACTTGGGTTTAAAGGCACTCTCCAAATTCCCTGCTGTGAACAGGAACATCTTCCAAGGATCAGATTGTTCAGAGCCACATCCAACCTGGCACTGAACACTTCAGGGATGAGGCACCCATGCTTGTCTGGACAACCTGTGTCTGTGACTTACCACCCTCAGAGTTAAGAATTTCTTCCTAATATCTAATCTAAACCTACCCTCTTTCAGTTTAAAGCCATTTCTCTGTGTCCTATCACTACATGCCTTTGTCCACTGTTCCTCTCCCTCCTCCTTGCTCCCTTCAGGTACTGGGAGGCCACAGTTAGGTCACCCTGAAGCTTCTCTTTTCCAGTCTTAACATGATTTCCATCTGTCCATATGGGCTGGCTCTTCAGTGAAAAAAATAAGATAAAAATCACATTCTTTTAAAAGCATTCAGTCCCAGTGCGTAGATGTACATTCTGTACTCATTATCCCCTTTCCTTCTGTGTGCCAGCTCTGGGTCTGATTTGGCCAACAATGGCATCTCTGTCACTTTTGAGCTGCCACTGCTTTTACACAGATGAATCTGAATAGCTGTTCTTGTAATACATTGAGAAGTAATGCCAATGCACACCTTTTCAGCATATTGAGCTCTTTCAAATAGGATAAGTAAAATATATCTTCATTACTGAAGTCAGCAAGTACATCCAACATTCAGAGCACAGACCACCACAATTTTTGAGAGTGGATACATATCCAAAGGTCATCCTATAAGCCAGTGAATTGAGAATGGTGCCTACTTGTTGCAAATAATGCTTAAATAAATAAATACTTCCTTACTGGATATCACTAATCACACTTAGTAATTAAATAATTGTGGAAAGCTTTACATTCTGAGCAGAACCCGAATCAGTGTTAACAATAGTTGTTCTGTGTACCACGGAATGTTTAGTGCTTATATAGACATATCCTGATCCCCTCAGACAATCTGGTGAACTTTTGCTGAAAATAGGTGTCTCAAAATCTTTTATTTTCTTTTGATGCTGTATTAGTTCAGGCTGTACTTGTGAGACAGCTATATTTTATGAACCTGCTGAGCCATCTCTTTGCCTGTTTCCCCTTTCCCCACAAAGCCATGATTGTTCTCCATGTTCCTCATCTTTATCACAGGCCTCGTGCCTTCCCTGGTTCTTGTGGTCTGTCACTTGCTCAACAGGTTTCCCATTTTTCCTGCACAACTGGCTTTTCAGTCCAAGGAACTGTATCTTGCATTTCCCCTCTGTGAGCGAGCACAAAGGCATTGCTTTCATCTCGCTCATTACAGCTCATGACAGATTGTTCTGGACTGCTTTCCTACCAGTCTCCTGATCAGACAAAATATCCAACAAGGTAGACTTTGCACAGCACTTCCTCTTGTGGTTCTTGGGGTGTTGCAGAGGATTTCAGAGCTTGTTAGTCAGAGTATAAGTCTCCAGTGATGACTGACATCTCACTGCTGTGCTACAAGTACAACTTGAAATGAAATGGTGAAGACAAATTATAAAACAGGACCAGATTTGATAAGGAAACTCCACATATACTTGGGCAACGATATTTTTTAAATGTCCTGGTCAGATTTCTTTGTGCTTCTCCTTGCCCTTTTGTCAGTCTAATCTTCCTTGCTATTAAGTTACACTTCTGCTCATTTATTTTAAACGGGCCCCACACTGGCCTCATCCAACCTGCCAACCTGTATCATCTCTAAAAAAGAGACAAGTTCTGCAGCTGAAGTCTCTTGTGTGGCAAGCCCAGCATAGTTGTATTCTCCTTTACACCAGTGCTGTGGCTGGGTAAACAGAGATGTTCCCAGTGCCAAATGAGGAATCCTTTTCAGTGGTATCAATTTTCAGTGCTCTGGCTGCCTGAAATGAAATATCTGTTAGTATGTTTACCATTACCAGTCCAGCTTCTTCAGGCTGTATTGATTAAATTTTTGTACTGTAAAAATACCATTTTGAACCCCAGCAAAATCGATATAGAGTGAGATTTTATATATATATATAAATTGGATTTGGATCAGGAAGAAAATCTTCATCAGATGAAAAATAAAGCTGGGTGAAAAAAGTATGATAAAAGATCTCAGAAGGGGAAAAAGTTGCTGTGTCATTTCCCCAGCCTCTGTTGTATTTGCCCTCTAGACCTTTCTGTCTGTCCACTGATTACTTTTCTAGACAAATAAATTTTCAAGCAAATTGAGGCTTCCAGTTTCAAAAAGATTCTTGTAAATAGATGTAGCATTATCAGAAACTACCTTACAGAGCTTTTTAAATGCAATAGCATTCATATATTTTGTGATACACAGTAGTGCTGATGGCAACCTTCCTACTGGAGGCCAGAAGAGTTATTTATAGAGTACCTAAAGCATCAAGAATAATTTCAATGAGAAGATGGTAGGATTATTTCCAGAAAGCAATTAAAACCACCACTTTATGGGTAGTGAAACATTGTGAGTAACAAACAGTGAGGATATGGCATTTTAGTTCCAGTGGGTTTATTTTGTATGTTGTGGCCTGTGGTAAGAAGATAAGAAAGGTAGTTAGGTAACTGCAAGGCAAGACACCAGAAAGGTTTTCTACATAGAACTTAGAGTAGGAAGGTTTAAAATTAAGTAATGTTTGGGGAATAATGAAGTTTTGGAGAAGTTTTGCCTTTGGTAGATATGGTTGATGGTTGTGCAATAATTGTGTTTGACTTATCCCAAACAATAGTCAGTACTGTGTGAAGTTTAGATTCCCCCATTTATTTTCTGAATTACTGGCTATTCAGTAGTTCTTTTTTGCAACTCTTGTCTCTCTGAGGAAGACCCAACCTCCCAAAATGCCTCTTTGATAGAACAGCTGCTGAGATAATACTGAGCAAAACATAGAGTGCCTGGGCCAGTCCTTTACTCAGATTTCAGCTGTCCTGGCTTTTTTTTTAAATGCTAGTGAGACCACACAAAAGCTTATTTTCTGGAATCACTAATTTTTTAACAAAACCCACTGATCTACTGAGTAGAAAATAGAAACAGGTTATCAGTCATGTAATCATGCAGGAAAGAGGGTACTTAATCTGAATTTAAGTATTAGAAGACATCAAGAAGACACAAGAAAAAAATGGTATTTGAGGGGGCTAAGGCATGTCCATGTTTGTGTAATTCATGGAAAACTGTAAATAGTTGGAATATATTATGAACCTCTCTAACATCTAACCTCTCTAACATCATTCAGAGCCAGAAATGAGGGCAGATGCAATTTAGAGTTGGACTTGCTTTCTCCTTAAGATTTTTTCCAAATAATTCTTCTTTGGTTTAACACAGTTTTATATGCATGGTAGTCTTGCTTTGTGACAGTGTCAGAAAGGATAAATATCAATAGCTGAATAAATTTAAGCATTCTAGTCTGATAACAGACTGTAATAGAAAAGTATTTCAGACAGATGTTTCAGGTCAGGTGAGATGAATCTCACTCTTTGAGTCTTTTGTTGGGATGGGCCACCATGTCCCACTTTGGGCAAGGACAGAATCTTCAGAAATGACTGTGGAAATTGTTTTGGCAAGATATATGATAATAAATTCAATGCAATAGTTTTGCAGAAAGAGTTGCTTTGAATTTATTCACACAACTGTAGCACATTGTTGTGGTATTGTGAGGTGACCTTTAATATATTTCAGTGTCAGATATTAGCATGCAATGCATGAAGAGAAGGATAAGGAATGTTGCAGCAAGAGAAACTCAGATTGAGAGAATATTTTTTTGGGAAGATGGTCTGATAGTGGTATGAATTGCCTGTCATAGTTTAGTCCTGCTCTCTGTTGCTGGGAGCTTTTCAGTGATGCCAGCTATGATTTAATTTGAAATTATAATAGATGATCCTGTGAAGTCTTTTGCAGCTCTTTCCTTTATAAATTTATGTTAAAATAGATCAGTCATTTGGGGATAATCTATCATATTGATTTATTTCTGATGGTACTAAATTTCACATTAAGTTCTGTGGCAAGTTCACATCGTATGTTCCTCAGTGGCGTGGAAGACAGGGAAGAGATGGGCAATGCACATTGCTGCTGCCTCTCCACACAGGAACCTGATTTCAGTTTTCCAAAGGGAACATGTTCACAAAACCTGGCAGCTGGCAGAGAACTTTAGCATTAATGTTTTGAAGACATTTGCAAATCCCTTTGATTTTCATCTCAAGCTTGAGGAGCCAGTCCCACTGGACACTGGTATATCCCATATAGTACTGCTGTGTTGCCCCTAAAAAAGCTGTTCCTTGCTTGATCATAGGTCACAGAATGGTTTGGGTTAGAAGGGATCTTAAAGATGATCCAATTCCAACTCCCCTGCCATGGGCAAGGGCATCTTCTGCAAGACCAGGATGCTCCAAGCCCCATCCAGCCTGGCCCTGAACACTTCCAGGGATGGTTTATTGGCATGGCTGTGGTTGAGTAAGAATGTAAAAAATTACACACCTAACTAACGTTCTGTGACACTGCTGGGAAAGCCGAGATCAGATGCAGTTAATATCCAGATTGCCAAAGGAATTCGTGTAAATTGGGAAAATAAGATAAGCTGTACCCTAAAAATAACATCTCTTTAGTACAGATGTGTACAGCTTGATATCTGCATGAAAGCTCTACTGTGCACTCCTAGGTAACCTTCTTTAAGGGGAACAAATTTCCATTAGGTTTTAAAGAGAGAAAAAAGAAAGCTCAAATGCTTTTTAAATTCCTAAAACTTTACATTTTTGAACCTTCTTGTGGTGTAAAAAATTATATTAATAAAGTCAGTTGCTGAAAATAAAATCCAGAACAGTGTTGTCTCCAGGACACAGCAGGAAGGTAATTTAAAAAGCTCAGGAACATTGTTGAAATTATCATGCAAACTTATTAAATGTAATGTATATTTAAATTGAAAAAAACTTCTTTATTAGGGCTAGATAGGTGATTTTTTTGCTGCCTCTAGCAGTTAAGCTTATTGGGTGAAAGTCAGGGTAGATTAATTTCTAATCTTTATGGAAAACTACTTATTAAAAAATGGATAGCAAAATTATTAATATAATTCTGAAAGTTTAGACTATCTGTAGAACAAGACTCACCACTGAACAAAAGTATAATGAGTGTTTCATAGTATTTGGCCACTTTTGTTTACATATAGTTTTGTATTCTTAGCGTGATTTTCTAGGAGATATTTCTGACACATGTTGAATTAACATTAAAATCTTCCCTATCATTACAAATTATAAAATATTTAGCTTTAATTTCCCTTTTCATAACACATAAGTAGGAACTTATTATAAAACACATTTGAAAGAACTCATTGTTGACTTAGGTAATTAAAATGAAGAGTGTGGAGTGAATTTTTAATGCTTTTTAGATTAGCTCAGGAATGAACTATTTGTCTCCTCCTCAAGAATATGTACAAATAATGGTTCACAGCTCACATTTGCCTTTTTCCAAGAAACTAATGAGCATTCAGAATTAAGGACATGTCAGTAAAAATTCTAGACTGAATTGAACATTTTTTAAGTCTCTTCTTCATTAATTGGTGTGAGTCTAAGGACTTGGAATTTTAGATTTGATGCAAACTGTATTTGATGAAAGTCTGAGGGAAGCTGCTGGGTCAGCTGAGGCCATCCCCCGGCGCTCTGCCAGCACGAGGCTCACAGTGACTCTGCATGGCTGGGCTTTTTTCAAAACCAAAATTAACTTTCCAGACCTACATTTAGAGAACCTTGTTTGGATTTCAAAGTGTACAGGTACAAAAACTGACATGGGGCCATGAATTACTGTGAATTTGGGTGACTCGGTGTCCTGAGAACCCTGAAAATTCACATGTGCTGAGGAGTGGGTCTCAGCCACAGACCAGCCTGCTGCACAAGGTCTGCCCAGAGCTCAGGCAAGCAGGTGTATGTCCCACTAAACCATGACACAGAGGAGTGGCAGTGAAGAGATGGGTTTATATAAGCCTAAACACCAACATGGTCAAGGGCTAAGGTATTGTGAGTGTGGCACTGTACATGGTAAGAATAAATGGCAATTAGTGGAACAGCACAAGTAAAGGCTTGTGATGTAATTATCCCTGAGTCTACTAATCCAAACTGTTCCTTTTGTCACCTGCCTCCCTTGTTGCCTTACAGAAGTCATCTCTTTGCTCTTGTCCTTTGCAGTCAGATGATGGCACAGCTTGTGGCTCCTCAGCAGGACAGTCTCTGTCCAGGCTGGGATTTGCAGCTCCTCCCTCATCCTGCCTGTATTGCTGCTTTGATCTCTCCTTGGGCTGATTTAGCTCAGCTAGCTGTCAGGTATTAACCCAGGAAAATAAACTGAATAATTATCTGACAGTTCCATGATCTGAATCATCTCACCAGTTTCCCATGATAAGCACTAGGCAGGGATCACAGAGCCAGGAGATGGATGGAGAGGAGGAGGAGTGGAATAGCTGTTTCAGTCAGAGAAGACATTTTTGGCTGTCTCAGCTGCTTGCACTAACCCACAGCTCAAAGCCCTTCCCCACTGTGCTGGCTGTGCTGCATTTTGTGGTGCTTCTGTGTCCTGTAGGACCAACTGCTTTGAAAGGAAGAAGATGCTCCAGTGAAGTGAACAGCTGCATCATGTCTGACTTGCTGTCCATCTTCACTTCTGTATGAATTTTTGCCACATCAGCTTTGTTTGAAGCTATTTACCTAGTTAAAGTTACTGTATAATTTCCCATTGCAGTTGGTCCCTGAGCACTCACTGGAGTATCTCATTTTGCCCAGTCTGGCAGAAACCCTCAATACAAGCACAAATGCTAATGTGGCTCCCTGCTACACAAAGGTTTCTGGGCTTGTTTATCTGCAGGAGGAGTTAAGAAATAATTTTGCATTTAAAAGCAAGACAACCTGAACTGATAATCCTTTTTTTGATCTTAGTTGTTTGAATTCGCTGTGGATTACAGCTGCGTGTTTTACCTCAGCATTAATAGGATGACGTTAGGCTTGATTTCCTTGCTTTGCATGAGAAGTCTGTGGAGAATCTTGGATTTGCTTGGCAAAAGAATACATTATCATGGTAAACAGCACTTCTGAAGGCTTATGAAATCACCAGAAAGAACGTAAGTCTCAAGGTTGCCTCAGTGACGACAAAGTGTGAATTGGCTGAGCTTCAGGTCAGCTAGGGTAGCTGAGGAAAGTGTCTGGTCCAAACTAAGAAACCTCATTTCATTATATCTGGTGCTTACAAAATTGGGTTTGGTTTTCATTAAAGAACACTTAGACTCAATATTTTGGGGGGAAAATTCATTTTTAGAAGGAAATGCAAGAACATGGTAAGTTAATTTCAAGTATGATATTGTGTTGGAAAACAGAACAAAAAAAAAAGTAGCCTTATGAGTGAAGACTGTATGTACTGACCTAGGATTTTTTTTTTAAATAGGTAATCTAGTATCTCCACTTCATTAAAGATTAGGACCTTAAGTTGTGTTTAAACATTTTATTCCATGTAGGGAAAACAGTGGAAAACTTTCTAACACTTTAAGGTCTTTTTAATTTTTTTTGGTTTTAAAAGGGAAGTGTGTGTGCAAGATCTATCCCTGTCCCTGTGGTAGGAATGTGCCTACATTGCCTTCAGCTCCATACTGTTATTTCTTTTGTTTGTTTGGAAGATGAGTTTGTCATGATTAGATTGTGCAGAGTAGAGAGACATGGGATGCAGCCATGCATGCCATGTGTGGGAATGAGTTCAGGGTTTTCCACAGCTGGTTCTTGGGTCTGTTTACAGACAGAGAAGTGGCAGGAGCTGCTAGCACTGCTGACAGGGTCAGAAGCTCTATGTATTGCTTTGTTTCCCCACTTCAGCCATTGCCACTTCTGTATTCCAATGTCTGCTATCTTCCCTGAAGTTTTGGAATCAGTTGAGCTAAGACAGTCCCAAAGCTGCAAAAATCTGTGTAGTAGAATGTCAATCCAGAGGGTCAAAAAGACCATCAGTTCCACTTACAGTATATTGTAAACTACACAATATTCCTTAATACCCTCTTAACAATCTTTGCCACTTGAAGTAAAATATCAAAAGCAATAATTGTAGTGAAGTAGAGGGAGATCAGGGGAAATCAAACACATCCCTCTAGCAGCCTAAATTTTTAAAGTATTTGCTAGATTTAATTCTCAGGACCAGGCCAATGCCCAAGCTGGAACAATAAGTTCAAATAAAACCAGTGAGCCTCTGCCAGTCTGCTTGGGAGTGATGCTTTTGTGATCTGGTGGGATCAATTTGCTTCCTAAACACAGGAGCAAATATTTGGACATCTTCAGTACCAATGGAATAAGAAAGCACATCCTCCCATAGTCCTTCAAGCAATGTCCCAGGTTTCCAGGGAAGAAACAAGTAACAAAACAAAGGAGCCAAGACAAACTATGCAGGAAGGGGGAAGAAATCCTTTCCAGTACCTGCAAGCAGGCAGTCCAAGGCATGAAGCAGTAGATGAATATATGATCAGCAGGCAGCAATCAAGACTTTCTAAGGCATAATGCCCCAGACTCAGCACAGTTTTTCATTTGAATATAATAAAGCAGTCTCTTTTCTTGTCTTACATTGTTTTTCAGGAATATCATAGAATCATATCATCAGATGATTATTTTTGTCTTGTACTCCAGTATAACACAACTCCCTGTCCGAATATTAAATTTCTTTTTTTTATATAGCTGATTTTTTACTTCCTAAGGACAGCACTTTGCAGTTGCTTTTACTGAATTTTGTGTGATGTTCTTTACCATGCCTCCTGCTTCTGAATTTGAGTTGGACAGTGCTCTTACAGTTTGTCATTCACCCATCCTTTTGATTGTGCACTGTGCTGTCACCCTGGCTATTACCAAAAATAAGGGCTAGAGCTCTCACTCAAGACAGAGCCCAGCATGCCTTTGATGTCACTGTGCTGTTCCAGTTCTGTGCTGCTTTTTTCTTTGTGTTAAAATGATTGGAAGATAAGATTTCAATTTAAACTTTAAAAACTTTTCTTGGTATGTAAGTGACAGCATTTGTCACTACAAATGCTTTTAAGGATGTTTATATACAATAGTTCCAAGATCTAAATGATCATTGTTTAAAATCTGTCAAGGGAAAAATCCTGCCACAACTAAATATGTAGCACTGACATTTGAAATCGGAGTAGACATGAGTGTTTGGCTTAAATTTAAGTGCTATCAGCTGCTTTTTGAGAGGAAGAAGGAGGAGACATTTCTGTAGCAGGTTAATTACAGGATAACAAGCAAATTCTGTGTCTTTACAGTAATTTTCTAAATAAATTCAAACTACATGAAACTTTTCTATAATGAAACCATTCTTTTCACAGAACAACTGTAGTATACATAGAAGTAGAATTGCAATTAGCGTATGGTGATGTATTGGAACAATTCAGGACTTTCATACCACTTCACAGTCAGGGCTCTTCTGCAGTGCCCAGGTAGAGAAATCTTCCAAGGGCAATGAAGGAGGTATTATTTGAAACAGGTTTCCTGGTTTCTTAGCAGTTGACTTATGAAGGTCAGGAAGGAAAAAAAAGTCCGAATACTCGAATTATGGTGGCTCTCTGTACTGCAAGTGAAGATGATGCATCTTGTCATCACCACAAACATTTGAATATCTAAAAGATTGGTTTGCTTATATCTATTTTATGTGCTACCTTATCCTTTAATTCAGTTCACAGTATTTGAGTTTGTAAGAGATTTTGGAATTGAGTCTCAGAAGAATTAGTTGAAAGATAAGGACTTTTTCATGTCATTGTTTGTCTGCTTCAGACCTATTACTCTACTTTGCAAATGCAAAGCCATCATTTGCAGTCTCCACGCCAAAAAATAAATGACCTGACAAATAACTGCTAAAGAAGGAGGAGGCAGATTGCATAAGGTCTGTACTGTACTGAGTGATAAAATCCCAGGTTTGATCCAGCTGATGAGTGATATTCATACAGAAGTCAATTAGTCTTGATGTAAAGTCTTTTTGCAGTATGAAAGTGCTGTTCCACGTGGTGTTCTTTTGTTTTTCTGCGCAGAGCTGTGTACCCTGGACTGTGGCAGCCACGGTGTCTGCTCCAGAGGAATATGCCAGTGTGAAGAGGGCTGGGTGGGACCCACCTGCGAAGAGCGGACCTGCCACTCCCACTGTGCCGAGCACGGGCAGTGCAAGGACGGGAAGTGTGAGTGCAGCCCAGGATGGGAAGGGGACCACTGCACCATTGGTAAGGGGCTTTTGTACCTCAAGGAATGAAATACTTAAATCTTAATCCAGTCCTACACAGATGGCCATCATTGTGATTGAAATCTGTTTGGAAAAACAAAGACTCGGAGTCCAGGCATGTGTGAAAAAGGTGCCTCTGCATCTGTTTGTCCCACAGAATAGCAACGTGGCACAGCTTTCTGTGTAGAGGAAATAACAGATTAATTAATTTTTAAAAAAACACAGAAAGGAAAGATAGCTCGGTCCTAACCTGTCTCTGGGATGTGTTCATACGTGAATTTTGTAGTCAGGAAGGAAAAAATATTTAAAAGGTAGAAAGTGTGAGGAGACAAAGCTATTATTTACCTTACGTAATTCTTGCATTAAATCTCTTGCCTTTCTGTCTGAGGATTTACATATTTTACTTACTGCTAATGGTGTTTTTCCTAGAGCTGACTGCTAACAATATTCCTAATAAGGTAAAGCTTTCACATCTTTTTAGAAGTCATTAGTCTACTATAAAAATGTAATAGTTATATTTTTAATGAAATTCAATAGTTTTTTGCAAAGTCTAAGAGTGCTTCTTCCTAAATTGTCCCAAAGTGAGATTATCTAATTTTCAGAGATGACCAGCATAAGGTCTCACATTTGTTTCTTGAAAAAAAATCTAGAATGTGTTGTCTTTATCTGGATCATTTTAAGATAATTCATTCCCTGGCTCTAGAATTTACTAAGTCAGATTTGCTAAATCAAGGATTATGTTTGTGTTGGAGGATCAGCCTAATTTTCTGAAGATTGTTTAGAGCAAATCCAGAGAAGGACCAAAATACTTAAAAATATACAAGACCTGCTGTTCCCATTGTAGGCAGTGCCAGGTGTGGTCCCTGCACGCTTGTCATCAAATGGAGAATGATCACAAACACAATGCTCTGGTCACAGCAGCAGGAATAGATCTGCCTGCAGCAAGAGAGAGACATTTTATATCTAACCCCCAGGTGTCAAGCCATAAGCAAATGTATTTTCATTTGGTACAGAAGTTTGATCCATCTCAGTTTTGTTCTTTTCTTTTTTAAGCTCACTACTTAGATGCTGTTCAAGGTAAGTTTTTCATATCAGCATTCCAAAAAAATAATGAAAATATACAAAAGTATTGGGAATGGAGTGTTTTCTGTTACTCATTTTGCTTCAGCTTCTGTACTGCTAGGCTCCCAGAATAGATGACACATTTGTTTATGGAAATATATATATAGATATATATGCACACACAGAGATTTACAGCAGAAAGTGCAGTTTTTAATAAGTAATGTGCTCAACTCATTTGCAAAGTTGTACCAATGTAAGCATGTTTTTACAGGGCCATCTGATGTGCTGTGTTAGGCAAATCCATTTTTTGCTCTTGTTTACCATCCAAAGTAATGCCAGAGCTGAGGACTTGCTAAAAAGCTTGTGTTGATACTGTCTCCCATGAGAAGTAAAAAAAGTATTCTTTTGTCATTTATGCTTGAAATAAGTTTCTTTTGCTAGAGCAGTACTCTTGTTTTCTAAAGCTGTCTGTGCCAGATGTGATCTAGTTCTGATCTAGTTCTCTCCAAATCATTTGATACAAGGGTTAAGTGTGATGTTGCTTTGTGTCTGGTGCTGTCCATTTGATTCCCGTGCCTTGCTGCAGGTCCTGCTCGTTCCCGTCAGTGCTAGAACCTTCCCAGTGCGACAGCAGTCCCCACACCCGGCAGAACAGTGCTGCACAGCCCCTTCCAGAAATGCTGCTCACTGAAATACCAAACTAACCACTGAGTTCAGAAAGATCTCAGTGCTTATTTTCTGTTTCTTATTTTATTTCTTTGGAATTAGATAATAATAAAAGCACATAAACATTCATTTTATTGCATTTATAGACTTAGAGGGTAACCATACACAGTAGCAAAATATAATCATGGACAAGAAATTAATTAACTCAGCAGGACAGTGATTGAAAGTGGAAAAATGTCCACATTACCCAAAAGAGCTCTCACATCCTGCCCTTTCCCCCAGCTCCCTGAAAGAGGCTTTTTTAGTATCTTTGGTGGTTGCCAAGCTCATGTTGTTCTGGAGTAGCATCTTCCATAACTCAGTGTGAGAAAATGATGCCACCCACTTCCAGTTTTTCTGAGCAAGAGTCAGACTCTCTGATCCCTCTGTTTGCAGATGTGATTCATAAACTGTGCCAAGGGTGAGAAGGAGGGAGATCATGTGTCTCTTGTAAAGTTGTCAGGAAATGTGCTGCATGTGGGGCTGTGAATCACAGCCTGACAGACCAGACTCTCCAACTGGCTCCTCCAAACTCTATTTGGAGCATCTCAGGGCTGTCAGGCACTGATTCTTCTTTCCTCCTCAAAAAAGCCCTCTCTCTGATAACACCTGTGTATGGATGATCAGTATCAGGTGCACAGGGGCTTTCAGACCCTCTATGTCCATGCTGGCAAAAAGAAAGGAGCTACCTTAGAAGTGATGCCACTCACTCTGTCAAACTTACTGCCAAGCTTTATCCAATGTCCTTTGGCTCTATGTGTGACATGGTGAGGATCTGAGAAATGTCTGAGCTGGCACTGCACTGTGCAAGCAGATGGACATGACTGTACACATCCAAGAGACCATTCCTCTCTCCCTCTTAGAGGCAAGAAATCTAGACATGAATGTCCAAATTACTACTGATTCAGGGCTTGCAAGTCTATAATCAAGAGGCTGCTACTGTCCTT
Organism: Pyrgilauda ruficollis; assembly: GCF_017590135.1. Taxonomy (NCBI): domain Eukaryota; kingdom Metazoa; phylum Chordata; class Aves; order Passeriformes; family Passeridae; genus Pyrgilauda; species Pyrgilauda ruficollis. Next base: position 8,715,994 of record NW_024528821.1, on the reverse strand, counting down.
GGTCCAGTTTTGATCTAGAATCAGCACCACCAAAGGGCATGTGTTGGTCCTGTTGGAATCAGCTATAAAGGAAGAAAGTGGAACAGGAAGGCAGTGCTCCCTCAACTGCCTTCTGTGGGAAGAGTGTGTTGTAGCATAAATCAAATTGGCTTTTTCTCAGTCAGATGAGTATTTATGAACAGAATAAAAAGGTCACTTCCACTCCCTGCAATGTGTAGGATTATGTCCACAGATGCCAGTTTGTCATTTGGACAATGCTTTCCATGTGTATCTTTGATATAAATCTTGACTATGTGTGTGATATTGTTAGTGAACTATAGTTTATTTTTCAATAAAGAGATGGATGTGACTTCATAACTTCATAGCATGACTTTACTCACTTTACTCCTGTGCACAAAATATTAAACAGTAAAACAATCCTTATTCCTCACTGAGAAACTACTTTTGGGCAAGCAAAGGGAAGGACAAAGTTGGGGATTTTTCCATATTCAGCCAGAAATGAGTGGCTCCCAAGCTATAATCATTTGAAGGCAGCAAGTATAGTGCTAGAAGCTGGAATGTTAATGAATAATTGCAACTGCAAAATAAGAGAAAATATCGCTTCATGAAGGCTTTTTTTTCATACTTTCTTTTTTAGATGGTTGCCCAGGTCTCTGTTATGGAAATGGGAGGTGTACTCTTGATCAGAATGGGTGGCACTGTGTTTGTCAAGTGGGCTGGAGTGGCTCGGGATGTAACGTTGTCATGGAAATGGTGTGTGCAGATAACCTGGACAACGATGGAGGTATGATACATAATTCATGTGTCTCTGTTTATCTGTCACATCCTTGACTGCCATTTAAATCCATAGTTTCGGTGTATGCTTTCCTTTTTATCACAAAATGTCAATGTTTGTCTGTTTGCTCAAGACAGTCGTTCCTTGACTTCATCTGAAGTAATACAGTGAGGAAACAGACCCTTGTGCTGGATGCTACTGAAGGCAGAAAATATCTGTGGCCATATTTACCATCCCAGTACTTGCTTTTTTTCTCATAAAAAGCAAAACAAAACAAAAGTGTAATAAGTAATTTCCTGTATCTCCTTTCCACTCTTCCTCATAATTCTGCCAGCCTTTCAGAAAAAACAGCCAAGAGACACCCAAACGAAAGAAACTTCTGTGCCTGTCAAAATGCATCCAGTTAGTCTTCTATTATTATTAATTTAATATATTTGCAAGCATAAAGTGCACATTTGCAGTTGCTTTTAACATTCGTCTCTCTTAATATTTCTACTGATACACAGCACAGTTCTTGCAATTATCTGGACCTACTTTTGAAGGACTGTTGAGGAAAACTAGTGTAGAAAGTGTGCAGAAGAGATTTTGGAAAGTACTGTAAACAGAGCCCTGTACTGAAATAATCATTTGCTCCTTTCTATCAGTTGAACAAGGGTATTTGGCACTCCGTTCTCTGTGATCTTGATTTCATTCTAAGGTTGCATAAGTTTTAGGTTTGCTGGGGAAAACATAGTTCTTTCATATGTTGGTTTCTGCTTCCTTTCCAGTAATTTGTTCCAATACAATTTGGAACTTTTTTGTTGTTGTTGTTGGGGTTTTTTTTAAGAAAAAATATCCATCTCTATTTCAAACTTGCCAGGGGGTTGGAACAAGATATTCTTTAAGGTCTCTTCCAACCCATACAGTTCTATGATTATATGAGCAGCCCCAAACATGGTTATTTTTTTTTCCCCTCAGATTGTATGCCGAGATGTATTAAAATACATATTATCTTACTGTGTCACACCTAAAGACCGTATCAATGTCCTGGATGAGATCTTATACTTGACTGTAGGGGTAAACCTTGCTATGATGATTGTCTGTTTTCTTTTAGGTCATTGATAAATTAAGCTTGATGTAGGTCCAAGGACTGAGGTCACTGTGGGACCTCAATAGAAACATTCTGACTCAGTAATGATTCCTCATTTACAGATATATTTTGAGACCTTCTGATTTTGTATTCTGTGGGCTCTAAGACCCTGCTGTCCTTTGGCAAAGGCTTCCTCATTTCTGAACCCTGTTCAAAATCGCCTTATTCCTCTCATATCCTTCCTTTTCCACTTTATTTCCAAGAGGTCCAAGAACCCTGTCTCTGCCCACTGTCTGTGCTCTCCTGCACTGGAGTGTGTCCCTGTCACACAAGGTCCCACAGCTGGCATCCCTGCCCCCTGTGCTCTCCCATCTGTCGCTGCTCTCCCCCGCTGTCCCAGCCACTGACTCACCCGCCTGCACTCCTCAGTCTGCCCACTGAAACCCTGGTCAGCCTGTAATGTGTGGAAAGCATTTTCTGATACACTCTGGGAACTGGCTCTGTATAAACTGCCCTGTACTGTGATTTTGGGTGCTTTATATTCTGCAATAACAGTGAGTTATTGGAAGAGTTGGCACTTTTAACTCTAAATCTCCTTGAATTTGTCAGTTTAAGGCAGACACTTCACATCATTTCACTGCAGGTTTTAAAAGCAATTTTCTTTTCCCTTTTTAATGGGAACGTAACATGGACTAGGACAGCTCTGTTGACATTAAAATTAGAGATAAGGGCAGAGAGAAATATTTAATTAATCTGACTGTTACAGATGGGCTAAATGTAATTAAGTTTTCTTCACAATTTCCTATAAGAAAAGAAAATTATATCTACATATTATAACCACTTCTCTTTATATATATATGAAGTTTGTAGGACCTGATTTGGCATAAGTGTAAATTAGAAAAATTCCCCTAAAGCCATTGGAGTTATACCAGTGTTAGATGAAATCAGAAGCTGTGTGTTTTAGGGAAACCAGGAACTGGGAAGGAGGTGTGACATTACCTCTTAAGTCCTGTCTGCTGGGAGGTTGAGTCTTAGACTATGAGAATATTATCATGGCATACAAAGTTTTTATTCATCAAGCAACACACCTGGAGTAGGTTCATCAGGATGGAAGTTATTAGCATTTCTACCTGCAGCTGAGGTGACTTAAGGGCTTGCACTCAGGTGAGTTAAACACAGCTGACAGGTGGTAGCTTCCTGAAGCCTTAGGATGTGATCATAGTCAGTGACACATAGCCCAAGAGATAATTAAGTGCCCTTGTATAGGCCAAATCATGGAATTCTCACCTAGCAAAGGTCTTAATCATTCCAGTTGTGTTTAAATCAAACATTTATATTTCAGTGCTATTGTGCTTCAAGTTCATGAGGAGGAGGTCACCAAAGAACAAAGATGTAGTAAAGTTCAGCAATCATAATTTCAAACAAACTCTAATTTTAGGACTTAGACAAAAGGATAATTTTGTGTAGATTTAAGTTATTTTTTTCAGTTAATTTGTCACATGGTACTTTTGGGGATGGAAAAACTGAAATTTTTATCATTTAAAACTACATTCAGAGACACAGTAAAAAAGAAACAGGTTAGTCCCAACCATAGGGATTCAATAATGTCATTTAATTGACATGAGAAAGAGTTAGTGCTGTTCTTTACCCTGTATTAAGAGCACAAAAGCTTTGGGAGGGGGAAAGTCTTGAATTAATTTTTTAAGGACTGATATAATCATATAAAGAAGAGCCATAAGCATATTCACAGGCATCCTGGTCCTGCAGCCACTGAAGCAGCAAGATCCCCTCAGTGCAGTAAGATAAAACACGTGCGGAACTATTCTCAGGGGCAGGGAAAGTACAATTTCTTTTAGAGCCCCATTAGGATTCTCTGCACTTGTTCCCTGGCTGTACCAGAGCTGCCTTTCCCATTCCAGCTCATAACTCTCTGTTAGCTTTTTCCTGCTCGCAGACTTAAGGGCATGTTTACCTGTTCAAATATCACTACAAATATCAGTGGAAAGGTCTTAGCATTATAACAGATGCACGATGGCATGGTTTGCACTTGCTCTCATGGAGTGCTTCTGCAGTCTGTTACCAGTGTGATGTCCATTAAAAAATGCCAAGGAGTCAAGCAGGTGTCCTTTGCAGTGGGGCCCTTCCCTCACTGTGGCTTCCCTCAGCATAATTCCCCATTCCTTATCCTCCTTCTTTCACTGTCACAACTGACTTGATTTCAGTCTATAAGATGAGCCATTCAGCTCATCTGAACAGGTCATTTCCTCTTGTCCTGCCACTAATTTAGATTCATTGGAAGCTCCAGTAGCTCCAGAAGATCTCTATAAAGCTCTGCTGAGCTCTTTGCAGGCAAGGTGCCTGTGTTTTGGGGCAGGAGGCAGAACACACTGCTGAGGTGCGGGGGTTACACCCCACTCAGTTGTAGCCAAACCATAATTTGCCATGTTTTTGCACATATATTTACCCAGCTGCTGCACAAACAGGTCTTTGTCTTAAGCTGAAAGTTGCAGCCTGTCACTCCCATTAGTTTCTTTGATACAGATCTGTCTTTTAAATTTGTCTGCATCTCCTTTTATCGTTTGTCTTTCATGAATCAATCTTGCCTGTTTGTTTTTAAGGAAACTGCTGTTTACTACAAGCTTTGAATTCTTTTCCAAATATGCCTTCAGTCACTTCAGACAGTTATTGTAGCATTCTCCAAGCTTTTCCAAGCACAAGGAAATATATGACTCAGCATAGCCTTGGGTTGATAACCAGTGCTGCTAAAATATTGATGTATTTCTGACCCGTCCATTGGCGTTTTAATAACCTATCCATCACAGAGATATTGAGTCCATATATAAGTAATATGCTATTATTACCCAATATAAATAATACTGATGGGAATGGTTTTCATTGTTGCTGAGCAGTGAGGACTCTCTAGGGATACTTAGAGTTTCTGAAAACCCTGATATATTCATATTGTCTCCAGTGTGGAAGGCCAAACACTACTGGTGCTCACTGCGTAAAACATTCACAGCCTTTCCATAGGTACACTGATGGGTTTCTTTATATAAACACCAGCGTTCCCAGTTAACAACCTCACTGTCTGCTGCCTGCTATGTATTATGGATAAAATTTGGGCACTTTGAATTAATGCATATGAATAAGCATTAGAGACTCTTGACAGTTGCTGCTGCTGCTTCGTCTCTTCTGAAGTTACTCTTTGATTCCGTTTGCTTAGATTCCTGGCAACACTAATTAGACTGAGCTGAGCCTGTGGTGAATAAAGTCAGCACAGGCAATATTTAAGGACACACTTATATCCCATTTTTTACTTTCTGTGAAAATGTTCTGAACATGGATCTCACAGCTCCATCTCTGGCTTGCACTCACTGGGATCAGTTCAGACGGAGCAGGAGTGCACTGATACACACACACACCCCTCTGGGTAGCTCTGCAGCAGTGAAAATGAAAGTCATTGGTACTTACAGAATTATAGAACATCCTGAGTTGACCAGGACCCACAAGAATCATCCAAGTGTGGCTCCTGACCCTGTGCAGGACAGCCCCAAAAATTACACCATGTATCTGAGAGTGCAATCCAAACACTTCTTCAACTCTGTCAGGTTTCGTGCTGTCACAGCTTTCCAGGAGAGCCTGTTCCAGTGCCCAGCCACCCTCTGGGTGAAGAACCTTTTCCTAATATCCAGCCTAAACCTCGCCTGACACAGCTTCATGGTGTTCCCCCAAGTCCTGTCACTGGTCACCAGAGAGGAGAGATCAGTGCCTGTCCCTCTGCAGGTGTTGAAGACCACAGTGAGGTCTTCCTCAGTCTCCTCCAGTCTGAACAAGCCAAGTGACCTCTGATGTTCCTCTTAGGGCTTCCCCTAGAGGGCTTGCAGCATCTTCATAGCTCTGCTTTGGACATTTTCTAATGGCTTTATATCTTATGTCGTGGTACCCAAAACTGAGCACAACATATCTAATCAAGAGATTAGATTTTCGTGTCACTGAGCAAGAACATCATAAGGATGTGTTTGTGAGTATGTCTGCATATATGTTCATGCACCATATAAGCATCTACACCAATTCTTGTAGTATTCAGGGTTTGACATTACCATAAAACGTCAAATCTATTCATTTACGTTAACCAGGTAGTTAATTTCAGTACATCTTCTGCATGTGTGAAAAAAGATTGAAAGGGTGAGAGCTCTGCTCATTTAATAAACTTTTAAGCAGAAAAATAGCAATTGTAAGTTTTATTGCTAACTAGCTATGTTTTCCTCACCAGATAGTGGATGGTTTATTAAAATAACTAACATCAGCAACATGGGAGGTAGAGTCTGATTGAATTTTTCATTTTCATAGCCAGTTAATAAAGTGTCTCAGTGGTTTAATAGAAAAGAAGCTGCTGTGCAAGTTGTTGTGTGCTTCACTGGTGAGGTGGGGAGGCCAACACTGCTGGTGTGAACCACTTTGTTCTTTGTCCCCTTACCAGTGTCCCCATGCAGGGCCTCTTTACTGTCCTTGGGTGCTCCTGAAACTGTATCTAGACAATTTGTACCAATTGTGGACACAGATCCATTTTCAGGAACATGAGTTATTGTGTTATTGCCATATTTGTGCTCATGAATTGCAGGTACTACAAGGGTAGATGAGAAGTATAGAGATGCTGGGATTTGAAAAGTGGGTGACAGAGGTGTTTGTATCAGGCACAGAATATATGACTTGTTCAATGTTCTTGCAATTAACATAAAGCTGACAAAATGCCTTTTTTGTTTCCAACTGTTATTTTATTTTAATGATAACTTAACACAAGTATTCTGCAGCACATGGAAAGGTCAAATGCAAAACATAAGAAATGCATTCACTGTGCATCATTTTCCCAGATATAGAAAATAGAGAGATTTATATTGTTGGAAAGTAGCCAGTGGAGAGATAGGTCCATAGCCACAGGTCCATTGCCAATTTTTCTGGCTGTTGAAGGTGATCATGCCTGTGGAAGAGAGATTGCTGCCCAATGTGTACATCAGAAAATGTGCTGTACCAAGCACAACATGAGCCTTCTATGACTGCAGCAGAAGCATAGCTGAGGAAGTAATTTCACAACACTTGTGACATCCCTTCCATCATATCGAAGAAGGAATATAGATATATAAATGTATAAGCAAAAAAATGTGTTTTGTTTGATGGAAAACTTGGTGTGATTCCACTGACACGCACTCCTGACCCAATAAATATTAATATCATTCCTTATAGAAGGCTTCCTGAAAAAATCTATTCCCCAGCAAAGGAATGGGAAAATTTTGTCCTAGTTCTGTGATCTATTGCAATGCAGATAGGAGTGCTGTGACTGAAAACAGAGGAGCTTGTTTTGCCATGCTCTGCCTTCTCTTCGAGGTTGTTTGAATTATTGAAGAGTACTATGAAGTGCTTTCTATCTTGAAGTTGATCTTTGTAAATTCTGTTTTAGCAGTAATATTAAACATATTTTAATTTTCTAATTCACTTTCAAAACAAAAATCCCAGTTCATCATTATCCTTGCATACAAAAGAAGGTACCTGGAGGATGGGAAGCCATAATCTCAGACTCAATGTAAATCACTTTATTATATAAGTCTGTAGTGTATGTGTGAACGTGTCTGACTTTCTTTCATATAAAAAAAAATAAATTAAAAAATGCTAATAACAAACCAAAACCATTTACACATCTGTAAATACATTTTAGTCTGCACCTATGCTGTGATGTTCTTTGGGGTAATTGACAGTAAAAACTTCAGTGTACAGGGATCTCCTGCTGTATGAATTACAGTGTTTGCTGTTTGTAGTAGTTTGTTCATACTCCTGACTGTTGTCTCCTAAGATTTAAAAGAAAGCCAGCTGATTTGCTAACACAGTGAGCTTTTTAATAGCTGTCTCTGATATGAAAATTTAACTAAAATTGTGACCACTGATTGAGAACTGACTAATGTATTTGTAGCATTTTCAAGTGAATGAATTTGACAATATAGTTTATAAACAAGATTTATTTGGCTTTTTTTTCTTTTCTGGGTTATTCTCCTGGATTAAAAATCTCAATTCAAATAGGATTGGCTTGTTGAAAATTTTATCCTCATGTGCATTTGTTAATACAATTTCCATTATCACAACCTGCCTCCATATGTAGCTTGTGATTCTGTACCAGCATGGTTTGACTGGTTCATTTTGATGGATATTGTGCTAAAATATAGGAGTTTTCTTTCGAGGTCTTAGAATTGGATTTTCTTACTTTTTTATTTTAAATTGTTTAATTTAAAACCAATGTCTTGAATGAGCCTAAAGTGGAACAAAGATTTTGTTTTGGCTTAAGAGTTCCCTGTTTGCCCTGAAACAGGTGTTTTATTACTTTACTTCTTGACAAAATGAGAAAACTATTTTTCAGTTCTATGCAAGTCAGTTTCTCTTCTAAATTTTTGTTGATTGTTTGGAGAAAAGCTGGAAGTTACATTATTCAGACAATTGTAGTTAATTATCCTAAAATACACACAGCAGTCTGGGCCAAATACATGATTTTAAGAGTCCACAGAGAAGCTGCTGCTCTGCAATTCCTGCCTTACTGCCCATGAAGCATCTTCTCTGAGCCTAATATGTGTCTTCTATTTCATTCTGCATGGTTGTGAGAGGAGATTGAAATAAATTCCCATCTCACCAGTCAAAATATTTTTTAAAAAATACATCATGAGACAGAAAGAGAGCCCATGAATGATGGTCTGTGACCTAGAACACTGCTCCTTTGCATTAATACTGATACTTTGGGTAGCAGTTTCTTTCTCTGATGACTTTGTAGCCTTTGTTGCCTGTAAGCTGTTCCTGCTGAATCCAGCACTTCATACAGTTTTAGTGCTGTTAGGACACACACCAGTCTCAAAATGAGTTGTTCAGATCTGCTTCTGGGACTTCACACCCTCCGGATGGGAAACCCTCCCTGTTGTAGCCCTGGGAGGCTGAAGAGGCAAATGAAACCAGGTGCAAGTAATTCAAACCAAAATAACTCCAGTAGCAGAACCTGGAAGAGTTTATAAGGCAGTCATGTTGCTGACAAGTAAGATTCAAAGAAAAGGGGAAAATTGAGTCTGACTGGAAAATGGAAAACTGCTTTCCCTTTCCTTGGTTTCTTTTTGTGTACAGCCTGAATGCCCTGTTGGTCACCAGGTACGTAAGCTCTTGACCAAAGCAGAGGAAAATGAGGACTCTATTAGAAAAAGCAAAATAGTTAAGTGTTATTTTTGTAGCTATTTCTTTCCTAGGCAGACCTTCATATTCTAATATTTCTGTGACTTTTCACTTTTATTTCTTATATAAATGAGAGAATCAGGTCAGCTCAGTTCCCACATCTAATAGCTTGTTGACAAGGAAAAAATTAATCAGAATTGCTAGTGTGGAATAAATTACTCCAAAACAGCTTCCCCATGGATACTGTTATTCTGAAATAAGTGCTCCTTTTTTCTGATTAGCAAAAAATCTGCTAGACCAATGTTTGTCAAGTTTCTTAGGTAGACAGTGGTGAGCTTGTAGAAATTGGCATCTTCCAGAAAATCTGTTGATTGCTCGAACAAGACTTGTCACTGCCGTAACCCTTCCCCTGGCAGAGCCACTAACAGAATAAACCACAGGAAGAGATTTCAATGTCTTTATGACATTTTCAAATCTAGTAGAATTCTTTAATGTTTGTAGTCTTGGATGATCTGCTGAAAAGCATCTGTCACTTGATGCTTTTCAGTTCTTATTAAGAATATAGAGCTTCATTCCTTGGACAAAAAATAGATGAAACAATTTTTTTCCTTGCAGTTCCAAGCATGCTTTTCAAGTTTCAACCCAAAACACTCTTTTTCTTTTTTTTTCCATCAGAACACACTGAAAATTACTCTGGTTTATGTTGTGAATTCCTCCATCCCTTCCTGTGTGCTTTTTTGTTTAGACTGGAGGCCCCTTATTGTGTTAGCTTACTGACTTCCTAGCAGATTTCAGTTGCTTCCTAGGCTTTCCTGAATATAAAGTGACTTCTACACTCAAAGTCAATAAACTCAACATTGCCCTGTGAAGTTATTCTTCCACTGCTGGCAAATGCCTGTTGTCTCCAGGATTTGGGGAATGTGGAAAGCACACACTGACCTGTAGCCATGCCAGCTCTGCTGGAGCCAAGGGTCCTAGATTATTGTTGCTATCTACAGTTGCCATTGGCTCATCTTTACAAAAACTAGCCTGCTCCATCTGATTTCCCAGTTGCAGAGGATAGATTTGTTAATATTTTTTGCTTAGCCAAGCAATTATCTTGCTCAAGGTCAGGCGAGGATTTTCAGATGCCAGAAAAGCCCATTTCATTAGACATGTTTGTTCTCTAGAAGGGCTTTTGCTTTCTTTTCAAAGTGAATGTTTTGTGCTGCCATTTACTGAGCATTCCCACAGAGCTCTGTTGAGAAAGCAGCAGGCTTGGCTGGGGATTGGTCTTGCACCCATTAAAATCAACAGCAAAACTCCAGGAGCTCTCTGCTCCCCCCAGGAGCACCCCTGAGGTGCAGTTTGCCCAGAGGAGATGCAGTTTGATAGACTTCAAAGTGCTGGTATGAACAGAAAACAGAAAGTGAAAACATGAAGTGAAAATATCTGACAGCATGTTGATCCTATAGCATTCAAATTTTAACACAAGGAAGATCCATGCAGTGATGAGATGACTCTGCATTTATTCAAACCAACCTTGTTAGAAATACAAAGTGTCTTTGTTGAAGGATAAAGCACCTTTATCTTGCTTTAAATGCAGGTAACACAGCTGCTAAGTTATAAAGTGGATGTTGAAGAAGATTGTTGGATATTTTACCATCTCCTATTAAATCTGTTTCTGATTGAGTATGTAATTTAGCCAATTTGGACATCTAAGCTGCTGATAGAAACAATTAAATGTCAATAGCCCAATTTTAAGTTTTATTTAGGTGCTTAATTTAGATGCACTTCAGTGCTTCAATTTTCATTGTAAGCTTTAGATATTTAAGTAACTTAATTTCACCCACAAATGTTGCTGCAAGTTTGTTCATGAAGAAATGTAGGTTTCTGAAAAAATCTATTATTTCTTCTATTTTTCATACTTGAAAATGGAGAATTAGCTTTATTTTCACTTCCCAAATTTGCTTTCATGGTGCAAACATCTATGTAGAGGACTGTAACTGTCTGGTCACTGGGACAGAGCCTGAATCTAGGTGTGTATTCATGTATCAGCTGCAGGAGTGGAGTTACAATTATGCCCTTTCTGGATCATTCTGGTATTGCAATCAATAAATGAAAAGTAAATACCCTATACCACTTGTAAAACTGTTGTAGGGCTTAAAACAGAAGTTAGACAACTATAACAAGTACATTTTTTTTACTACTGCAGTGGGGACACTTAGGAGAATTGGGTAAATTCGAGACCTCCTTACTGAGGACTGGTTAGTGAGTGTAGGTCCCACCTGGGGTGACCAGGCAGTGCTGACAGTAAAGGGCTGTTGGAGGAAGCAGCTGCACAGTGTGGATCCCATGGCACTGACAGGTGAAGTGTAGTGACTTTCTTCTGCCTGGTCTGCAGGGAAGACTGTCCTGTTCTTCCCTATTTACTGAGTTTGTAGGTTGTGTTTTCTCACTGAGTGAGGATTTGGTGAGGTGATACAGTGTTAATGACTGAGACAAATAACCCTCCTGGACTAAGCATGTATGTTAATGCTTTATTGAACGTGACTGTGTCATAATCAGCGTGCCTGCACATTGATTATATCCCCCCTCTGCTCTCTGATAATAAATGTGGCACTTTATTCTCAGAACTGCTCCATTTCCTGAAGTTTCCATTCTTTCCATTTTAGATGGCTTGACAGACTGTGTAGACCCTGACTGTTGTCAGCAAAGCAATTGTTACTCAAGTCCTCTGTGCCACGGTTCACCTGATCCCCTAGACCTTATTCAGCACAGCCAACCACCCTTCTCTCAGCATCCTCCAAGGCTCTTCTATGATCGAATCAGATTCCTTATTGGGAAAGAAAGCACTCATGTCATCCCAGGAGATGTCTCCTTTGACAGCAGGTGAGTCTTCTTTTAAATTGAAAGACTTTTCTGAATATTGAGAATTGCAATTTAATTATTTAACCAAGAAAAATTAGGGATATATGGATAGCTGAAAATTTTTTGCCAGTACTCATAAAATACTTAAGAGGATAGCAAACTTTGAAGTCCCAACAGCTGAGGATCTTGGTTATCAGATTGTTGTTGCTACCTGTCTGGTTGGTGGAAGCACACTCTACTGCTCTTATTAACAAGACTGGCTGTTGAGAAAGGTAAGTTGTCTCACACTTGTAAAATCAGCAGGGGAAGTTCAGCCCTTCACACTGTGCATATGTAAAGGCAGGATGCAGAAGGACAAGTTGGATTCACATCTGCTGTCTTCAGTCACCCTTCTGCCCAGTACTGTTGGATTGGTATTTACAGTGCAATGAATTTAATGTGCATAATTTACATATAATCTAGACAAATAACTTCAAAACTTCCTGATACAGCACCTTGATAAAGCGGTGTGTTACTATTTTGTGCTGCAGGTTATCATGCAAAGAGCAGAGTGATCCCTGAGTGTTTGTGAGATTGGCTTTGCCCTTTAACAGGAAGGAACAGTGCAGTAGAAAAAGGGCACTTACTTGCTCAGAAAACCTGCTAACATATTTTCTTGAACATCTGAAATACAGGGGCACATAAGTTTTTATGCTGCAATTCACTTGGGAAGCTATAACTTACATGCTGACAAAGAGATCCACAAATCATCCACATCACCTGACTATTACCCTGTCAGCTAGGCCTCTGCATTAGATAAACCATGTTCCAGTAATAAGCACATAAGAATTTTTTATTTTAACAGTATATAGCACTTAGTTTACAACCTCAACACAATCATGCACACAAATTCAGTGCACTTTTTTCTTCAGCATTAATTTTTAATAAAGTAAATTTGTAAACAGTCATTATTGATCTGAAATACCTAAACACTTAATCACTATCAATAATGTAACAGGATGTTATAAATATGTAGAGCAATAGGCCATGAAGATGAACTCCATGAGAAGCACCCACCTGCCACTCGGGGGTCTCTTGGAGTGCTGCACTTATGAATGAGGCCACTGTACTTGGGGCAGGGTCCTTGGCTGGCTCTATGTGCAGTTTAAACCAAAAGTCACCACTGAAAAATTTTCCTCATCAAAATACCTCACAGTGGGGAGTTTTCAGAGAGGAGGTGAGTGCTCAAGTTCCCTGTACAGTGTTCTGTGACACTGCAAATGTTAGCAGCCAGATTGTACGTAATCCCATCAATGTGCTTTTATAGATATCAGGAATTGATCTTTTAAAGCTATCATTGATGGGATTTAACTTGGATTTAAAAGCTTTTTCTGAGTATTTCATTTCTTTACCCTGATACCTGCTATGCCTTTGAAGACTGAAGAGCAGTGAAGTTCCCGGTGGGAGCAGCAGCCCGCCCTCACCATGGCTTCTGACTTCCTGCCACTGAGTAGGCCTCTACTGGCATTGGTGTGTCACTGACACCCCAGATACCATTTCCTCCCACTGTAGACAAATTCACAGTTAGTTTGAGAAGATCATTGGGATTCAGATGAGGATGGCTGCATCTTTGGAGTCAGGGCAGTGCCTGGAGACTCGTGCTGTGCTGTGTCTCCTGAGGTTTGTCAACAGTAATCTGCAATGTGCTGGGCACCCCAAAGGAACATCCTCAGTCCACACTTTGCTTGATCCTTGAGTCTTCCAGGCTGTTGAAATATTGTTCATCCATAAGTCAAATATTATTAAAAACCAGTATTTTACTCAAGGATGAGAGATAAGCAGGGTTTCTGATAGAGGCAATAGCTAAACTGTGGTGCTTCTGTTCAGAAATCTTCCTCTGACATTGCCAATCTGACTGTCATCTTGTGTCAGCTCTTCTCCTGGGAATTAAGATTACTGAAAAAATATACAAAGACAACTGCTGCTACAGTAAAAAGCATCAGAAATCTGTGATCCAGCCTATCTGGAAAGAATGCTTGAGGGGTTTTAATCTCCTTTGGGCTATTGCTGAAAAGGTTGTGTCTAGGCAGATGATATTAACTCATGGCTGCCTGCAATGCCACTGATTTAATAGCATTGGTGTTTCAGCATGAAATGTCAGAAGGATTGGATGGAATAGTGGCATGTATTTATTTCAGAGCACTGCCATCCATTCCCACTGGTACTCCAGTTTTGCATAGCCCTATCTGCCTTTTTTTTTTTTTTTTCATTTCCCTTTACAAGAAATCTCTGAGGTGAGAGGAGCATTAAGGAAGAGACATCTATCCAGTGTTTTCAGTCTTCTGATTCAAATGCCATTGTGCAGTGTTTTACTATACCACAGGTCAGTGGAACTCTAGTATGGGTGATGTTTGCATGAATCTCACTGGAGACAAAATGTTGTTGCTTAGATCTTGGAAAGCTATCCAAAATGGTGAAGATTATCTCTGTCCTTCATACTGGAAGTGTTTGGTCTCTGCTGTATCCTGGAATTTTCCAAATAATCTGAAATAGTAAAACTAGTTGTTCTGACAGCTGCTGAGACATCTATCCTTCTGCATTTGCGTCCTGGACTCTAGCTTAGGTCTAAAATGTAATCATTTGGATTATACATACTGTCAGGATGTTGCATGAGCCATGGCTAAATACCACACCAAAAATAATGTTAAGGGCTACATGTTTGGAAAACATTTTCCTTTTTGTTATGTCAAAGCTGTGTCATATACATTGGGTTTTTACAAACTCCCACTTAAACTGTGACAATCTGAAAAGCAGATTAGAGACATTCTGGATAAATGGAAATGTACTTGCTTACATCAGGCATGGTTTTAACCTACTGCATGTAGCAGGGTGTAGCAGATTATAATGTTTTTGTCAACTTCAGTTCTCGGGAAGGTTTTTAGCTTGTTTCTTTGCTGAGGGTTTTTGTTTGGTTTTTTTTGGTTTTTTTTTTTTTTTTTTGGGGTTTTTTTTTGTTTTAATGCATGCTTCTGGCAAGCTATTTGACTCACTGCAAATTGCCCACGAAAAGGGTCCAGTGTATGGTACTGAATTAATTACCCTTCAAATGCTGCTTACAGCAACATTGTCAGCAGGAAGAAATGAATGTACCTCACTAGCCTTCAGCTTCATTTCTCTCATTGAAGATTTTAATCAGAAATGTAATACAGTGAATGGCATCTTCTGGTAATGTGACACTTGCAAATTCACAAGCTGCTTGACAGAGTTCCATATCTGAGCCTAATGTCTCAGCCTGAGGTGCTTATTGGAAACTTAATATGCAAAGCAAAAGCAAAAAACTAGCAGGTAAGTAGCAGCAGAGCAAGGCAGAATGGTGGTAAAATAATAAAATGCTTTACATCTGAATACATCTGAAATTTAAACTTCTGTTCATATTTTAAATTAGAGATGTCAAACAAACTGCCTGACAGCAGAGACCTGAGATCCACAGAGTAGTGAGTTCCTCAGTTGCTCGTGGAGTGACCCATCAAGCATTGACAGAGGAATCCTACTTTTAGGCCACCTGCAACCCGTGGGAATCTCAGCTTTCTCTCAAAAAGCCAACTGCTCCCTCTGGAGTTGCAGATTTAGTACAGCTTGCCAGGGGACTGGGAACATTTTTAATGCATTTGAAAGCACTAAAGCAGCTTATCAGGGGCATGTTCTTGCCCAGCTTCACCAAATTAGAAAAGACATCTTTGCACTTACTTTCAAGTTAAAACAGCTTGGAAAGCCTTAGGTCTGAGATTATGCAATCATCACAAATAGGTGGCTGTTGGACAGATAGTACAAGTTATCCCCCGTGAGAAAGCAAAGCAGGGCAGTCAAAGGAGTGTGGAATAAGTCTTAGAGGCAGAAAGTACAGTGCATTGAGGAGACATCATGATCTTTAGAGCTTTCTCTGCTCAAATGAAGAGAAGCAGTGAGTGGTAGCAAGGCCTCCAGCTCAGCTGGGAAGAAGATGGATGCTGAAGCAAGGAAGCGTGAAGTGGCAGTTGCCTATGAAGGGACATCACTGCAGGGAACATGCTCTAAAAGCTCTGTAAGGGAAGGAATTAAGTGAGGTGTTCTCTGAGCAGCAGAGCTGCAGGGAACCTGCCTGCCAGCATGCCTGGAGATGTGGGGTCTGCTCTGTGAGCTGCCAGGGCACTGGGGAACAAGGGGGAACTGACTGCAAGCTGGGGCTCTTGGTTACCTCCTGAGCCTTGGAGACTCGTGCTGGTCATGAAGTAACTGAAAAATGTTTTCATAGCTGCAGTAAATCCCAGAATTAAAGGTAATTTCTGATCAAATGCTTAGTCAAAGATTTAGTAGGTTCTGGTAATTCAAAAAGAGGCTAGAGGAGACTCTTCAACCTAGAGTAGGTCATAAAGAGACATTAAATAATGAGGACAAATATAGGAGCACAGAGGCAGGCTTAGGACATTTAAAATCCAAGAGATTAGAAAGACAAAACAGTACAGATAAATGTAGAATAATGAGGTTTATGTGTCTTTATCACATACCGTAAATATGTGTGGCTTGTAAAATATGATGAATAAAAAAGGAGAATGTTGAAAGATAAGTTTCTTAATATTATTTATGAATAATGGGAAGTAAAGTGAATGAGTAAAGGAAAGAAAGACCATGGATGGAGATTTTGATGAGCTTTTATCATACAATCTGTGTGCTTGATGAAATATGAGGACAGAGTAGTGTCAGAAGACAGGTCTGTGTGGAATGAACAAACAGGAGTGCAAGAATAATGCACTGAATAATGATTACTCCCAGGGTCTCCCTCTCACACCTAAGTGTGTTGTAAATGCATGGAGTGCATTAATAAAGGTATTAGAAAAGAAAATGCACATCTGTTGATGTCAGAAATACGGGAAAATAATATAAACAAGTATTTTCTGCTCTAAGAAATCAGAGTAATTGGACCTGGCTGTTCTTTTGAGTGAGTCTTGTGAGTCTGTTGAGACAAACAGGAGCTCAATTGCCTTCAGTGGAGCAGCAAATTTTGGGCCACAAATAGGACCACAACCAATTTACTTCATGTAGAAGACAAAATGGGTGATAAATCAGAGCTCTTGTTTTGCATATTGGCAGTAATGTAGCATCTCCCATTCCTCTAGGATTTATCAGCATCTTTTCATGGCATGGGAGTATGGAATTCCTATTAGCAACTGTGGTGAATGGTGTACTGGCAAAGAGGTTAATTTTTACCAGTTGTGTGTTCTCAAGTCATAGTCAGATGGGTTTGATGATATCATGGTGATAAATCAGTGTCCTGTTAGTGGCTTGGGAAAATGGGATCTTAAGAAGCATGTCAAAATTTGCTGAAATTTATGTTCTCCTATTTCTGCATATGATTTCATTGGATCATGGTCAATTAATCTCTCTAGGGATATTTTTTTAATTCATATGTAGACTCCTAAATAACTTTTGTCTGAGGAACTATTAAGTTTTTTTCCTTTAGATCACATATTCACTGTGCAGTGGCTGTGTCTGTTGAGGTTTGCCACAAATTTTCAAGTTGAGAAAGAAACATAACGATGCCTAAATTTATGTTTGTCATTTATAGTGAGTAATTAATGCCAGTTCACTTCATAAGCATTGTATTGGTTTTGACCCTAAATCTCTTAATGTTAGCAAAAGACTTCTGCATACACTGTTCACTTCATTATCTCAAACCACAGTTCCAGGAAATAGCTGCAGTGATATCATGAGTTTCCAAGATCTGGGTTGGTTCAGCCAATGGAGGTGTGGTGTAGCTGACAGCCCAGGGCAAAACTACTGGGAGGAATTTCAGTGGAATGCAGCTGTGTAAACCCTTAGAAAATCTCACTAGGTCCTAATCTACACCATAAGGATATTTTACATCGTAGTTCTCATTCTTAGGAGACCTGATACCTGTATGTTTCTCTATTCAGATAGGTAAAAGGCTAAAGCTAAGAAAAAGAGTAATTTCTTCACCATTTCTGTGACTAAGGTGAAAGCAATGGTCAGAAAGGACAACAGTAGAGGTTCAAATTGGACGGCAGGAAGAACTAACCATGAGTAGAGCACTCATGCAGAGGCATTGGAATGGGTAACTTGGTGAGCTTATAGAGTTAGACAAGCATCTGTCTGGATTGATGTAGGCATAGTTGATCTAACCCGAGGCAAAGGAATGGACAAGATAAAGTCTTGTATTTCCTTTCAGCTCTCATTTTCTATGACTCTGTGATCCTGTTAGCCTCCGATTAGACGCACTTAGTAATGAGTTCGCTTTCCTGTCCGTTGACTTTGATGTCTTCTGCTGTGCTGCCATGTTCCAACCTCTTCACTGGAATGTGAGGAAAAAGTAGAAAGTGGATGCAAGTCCAGTGCATCCCAGAGGGAATCTAAAAGAGCATCACATGTGATGGGGGATTGAGAAAAATGTATGTTACACTTGATTAGGCACCCTGTAAATTTACCTGTATAACTTTCTGAAGTTGGGTGAAGCCTGTGTGTCTCACTGCTGCCTTATCACATTAGTTCAGCTTTTTTCTAATAGACAGCAATGCCCTATACCTAGCAGCAGGGAATGAGGTTTCATTCTCTCCTTTCACAAACCATCACTCCCTAGAGCTGCAGCAAGCTAAATCACACTATCAATGAAACCTCTGCAGTGCCACTCAGTGGCAGAACAAATAGTACCCTAAAATTTGTGAGGAAACAGGAATATATTCTCCCTATACCAACAGTTCATGGGAGAGTCTGTGTGTTGTCCTTATGAGAGAATGCTTTCTCAAATCAATCTTTTGGGCTTGTATGACTTCTCTTCCAAAAATCAGCAGTCAGTCAGATATCAGAGTGGTTCCGTCTGTCTGGGACCAAGGCACAGCCCAGTTTCTGAAATCAATGCCCTTCTCACCCTCCTCATGTTTGTAACTTGTTGCCTTCTACTCTTCTTGTTACAGACGGGCATGTGTCATCCGAGGCCAGGTTGTAGCAATCGATGGGACACCTTTGGTTGGAGTGAACGTCAGTTTCCTGCACCACAATGAGTATGGATACACCATCAGTCGACAGGATGGAAGGTCAGGCTTTTATGTATCATCCTCCACTGGTTTAGGTTTGTGTAGTTAAGGCCATCTGCCAACTTCTATTCATGTACAAAATTGTTATAGACATCACAGTTCACAGTGTGGCTTGAGGATGACATCTGGCCGCCTGCTCTGGGAGCACAGTTGATTGGAGCTCTCTCTAGTGAAGGGACCAAAGAAGAAAGAAACCTGAAATGCAACAAAATTACAGTGACATTCAAACTCCTGGAGTCAAAATGTGCCAGGTCTGCTGTAACAGTACCTTCTTGACATTGGAATATTTTCACAACTCAGGTTTTCCAGGAAATATCCTGTCTTCCTGGGTTTTTTGGGCTTTTTTGTTGTTAAGTGTGAATCATCCAAGTAGTTTATTGAGGCATCAATGAAGCCAAATCCTTTAGTTGATCACCTGAGGCACACAAGGAAAAGTGGGAACAGATTCTTTCCAAAGACAGATGGTTAAATTGCTGTTCCATAACCAGCCATGGCTTCCCCTTCTTTCCCACCCTCACAGGTCTGAGTTCATTTCTCAAAGCAGGTGAGGTTTCAATGTATTCTATAGTGCACTCCAGGGCTGGCCATCCATTTGCAATAGGGTCATGACTTGCTCCTGAACTTCAATTAAGCTCTTAAGGGCTGGATTGTGAATTACAAGAAATCTGAAGCTGTCTTCCAGCAGGGAAAAAGTGGTGCAATTTGTCACTGTTTCCACAATTTCTTTTTTTTGTTTGGCTTTGCCAATTTATAGAAGTATTGAGCGTGCATATTTATTTCACCTGGGTTTATTGACTTTCAAATCGCACTACTGAAAGTTAGTAATTATCATTTCCTCCTTACGCTAGCCTGGATAAAATTGTTGCATTAAAATATGCTACCTGTATTTTGCTGTGAATGTAATCGGTGTCATTTGGGAAATGTGATGAGATATGCATAATTAAGTCTGACTTCTTATCACAGTTTGTTACCATCAAAAACCTCCATAATAGATGCATTCAGTAATACAGAGAGTGAAGTAGCTATTTACATATTACCTTGTGTTGCCTGACTGTGGATGTCAGAAACTCTGGAAATTGAGACTGTGCAGCATACCTTCTATATCCCACTGTTTTGCAGCCCAGATGTGCCAAAGGTTCTTCACAGTTAGCTCCCAGAGGATCACCCTCCTTGTGTTCAAGAGCTGACTCAGTTCTCAGTGCAATTAATCACCATCATACCCAAAAATTTCATATCCTGTGCAGGGAGGTCATATGCACCGTGTACTCAACCTTTTCCTCCTGCTGCTTTTAGAAGGGAAAGGGTTATGTTAATAGAGCTAAGGCCTAACAGGCTTTAAGCCTTCTTATTCTGCTTGTTCTTCCTGCATAGATGATGAGTGGCATCCTTTTTCTGGGATAGGGACGTCATTTCATCTAAACCAAAGCAACTGGGCTGACACTTCTGTTACAGATGGCTCGTTGGTATTGATGCTAGCAGATAAACAGAGGGGAGAGAGGCCAAGTAACAGTGAAATTGTGTGCCTTGGTGTTGATGCACACAGGGAGAAAGCACACAGAGGTTAAGCTTTGTTGTGGATACCAAGGTGATGCAAGGAATGTACACTTGAATGATTTCACATACTAAATTAAGAGCTGTAATAACAAACATAAAGTTTCTGTTTGTGATGCATTGAAAGGTGTGGTAATGTGATGAAGAAAGCAAAAAGAAACAAAACTATTTGTTTTTTCTTTTCCAGTTTTGACCTTGTGGCTGTTGGAGGAATCTCTGTCACTCTAGTTTTTGATAGATCTCCTTTCATATCTGAGAAAAGAACACTT